>NC_087202.1:92009675-92069675 GCF_015104395.2 Macrobrachium nipponense
GCCCATCCCCTCCCACCATCAAAAAAAAAGGTGGGGGTGATGGGCGGCTCGGTGTAACATCAGATGACATAATCTAGTACGTATGAAACCCAAGCAAAGTACGTCGAGAATGACTGGTGTTGAAGTTCGCATATGAGATTAACATAATTTAAGTAAGACTAATGCCTCATACAAACATTTAAAATAAAAAGTATTATCTTGATTCGCCTAAATTAAGATATTGTAAGCAAGAGGTCTTCGACGAAAAGATGACACCGACATTCATCCTTACGTTTGTTCATATATGAAAACAGTCCCACTCGCAAACACACATACATACATACATACATATACGCGCGCGCACAACACACATACATTAGCTAACCCACCACGACACATATATAATTATATATATATAATATACATATATATAATATATAATATTATATATAATATATATATATATTAATTATATATAAAAGTATGTATGTTCATATTTATAAAATTGGTGTTCATAATTCCAAGGTAATTTCTATAAAAATTCCACGAGTATTCATTCTTACACCCTCGTAGCAAAAAAAAAAAAAAAAAAAAAAAAAAAAAAAAAAAAAAACTTTTGCTTTAATTAAGGATATCAAAGCTGCCGTCTTCTTTTGGTGCTGACATGCGCATTTTTAACCACAATTAAAAGTACAGAAACAAAAATTACAAGGATCTAATAATTCCCAACGAGATCTGTTAGGAAACCTTTTTTCATTCGATTCAGACGCTAACTGTCCGTTCTGGGAATAGAGATACATAATTGCACTTCAGTTGTTTAAACACTGCCTCGTGAAAATGAAATCTCTCGAAACCTGAGATAGTAATTTTTTTGTGAGCAATTACTCCACTGACAAGTCAGCGAGATATCTTCTTGGCCTACTGGGTATAGGGTACAGAAGCTAGTGGCATAAACCATTCATTGCCACATGATATATCCGAACATAAAACCTGAAAGCTAGCATATGTAATGATTATGTTCTACCAGTATAGCTGAAGCCAAAAGGCAGATTCACTACGGTGCTGCGACTACAATATCAATGAGAAATTTTCGTCAAAATTATTACACGGTTTGTTAACCTGCGCTCTTTGCGATCCAGACATGATGCCAAACCTTTCGCTGTTCAAATTACAAGTGATGAAGAAAAATATACTCATAATAAATATTACGATCAGGGGCGCAACAGCGCGCATAACAATGGCATTCGCACATATCATTATCATACATGACATGCACACAATATTAGTATGTCTGTTTCTCATATATATATATATATATATATATATATATATATATATATATATATATATATATATATATATATACACACACACACACACAGTAGTATATATATATATATATATATATATATATATATATATATATATATGAAATACAAAATGTTGAGAAACAATGCTCATTAGAATAATAAATTATTAGAAGTAACATATCAAAATTCATTGGTAGTTATCAAATATATATGTAATTGTAACAGCCACGTTCTAGTGAGGGAATGGGTATCGGAAATAAAACTGGTTAATTACTAACATCCAATTGCCAGGAATTAGCGTCTCATATTTATCAGTTAAAACATTTAGATTTGTTGTCAAACTTGTTTAAGGCCGGACAGTTAATAATTACCTAGAATTGGTATTCTTGCATTAATTTAAAAATCTATGCTTGATACTGATCCTGTCTTATTTACATATACTTTTGACGAGTGTGGAATGTATATTCATTAACTTTACATAAACTAGTTGAATGTATCTTTTGCGGTTCTTTGACAATTTTTCATTATCAGTGATGCACCTAATATATTGACCAGATGTTTCCTTGTTTAGAATATGCGCCTTCAAAAATTTTCTCAAAATTTGACAGTAACTTCAATTTTATGTTTCTGAAGGCGCATATTCTAAATAAGGAACATCTGACCACTATAGGTGAATCCATGAAAAATAAAAATTAAATAAGAACAGTAAAAGGTAAATTCAAATAATTTATGTAACGTTCATATATATATATATATATATATATATATATATATCGACACACATTCTACCCATGTAAAAAGTATATGGAAAATATAAAATAACAAAGGATAAATATCACCATAAATTATACAAAAATATAGAGGCTATAATATTTACACTTGTCTAACACAGACAGCAAATTATCTTAGTCCGATGTATTTCTTTTCCTTTCACGATCCGAGGGGAGGGTAGAATGAATTGAAGGGAGGCTTATAAATATTTACTGAGATAAGCCTGAGGAATTTTTGTGAACGTCGACTGAATTCTCGCTTCTTAATCGAATAAAATATTATAGAGCTCCCGTACAATAGAATAATCAGTTATATTCTTATGATAAGCTCTTATACACTAATAATATCGGCAGGCCTAAGAGAGAGGAAGACGCACGAATCTACAATGAGAGAAAATGATAGAAAACAATTCTATGAGATAAAGCATAGAAATAGATTCCATTAATTGTACTTCCTGCCCAGTATTTTTTCTCCCATCTATCTCATTTACAACTTTAATTTTATTAGGATCTTTATTTCATTTGAGAGAATTACCGCTGATTAATCCTAACTTATCGTGAAGCGCAATACAAAGGTCTATAGCAGGGATAAAAAGCCAATGCCCATCTTCCGACCTTCGACCGCTAGACAAGTTATTCTATAGTTCTTTATATAAGTACCAGAAATCGAGAAACGTTTTCTGACATTATTATGCATATAAAGAACACTTTTAGATCACAAATTACTTTGTTAAAGTAACCTTAAGGCGATGGTACTGTATTTAATCTCCGTTAAAGTTGAACATGTTTGCCATTTCACAGGGTAGTGTTCTGGGAACTTGATGTTTTAGTCGACCAGGCTTCTAAATAACAGTGAGTATAAAGACTTTGCAATTCTAGATGCTGTAATTTGCTCTTTCTAATGAACAACGAAGGTGCTCTTAGCCATAACAAAGACCCAGAACTTGTCAATATTCAATAATATGCATGCTATTTTTAGGAGATTACTAGAAAAGCTAACGTTCCATTTGGCTTATATATGAAATTGTGCACACTGGAAATATAATAATAATAATAATAATAATAATAATAATAATAATAATAATATAATAATCAATAATAATAATAACGATAATAATAACTGAAGGAATGATAACACGGCACAAAGATCAGGCCCTAAGAACCAGATATGTTCAAAGAACGATAGATGGAAATAACATCTCTCCCATATGTAGGAAGTGCAATACGAAAAATGAAACAATAAACCACATACCAAGCGAATGCCCGGCACTTGCACAGAACCAGTACAAAAAGAGGCATGATTCAGTGGCAAAAGCCCTCCACTGGAGCCTGTGCAAGAAACATCAGCTACCTTGCAGTAATAAGTGGTACGAGCACCAACCTGAAGGAGTGATAGAAAACGATCAGGCAAAGATCCTCTGGGACTATGGTATCAGAACAGATAGGGTGATACGTGGAAATAGACCAGACGTGACGTTGATTGACAAAGTCAAGAAGAAAGTATCACTCATATTGATGTCGCAATAAAAAACCATGGGACACCAGAGTTGAAGAAGAGAGAGGGAAAAAATGGATAAAGTATCAAGATCTGAAAATAGAAATAAGAAGGATATGGGATATGCCAGTGGAAATTGTACCCATAATCACAGGAGCACTAGGCACGATCCCAAGATCCCTGAAAAGGAATCTAGAAAAACTAGAGGCTGAATTAGCTACAGGACTCATGCAGAAGTGTGTGATCCTAGAAACGGCGCACATAGTAAGAAAAGTGATGGACTCCTAAGGAGGCAGGATGCAACCCGGAACCCCACACTATAAATACCACCCAGTCGAATTGGAGGACTGTGATAGAGCAAAAAAAAAAAAAAAAAAAAAAAAACAATAATAATAATATTATTATTATTATTATTATTATTATTATTATTGCTGACCATTCCTTGAATCCTCAATTTTCCTTCTGTTCGTGAATGCTCTTTAAGTCTTTAACCCTCTCATTTCTGTATCCTTTTAGTCCCCACTAATTACATATTTTTTGGAATATGGCATTACATACATTTGCGTACTTTTAAGTATTTAATTTTATTATTACTTTTATAAGGGTATATAAAACAGGAAAAAACCTAAAACTTGGGCGAATGCATAAATATTAGGTTGATTAACATGCATAACTTTCATCAAATGAAAGTTAGTGAGTCAGATCTCAGTTCAATTTATATATACATGTCTACAGACGCAGGCAGATCTCCAGAGAAATAACCATTCAGACGTTCGTAGGCCCAGCTATTGAAATAAATTAGCCGGCGAGGCAGGAACAGAATATCAAAAAGAAGAGCCTGTCTACACGTGAGGAAAAGCCTCTTTTTGGGATAAAGAACTGACTTCTTAATAGTCCCTTTGCCATATAAGGAATGGAATGACTGTTGTTAACTGGTCAAAGAGACGAGTAACAGACAGACTCCTACTACCACTACGGTAGTAAGCGACGAACTTCCAGGATACACACACACATACATACACAGAAATATACTATATAAACGCACGCACGCACACAGACACAGACACACGACACACACACACACACACACATATATATATATATATATATATATATAATATATATATATATATATATAGTATATATATATATATATATATGAGAGAGAGAGAGAGAGAGAGAGAGAGAGAGAGAGAGAGAGAGGGGGGGGGAGGGGGGGGGGGGAGGAATTACCGGCCTAGAACGATTCCACTCCTCTGAAGATGAGGTACTACCTCTTCAAGAGAGGAACAAACAAACACTTAATAAAAAATAATACACACACACATACACACAACAAAGTAAAAAAAGAAAAAGGAGAAGAGAAACAATGAGTGCCCATTCCCAATGACGTAAACACTACCTGCCTCTAGGAAGGAGGTAATGCTAGCTCCCCGAATGGAGCTGACACTGGAGTCGAAGGTCACGACATCATTTCCACGACTTCAATAAGAAGCAGAGAATCTCAACTCCCAGCGTACAAAGAGGAGTCCGTAATTTCTCCAGAACATCCACCTCCACTATCTTCTCTACGCAGATGCGTTCGCCGCACCCAAGCTATGAAATGGCTTTTCCCAAGATGCCGCGCACAGGTGCGTCCTGCAGAATCAGAACATATTTGGCATCTGTTTACTCAGTCTCGGGTGAGCAGCACGATCGACCATAATGAGTAAGAGAAAGGGCGAGGTGTACCTTTATTCACTAAATTTGAGAAAGAGAAAGAAGAGCGTCCAGAGAGAGCTTCAGGCGCAATTGCGACTCCATTTGATCTAAAACGGAAGGGCAACAATTTTTCCCAGTTACCTCTCAGGCATCATTCCTAGAACTGCTACAGCGGATATATGATAAGATGACTATGCACAATACAACATTCAGACTCCATTTCATAAGACGTATAAGTCGAGTGCTTTGTGCGTCACTGCAACGGAGTTAGTGATTTGGGGTACCGTATACGCAGTGGGGAAAGGGACGTAAGCCAGGACCTTCGTAGTTTTCAGCTTCCCATCCTATTAACGGGATGCAACCATTAACGAATCGCTTGTGCGATTTTTGTTGGATGCGTTTTGCTGTAGCAAGTAATTGAGCCTACTGGTAATTTTGATCTCTATTTTTTTTAACTGCGTCTTCTTGATTACGATAACCTGTTATTTCAGGTGAGGTCGCTTTGACATACAAATTACTATGATCATGTTCCCGTTTTCTCGCATCCGTAAGCGAACTTTCACTCGTTAACCACAAATTCATGCTGCTGCGCTCGTGCTTATGTAAGGGAGCTGGGAAAGTCATTGACAGGATACGCTTGTCACATTCACAGAAAAGTACAAAGCATACAATAAGCTGTAAGTCTGTCATAAACTCTTAACTGAACAGCAACGCAAAATCACAACCGAACATATATAATCAAATATTTATTTGCACGACATACAATTGTAATTTTAAAAATAAATAAACATAGTATTTTAAAAATAAATAAACATATATAATATATATATATAATATATATATATAATATATAATAATAATACAATAATAAATAAATAATAATAAAAATAATAAATAATATATAATAGAAAATAAACGATATATATATATATATATATATATATATATATATATATATTATATATATAAGGATTAAGATGCCTATTAGTAGTTATCAAAACATCTTGACACTATCATTTTATTTCTTATTTCATTATTCGTCATTTTCCTTGTTAGTTAAATTTTATGCTAATTGATGAATACTCGTTGCATAAACAATCTTTTTTGGTCATTGCTTGATTGAAATATGGAATGTTATGTTCTGTTTTAGCCCTGATGAAAATCAATATATGACTAAACTAAATATGCTGAAGTTCCTGTTTTTCATCTTATTTTCTTATTATTATTATTATTATTATTATATGTATATATACATATATAATTTATATATATATACATTAAAATATTTTATATATATATACATATATATATATATATATATATATATATATATATATATATATATATGTATATATATATTCTCATCACCTCACCATTCTCACCAGACGCCAGGTAGGCCTCCAGGCCTGTCAGTCGTCCTGCTTCAGGAACAGTCTCCATTCTTGGCGATCATCATAGAGCCTCATCTCATCAACTTCCCGCAAACTAGAGCCTCTCCTCTCTACTCCTCTCATCTATGTTTTGTAGCCATCTCATTTTTGGTCTTCCTACCGGTCTCCTTCTTTCCGGTGTCCATTCCAAAAACCTTATAGGATATCGCTCCTCCTCCATTCTTTTGGTGTGTCCAAAACCATCTAAGCTG
The DNA here is from genome assembly GCF_015104395.2 of Macrobrachium nipponense. NCBI lineage: Eukaryota > Metazoa > Arthropoda > Malacostraca > Decapoda > Palaemonidae > Macrobrachium > Macrobrachium nipponense. The sequence continues at coordinate 92,016,573 of NC_087202.1, forward strand.
TCCCTCTCTCCCACAAATCTAGTATCCCCTCCACTCCCAGTTCTCTTCTAAGAATGTCTTCATTTCGTAGCCTATCTAGTCTTGTTACACCTTTTATGAGTCTTAGGGCTTTCATTTCAGCTGCTTGAAGTTGGCTTCTAGTTCTTGATGTTAATGTCCATGATTCATGGCCATAAGTCAATATTGGTCTTAAAATAGAGAGGTATATTATGGTTTTCACTTTGCGAGGTATATTTCTGTCTTTCATTAGTGGGTAGAGCAAGATACAGATTGTTACTGAATTTCTGTATTCGGGTAGTTGTTTTCCAGTTTTGAATCGTTTTGGTCACTAAACTCTACTCCTAAGTATTTGAAATTTCTACACTGTTTCAATGTCTGACCTTCTAATTCTACATCTACGTTACTTGGTGTTCGTGATAAGTGCATGATCTCTGTCTTATTCTTGTTGATCCGCATTCCATTAGCTGTTAAGATCGCGTTCCAGTTGTTGACGTTTTCTTGGAGAGATTCTGCGCTGAGGGCTATCATTGCATGGTCATCTGCATACATAAGGTTGATGGTCATATCTGCAGCTTCATCCTCACCTAGTTCCCTCATACATTTATCTAAGAAACAATATAAAAAGAAGTGGCGAAAGGACGCTGCCCTGTCTTACTCCTGATTTTATTTCAAACCAGTCTTCATTCTCTTGATTTGTTTTTACTCTGGATCTGATGTTTTTTGATAGGTGTTATAAATTGCTCTTATAAGTTTCTCAGGGATTCCATAGTAAGGGTCTTTAGGGCATCCCATATTTTCATTCTTGGTACTCTATCAAAAGCCTTTCTAGATCTATAAAAGCAATATATATATATATATATATATATATATATATATATATATATATATATATATATATATATATATATATATATATATATATATATATATCAGTAGGTGCAAGGTGAAGAATCAATCCTATTTCACTTTCTAAGTACTTTATTATTGCTGCAACGTTTCAAGATGTAATAAAAGTCCCACTTTCAAGCATTAGGTGCTGAAGACACAGACTGTCTTATGCTTGAAAATGGGACTTCAAATATTCATGGTTCCGCACTCAGACTCATCGATTCGCGGATTTCTCTATGGAATTTACGTATATACACATTATTCGAAGAAAATTCGTCTGAGAAATATTCACTAAGTACGGTATTTTCATATAATTTTCATGGTTAAATGTACTTTTTGTGATGAAACTATTAGTTTTTTGTGTTTGACCTATCAAAATAGGCTATTCTAAGCGTTTTAAGTGTCCAATATTCGCGGGTTTTAGCTATTCGCTGGGTATTGTGGTACGCATCCCCCGAGAATACCAGGAGTCGACTGTATGCATGCATGCATACATACATACATACATGCATACAGACATACACACACACACACACAACCACACACAAATATATATATATATATATATATATATATATATATATATATATATATATATACACACACATACACATAGATATATACAATGATATTTTCACTTGTGAACTACTAGAGATATCAGATTACAGAAAAAATATTATATCGAAGAGCTTATTACTACAGATACACAAGTCGATTTTATCATAGTGTTGTGTGCATGATCTCTGAAAGGCAGCAAGTATCACATTTCTTCCTTAACAACTGCCAAATACACCAGTGTGTCGATGCAGTATCCAGATCATTCACAAACTTCCGATCTTCTCTAGCCATCGCTGGAATTTTCTTCATCTGTCTAGATTCAACCAGGCTCTTATGTTCTTTATCTTTTAGACAAAACTGCTCAAAGAGTTGGTTTCTTTTTCCAAAGCAATGATATCCATCACTCGAACAAAAGCAAAAATAGTCTGCTCATCTTTGTATAAAATCCCTTCCAATGAGGAACTTCCGGAATTGCATTTACTTCAACTTCCTCCAGAACAATACCTTCGGCACCTTTCCCAAGCATCAGCATCTATTAACCTTAATGGTGTAAGGTTGCTATACTATTCAGTATTGGTCTTAGGTGTAAGGTTGCTATACCATTCAGTATTGGTCTTGAAGTCTTTTATTGAGAAATTGTAAAACTACCTTCCAGAGAGTATTCTAGACGTCACTGTTATTAGGCTATTTGAGCCTGCAATACAATTCTAAAGGCTTAATTGTGTAAATTATTATATTATTTGATTTGCCTATCTTCATATGATTTATTCCCCAGTTCAGTTTTCTCCATTTCATTATATATTAATATGAGCATTCTCTTCTGTGGTTTCAGCCTTTAAAATTTCTTAGAATTTCTCCGCCTAACTGTTTGCACATTGTGAATACCATTTATGATAACACACAAGTGTGCTCATAGAACAAAGGTAAAGACCTACAACCCAATTCGCTGAGCCTTCGTAAGAGAGAACAATGATACTATCAATTAAAGGCAAGCCTAAATACAGCTAAGTTTACCAGGTCTTTCCCAATAAATATTACATTTAAAAATCAAAATATCTTTCTTGGTAATAACAAGTGAGAAGCTGTTATGAAGACATTCTCACCTGGATTCCAGATAGGAGTCACGATAACGTAGCGTTTATGCTCAGCTGTTATGGCCTTGACGAAACCCTCGGTGCCTACTGAATTTCATCAGAAATTAAGTATTTCCCAAATCTTTTGCCCTTTCTTGGAACCGTATGAAACGAATGACAGTACAATTTAATGGATCTTTCTGAAATTAATTGTAACTCTCCACATGTTTCACTACACCCCTTGAAGTTAGTTGGCTGCATTATACAGTCATACACATGTTTATAAGTATATGTGTATATACCAAAGCATTTACCGAAATATCTCCAGTAGAAGTATGTTGCTGATACGTCTAAAAACACTCATACAAGTATCCTTTATTATAAAGTTTGGGCCTCATTCCAAAATACTCAAGACCAACTCAATTGACCCTGGACAACACGTACATATTAAAACACACGTATATACAACAACGCAAATGAACACACATAAGCGTGCACACTAACACACACACATACATACATACATACATACATACATACATATATATATTATATATATATATATATATAGTATATATATATATATATATATATATATAATAATTAATCACAAAACACCTACATAACTTCACTGTGCATATTTATTTAGGCTTAAATAAGACGGGATGGTTTAAATTCCACATTCTTTAATTTACAAAGAACAATTTATCAAGTACTAGCTTTCGAAGACATACATTCTTTTTCATCAGGTACACCGAGTGCACTCCGCAAGTTAGTATTTGGCAAATTTCACCTTTGTTGAAAATTAAAGAAGAATCCTGGAATCTTAAACCATTCCGTTCTTACTAAAGGTTAACAAGAGTGGCGAATTATTAAATTTAAACAAATATATATATGTATATTATAATATTATATATATATATATATATATATATATATATCTATATATATATATATTATATAGATATATAGATAGTAGAGAGAGAGAGAGAGAGAGAGAGAGAGAGAGAGAGAGAGAGAGAGAGAGAGTACTTTCACAGTCAACCGACTCTAATGGAGAAGGGGAAGGCGTGCTAACACAGGCATGAAGTGGAGATATTTTGAGTGCTTTTGTACAAGAAATACAATAGCACTATATGGGAACACAGTCACACAATTAAGATCATTATAAATATTCCCCTAAACACGAAAAAAAATTAATTAAAGCCTTTAATAAAAGCAAAGTAGATTTTTATACGATATATTTTTCTTTAGAAATAAGTAGAAAAATACAAACGATGTACATACGAATTTTATTTTTAACTTGCAGCCCTTTTCAGATTCTGAAGACTTAAAAGCATTGCTTTTCAACACCCGGGGAAGGGAATCATCCTGTAGAATAGTCGCTTCCAAGCTCCTCAGGGGAGCTACAGAAAAGAGCCCCAGCCGTAACTGAGACCTTAGGCTCCCTTCAGAATCTCCACAGAAATGTCTTCAATAATGAATTTTATTTGCTTTAGCATACATAAATGACAAACAAATAAGCTTTTATTCTATATTACTCCTTGAGGGTACTGGATCTATTTTGGCAGCTATTTCATCCCCTCCTAGAAACTGAATCTGAATCTAACTCCGGGTGAAAAAATAAAATAAAATAAAATACAATGAATAAATAAATAAATAAATAAATAAAATTGAAAAATCAAGCTTCAGGATAGATTGTGAAGCGATATATTACTTCTGAAGCAGTGAATGATAGTGCTTGGTCGTGTGCTTTTTTTTCCATTACTGTACTTAGATTATTTTCGATTTTCCATTTCTATGAAAAAGGATTTTCTAAACAGAGATTTGTCACAAAATCCTACTGTTAGCTTCTTTCTTTGTTTCTGTAAATCTTTAGCTGAGAACCATCATGGATAGCCAACAATCTATAAACGAAAGAAGGCTCCAAATGGGTATCAGCCTTCACACAGACAAGTTATATGAAAATGTAATAAATAATTAAATATAAGGAATCAAACGCACAAACTAAGATCCTTTATAATTTGCATTCATAGCAGGTAATATGTGAACGTGTATGTGTGAAGATGGAGAAATTGCCATATAGTCCATTGGCTGAGGGGATCCCTGTGTGCATGAGATGTCCCCTAAATTTCTCTTCATATCTTTGAAGTTTACCACAGGACAAATGAAAAAAGTCTGGGTAGAATTTTCCTACCCCGGCAGTAACCGAGAAAATGACGTAATAAGCCACGCCCATTTCTCGCTCCTCTGGACGAATATTAAGGGGTAGTGGAAACTTAAATAGCTATATCTCTGTATGTATAAATCACAGAACAACAAACTATACCTCAAAATGTTTGTATTTAAGTCTTCTATAATTCTGTATGTAAATTATGCAAATTAATATGCAGCTGAGGTCACCAGAGGTCAAAAGGTCACGAAATCTGGTGCAAAGTGAAAATCTCACCACGTCCAAGGAAATCTGGCCTACAGTTAGCTATTATTGTATTTTGAGAGGAATACAGCATGAATAATTTAGGTTAGATGTATCCAAGCCTATAAACATGCATCTTTAACCCTTTCATGTTTCATTATGTTGGATAACATCAGATCATAAAACGTCAAAATTGATAAGCCATATTTGTTGCTAAGTACACAGTATGTAGGTGGAGAGTGTTGGTCAGTATGTACACCTTTTGTAGCTCAAAGCTATATGCTGATTATGTGAGCTGTTGACAATGTCTCCTTTTCTCTTTTGACAGATGCCTCTGTGCATCATTTAATGTAGGCCTGACCACAATAGAGGGCAGCATGCAACTTCCTGTCATTAAGAAAACAGAAGAATGTAGCCCTCACAACCTCTCCCCATCTTTGATCACTTTCAACAGTAGAGAAAATGAGCATTCAGTTATCAGTGCATGGTGCATGTAAGTACTTTTTGGTGTTGTGGTGGTGAAGGAAAACCCAGGAAGGAGCAGAAGCACCTTCTGCTCCTTCCTGGGTTTTCCTTCACAACACCAACTTGTCTCACACTCTGTCAACATAAGTATTTTTTTATTTAAAGATTATAACGTCATTAAACAGATTAAAACATAGAATGAGGCTATTGGTTTCATGCATGCTAGAGGTAGGGGAAGCTGCCTTAATGCTGTGTCGAATGTGGTACTGGGGTTATGACTATTAGCATAGAACCTACATACAAGTTATAAAAGTGATATTATGACCAACATTCCAAATAATGAAATAACAATAATGAAAAAGCAATCCAAATGATAGTAGTACAGATCGAAATCAAGTCCATCGTTTTACTGAAAATTAAAGTTTAGCGCTAAGAAAAGTTCTGTTTTAATCTTTTCTAACACCTGAGACAAAGTTATTGACTATTAAATTAGTGACAGGTTTTGATTTAAGTAAAGGCATCATCTTTTTTACTATATATTAAAAACTTGTAGCGGCTATGAGATATAATGTTAATGTGATACATGAATGCCTGTAGGGCGAAAGGAATGAAAGAATTATTCCAAACATCCTATTCAGCCCTGGGGACCAAGGGATGTGAACTTCAAGGCATTCCGTATCTGATATATACGGCTAAGTTACATTCTTTAAGCTCAAGGACATCAGCGAACCCTTTTAAAGCACCTCACAGCATGGTAAACAATACGTGGAGGCTGTTGGGGAAACCATAGGGACATATATTCGTAATCAAGAAAGCTATTGTAAATTCCGTGCATATCCAAACTCCCAAAAACTGACAGAGAAAGAATGACAGCGAGGTCATATATGAAAATCTTAAGGCAAATCATGACCTACTAACAACCAGATGGCCCTTCCTTCCTATGCTCTCATCCAACCCCCCACCTCCAGAATACCTTGAATACCCATTCCAGGAAGCTCACTCATTTATGCATGCAGCAGCAACGTCGCTGTTATCGCCAGACACAAACACATGAATCCAGAATGGTAAAAGCTACCTTATTCATTTCAGTTAAAATAAACAGATATGGGAGAAATGATAACTCGCAAGCCTTGTTACTTTCTCTCATGATGCTAATGTCAAATAGACCATGGCGTTATCCTTAAGCAATTTCATAATACAATTTCATGTTGTACTGAACCTCGATATTTTCTTTTGTGATTTCAAATTCTTCTCCGACGGTGTGGAAACGCTGTCCTAGATCGTGTCAGTGAATGCAAATAACAATACTAATTCATTCCTTGTAAATATGTGCATGTATCGAGTAACGTAATGATAAACATATCTTGAGAATGGATGAGAATGGATGAACGAATTCAGAATTACATTAGTGAAAGCATTCACTGGGCAACTCTTTATATAAATCAAATTTCTAGTGGATATCGGAGAAGACGTGGCATACTTTCTGCGGAGAATGTGGCAAACTTTCATCGGTGCACAAATATCAGGATTATCACCCTTCGAAAGCTGTTACCTGTTCACAGGAGTCCCTTGATTAGTGTTTCTCAATTCTACTTACTAACAGAGAAACAGTAAAAGAAAGCCAAAAACGACCTTCTTTGCAGGGGTCAATAAACAGTACTAAAAAACGCATTTAATCTTAAAATACTGGAGATTCGTGCCTTGTAATGCCAATAAACAGTCTAGGATACCTATGTATAAGATACAGAGCTCCACTATATACTATACATGAAGCTGAAGTCGTCTTCTCATTGCATTTGTAAACAACTTCCATTGCCTCGGGCCTCTTACTGCAAGGAAGCGTCGTTTGTTTACTACTTACAAATATCCCACCCATTTGACGGGCTTTTGAGCGTTATGGACACCAAGGCCTCATTAAGCGCATTTCAGACCATATCCTCGAATTATTTTGTGATAAAATAGTTCAGTCTCAACAAACTTTGAATTCTCCCAATCAATACTTCCTTTTTAAAAAATCACTCGGGAAATTCCCTTTCCACATCATCTTGTGTTCCACATACAAATTTTCCTCCCAAGTATTCTGTTTTCAGCCGTTTCCTAGGCATTCTTTAAATTTACTTCTTCACCATCCTACCTTCAAATCAATTTTACATTACGAACGTTCAGAGTTAGTCAACTTTTACTACAAGCTCTCTGAAGAATCCCTCTCGTCAGAAAATTTTCCCAGTAAAATAATGACATCCCCTCAACTTTCTCAAAAATAAAAAAACCAAAAAATTTAGAAGAACTTTGCTATGGAAATATTTACAAAATAAATGCAATACGTATATCGTAAAAATATCGAAAAATTCTTATTCCGCAACGGGACCAGCGGCTTTACGAGACTTCCTAACCACGTCGAGATTCGTGAACTTCTATCACCAGAAATACACATCTCTCACCCCTCAATGGAATGCCCTAGAACCGAACTCGCGGCCACCGAGGTGGCAGGTCAAGACCATACCGATCACGCCACTGAGGCGAAACTTTATCAAACACATTAACCATAAAAGAGCAGGAAATATCTCGACAAATCATATCGGAAAAAGTCCAAATGGCACTACTCCTGTCGCAGAACAAGTGCCTGTTCAAAGCAAAGGCAACTAGCCTCTTATTAAACAGACGCAAGGAATAAAGCTACGACTTTGACCTGTGATCATTCGGCCATGCAAGCAATCAACTAACTATCCGGATAATATTCGAAGTTAAACTTAGATGGGCTAATATGATAATCATAATATTAAGAGTGATAGCAATATCAAACTATGTATAGCCTTTCATAAAGCAATGAACTCGAAAATCCTTATATTTCACAAAGCACTTACTAATGGTTTCCATTTGCGACAGATATGAATGTTAAGATGTTTTCCCCTCTTCGAATAAATCTCCAAATTCCCTTTCTCAACCTAACAAAACTTGATTTTGTGATGATATTTGAAAAGTGAGCCTTTAACTTAGTCAAGTTTATTGCTAACCAAAGACATTTGCCACCGATGTAACCGCTTCCTTCCTATTAAATTCTTCAGTTCAGTTCCACCTATTCATCGGCTTTCTTACGAAACTAATTCTTCAAATGTTAGACGTAAGTGTGCTTCATCATTACAGTTCTATCAATATTCGGCTGTTCATGTTATTTTTAAAGTAAAAATATGCTTTGAAAAACGAAAAGTATACACACATGCATGTTTTAGTATATCAAAATGTATAATTACGCGCGAGACGATACACTGAAACGCAGGAATATATATTTTTTTTGTAAGGTTAAGACTACTAAAAGTAATGCAGAGTAATAATGGATCAATTTTAAATATCGAAACAACGTACAATCATCTTGTGTGAAAAAAAAAACTAAATTCTAATTAGCATTCTCATAGGACGTGAAAGAATATCATATCTGCAGATGATCTGGTTACTACAGCAATTAGGAAAAGGATTAATGTTAGTTTTCAAATATAAAAACTCAAGGAATATGAAAAAAATATGTACAGAAAACATTAATGATGAAAGTAATCATAAAAAAATAATCGAAAATATAAAACCCTTTTGGACAGCGAGAGAGAGCAGAACAGGCGAAGTTGTTTATTGGAATAATCTGACACCTTCCTCACGTGAAATGGTAATCACAATTCTATTGACGAATGTTAAGCAATATACTACATATACACGTTGAAGATCAAATCACAATGAGAACAGCTCTATAGGAATCCGAGTTTGGAGTACGGGGGACATTCAAAGGGAGGAAGGGAGATGAGGTGATCAAAGAATCTGAAGAGAGAGAGAGAGAGAGAGAGAGAGAGAGAGAGAGAGAGAGAGAGAGAGAGAAACAATAGGTTATGTACAAGAGGGGTGGGGCAGACTGCCAAGATGAGAATGAAGGAAGAATGACAGGTAAAATACCAGGAAGAAGGAGGAATGAAAAGCTTGGTGATCCGCTAGAACTGTTATGAGAGAGAGAGAGAGAGAGAGAGAGAGAGAGAGAGAGAGAGAGAGAGAGAATGCAGGCGATAGATGGCGAGGACCTGCTTAAGGGCAGATTAAGGATGATGATACGTATTCACTGTATAACCTTGAGTCTCATAGCTTGGTTCACCACCAGAAGCTACACCTTGGTATTACGAACATATTTGGCTTGAAAAACCGATATTTTACATTCTAAATCCCTTGGCGCACTGCCTCAACGGATCCTATAGTGATAGCAAACATGAATAAAGGAGTAGAAGAACGTACCAAAATCTTCACCACATATTCATTATATCTCGGTACCGCTAAAGAGGCACGCTTCAACGACCTGAAATTGCATAACCCAGGGGCATATATGCACTTTTGGGAGAGAGAGAGAGAGAGAGAGAGAGGTGAGTTTCGTTCACAAACTCACACACGAAATATATATCCACACACACACATATATGTACATATATGTATAAATGTGTGTGTGTGTGTGTGCGTGTGCGTGTGTGTAATTTGGATCTCGGGTTTTAAACTGGCAAGTGCATCCAAAAGAGTGCAGAATTCGAGGAGTTAAGAAGGCATTGTGGGGATTACAATTGCATGCGTATCTGGCGAAAACTGACCAGCAGATTCTAATGATATAATTCAGTATGATAAATCAATAAAAAAAAATTACCCAATTATTTACGATGGTGAGGATGGGTTTATCTTTGCTCTAATAATGGATATGAATTCGAGAAGTATTGTATGTATGGACGCCAAGAGACTTTTATTCCTCTCATGATCAGGTCCGCCACTTGATCTCGTTCTGATGCTCCAGATGCGGGTTCGAATCCTGATAAGCATGTCAGAAAACCTTTATATTTTTGGATTTGGACCGGAGGCTTTGTAGTGACAAGCATATCCAAACGTATGACGCTCTCGAGAAATTACGAGGGCATTGAGACTATTATGATTGCATTTGTATCTTGTAAAAAGTGACCAGTAAATTCTGGATTATATATTATATACTTAAATAATTAATACTATATGATATATATGTATAATATATTATAATATATATATCTATATATATAGATATATTATACAAGATAATATATATAAGAGAGAGAGAGAGAGAGAGAGATATATTTTAGAGAGAGAGAGAGAGAGAGAGAGAGAGAGAGAGAGAGAGAGAGAGACATAGTATCGTATATATTTGAAATATTGCTAAGAAAGTAAGAGTAATTAAATCAGATTTGTTACCAAACATTATATGGTGTTGGATTGGAAGTACTTATTTTCAAAAATATATCAAGTTGTACAAAAAAATATATCAAGTTGTACAAACTGACGGACGCATATTATTATTCTGAGGCGATAACATACACTTCCAGCTTTTAAAAGAATTATTTTTAGTGCGAGTAACACTGACAATTAAAACAAAACTTGATGGAAACTCGGCAAATAGTCACAAATCAGCTTTCTGTAAGCCTCTGGTAGTAGCTCTTCTGCATTTAGGATCCGAAGGAAAATTAGAATGTCAAACTTCAACGGGAAACTGTATAGGAAAAGAGGGGTGGTTATGGGTTCCCCTCTTGGCCCAACATTCGCTAATATCTTCATGTGCTCCCAGGAGGAATCCATGCTTGATGATGTCCGTTATCCTTCCACCCTTTATTTTACGCTCGATACGTGGAAGACACTTGTGCTCTTTTCAGGCGAGTTCTACTCTGATTCTTTCCTTGAATTTGCTAACTAACGCCACCATAATATCACGTTAACTAGGAGCAGAGTGCAGTTTGTCATTTTTAGACGTTTTGGTATTTAGGGATAATAACTGTTTTAACACCAATAATTTTAGGAAGAAAACATTTACTGGCCTGGGCTCCAATTTATTTTATAATATATAATATATATATATATATATATATATATATATATATATATATATATATATATATATATATATAATGTTTAAGATCTGTACAGGAAGTTAATGAGCGTAACTGGTTAAGGTTAAGACTAAAGTATATAAGGTTGAAAAAGTTATTCTTTGTCTCTGATACTTCCAGATTGTAAGCTATGAAGAATTTCATGAATGGGATGATTTTTTTTTAACAATAGCCTACATACGTATATGAAGAAATAACTTCAGATAAAGGTGGAATGGGAAATACGCAGTATGTTTGGTACATCATGCCGACAGCGGAAAGTTGTATAATGTGAACCAGGTAACAATATCTAAGAATATACAGATGCTGGAATAAATGAGACAAGAATAGGATATGATAAAAAAAAAAAAAAAAAAAAAAAAGACAGGACAGGAGCCGTGGGAAGGCAAAATCACAAGGTTAAGGAAGCGGGCAAACGTGTTTTACTTTATTGAGCCAAGGCTATTGGATGGAAGGGATAGTATTTGCAAGCAAACAAGGATAGAAGCGTTAAAAGCACCTGAGGATCAAGAAGGATAAGGCGACAGAAGAAGAGATTAGGTGCTAAGAGTGGGTGTTGGGGAAAGCAGCGTTAAGGAGTCCGTAGAGAATGCTAGAGAGTCAAGTTTACTCGAAAAGTCCCTCCAGAATTATCAAAATGCATACAAACAAACTTTTGGACACAACACCACACACACACACACATATATATATATATATATATAATATATATATAGATAGATATTATATTTATATAATATATATATATATTATTATATATATATATGTGTGTGTGTATGTATGTGTAAAGAAGCATCTCCACTTCCAAAAGAGCAATTAATACATTCATGATAAATGAAAGTAAAGCCAAAATAGAGATGAGGCTAATCTGGGGCTGATGAGGCTTCTGTTGTAGTGCAATTAGAAATTACCAAAATGATCGTAATTAGTGTTATCCGCCTGTCTTTATAGTTTTTTTTCTTTTATTTTTTTTTACTCCACTTCTCTCTCGGGACTACTCTGTTTGATAATGATGATGGTTCAGTGATGATGGCAACTAGGACGAAGAGTGACATGCATTTACCTGGAAATTTTTTTAAAATATAAGTGCAGTTACTCGTTCTGTCATTGTATTTAATTTTCCCCATGATGTTTATCTAACACCATCGTAACTCACGGATTCTTCATAATGTATATATATACTTTTTACATACTTTCACCCTGCAGTAACTAATAATCCAATAGAAAAAAACTGTAATAAAGATTATATTTACAAAACCTTCCACCTGTCTCCTTTTCTGAGTTGAAAAGATGAAAAAAAAAAAATCTTTCAGATGGCCTACAAGTTCCACAAGTATAGAAAATGAATTAAAAAACAAATAAACAATTATGCTTCGCCAATATGGTGCAGCCTAGAGAGAGAGAGAGAGAGAGACGAGAGAGAGAGAGAGAGAGAGAGAGAGAGAGAGAGAGAGAGAGAGAGAGAGAGAGGCTAATGTTGTATGCAGTAATTTAAAGATGAACTTACTACAACAGCTGGCGAATCCTTAACATGATCGTGGGAGAAGAAATAAGATAGCACACTGAGGGAAGGAGAGAGCCAACAGCTAATCTTGGGATTGTCTACAACACCAGTCCAAAGAACAATAGAAGGCGGAGATAAGATTATTATCAACTCTTTCTTCGTGGGCATTCACCATCAGACACAAGAAATAACAACTGGGAAACAACAATAATTGAGCTTTGTTGTTGGTTTGATAAGATCATGGCCACATGGAACAAAGTCACAGGGAATGTAGATGTTTTTCTCTATACATTACAACTGTTCACAAGTAAAGATATGAGAGAATTTTATTTGTTTTGCGCATTCTATGTGTGTTACATCCATACTGAAAGTCATAATTTCTCAGGTATCTCAAGTTGTAGAAAGACTGAAGCCTTAATTTTCCTCTTTTCTTGTTCAACATAAATGCTCCAGTTATACAAGAGCATTCATTCACAAGATCTGGTTTATGATCACCATGTCACACACTTAGAGTAGTTAACACGCCAGATCTTTCTTGAATCCATGACACTCTTTTAGCAACTTAAATGGGAGAGACTGTGGGGAAAAATAAAAAACTTAATAAATACAAAATGCGCATAACTTTTTTTTAAAAAGCACGGTTACATACGAATCTATAAGGTTCGTTTAAAAATACTTTCCTTAAATCAAATCTTCATGCGTATTACTTGCTTAGCCATATAAAGGAAATCCCTGAGAGATATTTCAAGGTTGTAACAGCGTGAAATATCCATCGACTACAGTAACCTCACCATAAAAGAATACTGGCTGTTTGGCTGCAGAAAACTCATTGATTAACATAAAGTATAACGTAAAGTATAAAGTATAAAATTTTAACAAATCAATCCTTGACCACTTATTTGCAGATATATCAATTGCATCATTGTTTAAATTTCACCACGTACAAGAAACAAATTTAATAAAATTATGTTCTTCATTTGAACATAGAAACCCATAGACGGTTGCACTTCTGATATAATAAAAAGTATAGCGAAATTTCGATAGTTTCATATTTGCTGCTCAACAAAACTCCAAGTAAAAATAAATATAGGCTATATAATGTTTAGTTCCTTTTAAAATGGAGGAAAAATGCCAATGACTGTCTGATTACACTATAACACTTTTATAAAAGGAAATTTAAAAGGAATCTCATAAAGATTTAAATACGGGAAAAAGTCAGTGTAAGTTCAGGAAAACAGAGAATACTAGAGGAGGTAGGTAACTTATCATATGACAAATAAACAAACAAAATTCAATAACTATGTAATACATGGTAAAAAGAGGCCACGAATTCGGATACCTATCTATTAGCAATTTGAATGAATAAAACGAAAAACTAACTCATACGAAGTGCATGAATATGAAGTATGGTTACCGAATATGAATTTTATTGAATCGATGGATAACGAAAGCGAATGTAATGTTAATAGTAACTATGCGTATAGAATGCAACAAGAAGACAAGGAGTAATGGAATATCAATGAAGCAAAAGGAAATGCCCGGAGAACAATAGTGGACAGCTCATATAAATAAACGAAAGGTTACACCAAGATAAACGGAGTTATAAAGAGCAATGAAAGACAATAGAAGGATATGAAAGTAAACGAAAAAGTTCAAAACAAAGTATAAAACAAGAAACGTGAATATTAAGTGGAATGTCAGGGAAAAGGAAATGAAGGGTGAATACTTGTAGGCCATGACCCGAATGAGTGTTATATAATACTGTGCACGAAACCATAACAAAACTGATGAAACTCGGAAATGCAAGTCAGGGTATGCATATAGATAGCTGAAACAGACATGCGGGAATAATGTATTATGAATATGTGTCAGGAGGACAAAGAGTCACATTTCTATAAGACATCAGCAGGAGTATGATACGATAATGATGAATTTTGACAAATCTAGATTCATATCTCGAAGCAGTAGTTATTAATCAAATCAAAGTAGTACTAATGATAAAAATGATCATCGTCAGCAACAGCATCACCAGAGCTTGCACACCAAAAGCGGAATGAGGCTCACCAAGTGCTTTTTGTCAAACGAATGTGATTACCTTCTTAACAAGCAGGAAAGCGACTCTCTTGCTATAATAACAACCGCTCGTCCTCCTCATTTGCTGGGTTAAAAGGTTAATGGGCTTGAGACTAAGGTCATAAATGAAGTGGTCTTCTACTTGGTTTCAGAGAGAGAGAGAGAGAGAGAGAGAGAGAATGTTCATCATCATTTTAAGCCGGTAAATTCAATAACCATGATTTCATATTATGTTGCCTAAGAAACTTTGTAGCATAATATTCTAGTTCGACATTCCATTTTTTAAGTCAGTTAACTGTTCTGAGTAGGATACGTGCTACACAGCGACTGGAATTAATCAAAGTGGAAAAAATGCGTAATTCTGGATTAAAGGAAAACAATATCATCGCATAAAATGTGTATTTGATTCAGCGACTGATTAATGAACTTCATATTTCTAAGGACGCCTGCAACGAAAAAATTCAGTCTTTCCACAAACACACATTCATCTTAAAAGCTCAAAACAGAAAGATGAAATGACAAAGGAAAAGAAAAATATTATACCGATGAGTTTTGGACTGACATTTCCATCGAAGTGCCATATTTTAGAGGCATCTCCTAACGACCTGCTCGGTGGCTGTATATCTTTCAAGGGCATAAAAGTCATGAAGAATCGTTTTTATGACTCGACCGCGACGTTCCTCTGCTGCCAAAGGGACACATCATCTTCAAACCCCCTCCTCCAGAAGTCCAAAGGCCCCACACGAGGATATGATATTACCGTCCGCCGAGCTTCCCCTTTTCCAATCTCCTGAAGCCCCCGCTTGAGGGGGAAGGTATGAAGATCAACTGCGAGGAATATTCACTTCGATCACTACGCAACATTAAGCACTAGTAATATAAAGAGTTTGCCGATAATGACACAGCTTTTCCATTTTTTGACGATCAATTGAGAATAACTATCAAGAGAAAAAAAGGCAACGGCACTATAATCGGTTTCATTTCATTTGTCCTCTCACGGGTGTAGATGTGGCACGTGATCATGGGTAGCACGTGACTAAATGACCATCAACGCTTCCGATGTCGTTGGCAGAGTGTGATAAATATCAAACAATTTCTACAATAACGTATTTGTAAGTTTATATAGGCAAACAAACCTCGGCTCTTCTGATATAAATCACAGTCGTCGATTTGTATTCATAATATACCAACACAAGCACACAAGACGAGATTGTATCAAACTATCTGCTCAGATCAAACACAAACAACCGATGATCTTTCAGGAACCATGAATGATCTAATTAGTATAGCCGCGACCACATACTATGCTTCAACACTTCAAATCACAAGATTTTCTTATCATTCAAACTTTCTTCTATTATAATACCAAAGTAATAATCACTGTATGTTCGCAAACTAAAAAATAATTTAACTTTCAAAATCGTTTACCGCTAAATCATGAAGAATGGACCAATGCTATTGATTCATTGAACAATGCATTTCACTGAAAAAAACTATTTCATTGTAACCTTTATTTATTCATTCAATCTAATTATCGTTCTATTGTCTAACAGGGAAAAAAATTGAATGACTAAGCTAACCTTTTATTGCGTACGTTTGTCATCAACATTAAGGATGACCGGAAGTGAATGGGATTTTAAACTTTAGCTGGATAAGATATTGAGCTAATAGTGCCGACAGCGCGCGAGCACTGAGCTATCATAAAAGCTTGAATGCTTAAGAAAAATCTATATAATTATTCAGAGTATTCTGGAAATAACGACACTACCATTACTATAATGCCATATTATAACAGAAATTTCCCACGTTCTAGCCAATAATTCAGCAGTGATTTCACCTCCGCCCAGGCCCTAGACATCCTCATATTCTCACTCGCATCGCCACATGGCTGTTTATGTTCCTAATATGAGATACAAAAAATGTGTTTAAAGTCCATCGTTCACTTGCGCTTCACCTGAGTAGACTATGTTACAGGTTCGCCATTCGTGTGCTTGTATTATTAATGATGTAAATCGGCATGTTTATGATCTAAGTAAGGTGTGAAGATTGTTTGTATATATAAGCATTCAGTTGTATTACTGCACAAACGTTTTGCACCGCCATTACAGTAAGCCTACGATATCGGAAACAATGAATTTCAGCTAATCGAGAGCTAGCTCTGCTCCTTGTCACATCTACCTAAATCTTGCGTTGGTGAGTGGACAGGAATGAAACCGACTACAGTAACCCGAATTCCAAAATACGAGGACTTGTCTAATAGAAAAGTTAAAGTAACATATTTCTGCTACATTTTTTTTTCTTCATTCTCCATTGTACTGATACATTTGCGTTGTCCAGGATAAGCATCAGTGTTGTTAAAGTTTTGAGTACACAATATTAAGGCCTTAAAACCCAAAACATATCTTAGAGTAATTAAGTGTCTCTACAATATTGAGAGATATTTCATTTTAGTTCTCAAATAACTGACTTGGTAATACAGCGGTTTATCTATTTCAAAATATGAAGGCTTTTAACAGATTAGCCTTCAACATGAAGTTCCCGATTACGTCGTTTCCTATTTCATGCAATAAAACCATTACAATTTCTTTATTCGCTGGATAAGCGCCAAGAGTGCAATATCCGCTTACAAAATTAATAGTTCAGGATATTTTTTCTCGAGTTACGACAGTGGATTATGACTGCGGAAGGATTAAATTTAGCCAAAAAATTTCGAGTTCATAGGTCCATTTTGGTTTTCGTTATATTGCAAAATGTCGTGGAGCAACTCTTGACTTGTATGACGTCAGAGGCAGTAACGGTACGCCGGGACCTGGTCAGCTTAATGCCTCCGATTCTGTAGGCTTCTCAAAATTAGTCAAAATTTCAGGGGTCAAAACATGTTCAGCTTCCTTTAAAGTTCAATCGCTTTTTATTTCCTCACAAACAAGCTTCGTAAGTGTATTCCGAAATGGCAGTACGGCGTACAGTGGTAACCTTGAACATATCTTGATGCATTTGAAAGAAACTTCTTCTACCTAAGTTCTTAAGTTCATCGGTCCCTGAAGTTCAGCAGAAATAACCAATAGCATATTTTATCACGAAGCGTGGCTGCAGATATAGTTTTGAATTCGAATGACCCATATATGGAAACAATTTTCTCCGCCTGACGAGCGCTTCATTCTCTTTTGCAAAATCCTCATTGCCAGTCCGTCGACGGTCCACTGCCGGCGATTTGTCATTCACCTATCTCTTTAATACTCACTTTTCTAATTTCCATTTCTGCTTTTTCCTTTATTCACACTCAGCAGCCACATTTCACTTGCAACGAGCAAATCTGAAGTTAAGTATGTACTTGTATTAAGTATGTACTTGTATTAACTACAATGCTCTTTTAACGACTCGAAGTTTCACTAAAATGATCACTTTTGCCGTCAAAAAGCTAAGGCTCCATCTATCTCTGTGCAAAGAACTTACAAAGGGGGAGGGGAGGGTTGCCGGGCCCACATGTGTCCATATTTAAAATAGATATTCCTAGGGCATGTGCATTATCAGTATTAGGATTCTGGTGCCGGTTACTAAGTCTAAAGTAGCTTAATTGCATTGATAGTGAACCGCTGTGTGGTGAATGTGAAACTTCAGCAAAGAAAAGAAGAATCTGGATGGACTTGAAAACTACTCAGTTTTCCTCTGTGTTTCCGAGTGATCATGGCCCTAAAGTTTCTGAAGTCCTTGTCATGTGAAAAAAGCACCGCAGAGTGACCTTAATAAAGCTTATTTGAAATCCTTGACATTGGGATGAAGAGAACGTGCTGTTCCTAATACTGACAAAGCAAGAATCCATTTGTAAGCGATGTGAAATGACTGTTAAATGATAAGAAAGGAATGTTATTTTTAAGGTGTTTCTCACAACAGCCACGTTCTAATATGTACCCATCCCGCGTGTTTTCCCAGGCCCTCAGCGATTTCCTGAGATACTGGGTAAACATTCTCTCTCTCTCTCTCTCTCTCTCTCTCTCTCTCTCTCTCTCTCTCTCACACACACACACACACACACTACTTCCTTTTTACTTACAATCGCCCTTCCTTTCTGTTGTCAACTGGGAATTTTTTCTTGGAATTTCTAGTTGCCTTAACATAGTCGCTGAGGTAAAGCTGCAAAGATTGCTTCATAAACATTGAAATTTCAGTTACATACAAAAAATGAAAACGTCACTGGAATATTTTAAATACTAAGTATGGTTTCAGTTAGCCATACGTATTATTTATAAATTAATGAAGAACTGTAATGGGGAAATATTTCGGTAACAGAAATGACCAAAACATAAGAGATGGAAAGACGAAAAAAGAAGAATGACCTTAGCTATATGTTTCCCGAGCGATTCATTTCCTGAAAGAACCAAAAGACAATAAATCAGGCGACTCGGTTTATCACCATCTTCCTCCAAAAACAGCTATTTCTCTTATAATGGGATAACAAACTTCAGGTCCTGTCGGCCAACACGCACTGCTCGCATACTTTCTAGGGAGTTCCCATTAGACCCCCTGAATTAGGCCAGGCCCAAACCCTCCTCACTTTACGAAAAAGAAACAAGCTACGAAGAAAGGGAGGCGTCATTTATTTTATTTATTGGATTTTCATCCATTTACCGGCCTTAGTAAGGTAATCGGATTTTCGAGTCATAACTATTGGCATGATGAGCAGCATTGTAAATTTTCATTATATCGCAATTCTAATAATATACTATCTTATTACTGATTTCACCATGCTACTGGATTTATTTATTATGATTTCTTAAAATTTTCGGATCAGGCTCAATATTTCCAAATTCTGAATTAAATTCTGAATTGCATTCACCCACAGAATCACTTTGCCGCATTATCTCTCTCTCTCTCTCTCTCTCTCTCTCTCTCTCTCTCTCTCATAAAGTGCAAACGAAGCATTTCTTACAATAATCATTTTTCACGTATACATAACAAAAATTTCGCAGATTCTTAAAAATGAACCAGAATAACTTTTTACCGCGATTTTTTATTTTGCTTTAAAGTCAATATGAATATGGAAATGAAAAATATAAAAATCATTTTTAAACACAATAACCATTTTTAATATAGAAACAACAACACTTGAAGGTCACGGCCAGAAATGCTTCTTCTAAAGAAATACATAACACAAATGCAGCAAAGCGGATATTTATGAAATCAGAACTTTCGGCGCTATCGTAAAGCTAATATTTACCAACTCTGATATATAGGCTAAGCTGAACAACTGGGCCCCCTTCTCAGAGGTCTGAGTCACACATTACGCATAATCAATTTCTTGAAGAAGAAGAAGAAGAAGAAGAAGAAGAAGAAGAAAGTGAGTACTTGAATGCGACCATGTTCCTCTCTACTTTTCCCAAAACGCTGAGAGGAATATTCGAAGATTTTCTGTTTCTCTTCTTTTCATAGAACTTTGTCCCTGGAAGTGTATGGGCGCGCGCGCACACACACACACACACACACACACACACACACACACGTAAAAGCAGATTTATGGGGAAGACTAAGGAAGCGAGAAGACACACAGAAATCGGGGGCTCGGGGAGCAAGTGATATCCTCCTCGAAGTCATTGCATACTTCCATTAATGCACAAAGGAATGCATAAATGTCTAGACTCCAGTAACACACTTTGCCTTACGTATATTAAATAGTTTTTTCATTACAAATCTCAGTATTTTCTTTAACAAAGATTTGAAATGTATACTAGATAACCAATCAAAGAACATGAGTAAAATATTCAAGGCTTTATCTGTTACTCTGCAGTGTGAATAAGGAACCTTTTACACGACAGCTTCAAAGATTCTCGATCTAAGGTCAAACAGATTAAAACTCTTAAAAGAAAACCATTCACACAATAAAATCCATAGTACACATATCAAGTAATTTAATAATAATACTTTTGAAAATTAACTGAAACGCAACTCCCGTGAGCAATGAAAGATGAAACATAGTCAACTTTCGAGGAAAAAGAGCGGCTGTTTTAACAGCAGACGATACTAAAAGAGAGGTGGAGGAGCAATTAGTCACGCAACATAATAAAAAAGAAAGGACACAGAGTGGTCGTTGGCCTTCTCCTAGTACCTGGCACCCCAAATCTACTGACACATTCGACTACATATTAGTCTACTGATATCACAACGGCCCGAACTGCTCAGAGACTTTGGGCGCACCGGTCGCAGACTGTTTCAACAGACATAAAGATTACATGACTGTGTCTTTTATGTCTCCTTGTCCTTATTGACTTATTGACACTACCGAAGTAACCACCGCCACCACCCACCCCCCCCCCCAAAAAAAAGCAAAGTAGGAGGTTACTTTGTCGACAATAGATTACATGTCTCCTTGTCCTTATTGACACTACCGAAGCAACCACCGCCCCCCCCCCCCCAAAAAAAAAAAAAAAAAAAAAAAAAAGTATGAGGTTACTTTGTCGAGCAATAGATATACGGCCAGAAATATATTTCGCATTGCATCCGTAAAGGAGCCCAGTACACAATTATAAGCAGAGAAATCATACCCGACTTCAGTAATTTGACATTGCCAATAAAAAAAAATGTTTAACTGAAATAGTAAATAAAATTTCAGGAATCCTTACACAACATTAAAGCGTTCATAATCTTTAAAATGAAGGTGACATATGGTAACTAATTTTCTTCAACTAAAACAAATCTCACCCATGTTTAATCATAATGGTAACAAATGAGCAAAGACTTGTCCATATCGTTTTCACAAGAAAAATAAATGTCACCGTGTTTAAGTGTGTTCGTTCTCTGCCCTTACATCAGTCCACTGAGGTAGAAGGACCTTTTCCACACGTTACTGGTAGTAAGGTAATCACTGACGATGAGGTGTCATTATAGTTTCAGTATGAGACCTTTCTGACAGAAAATTTCATAATTAAGATAACAATAACATGAACTGATGGATACTAACGTTATGAGTTACTAATATCACCCGACCAAGGAAACAAATGACATGACTTATATATACGTATATATAAATATAGAGTAGGAGACTGGAAGTGTTTATTTGATAACGAACACAAGCCTTATTTATCGTTGATGCTTTGACCAAGTCATAGTAACGTTCAAACATCAGATTAGACACATTCCGCTAAAGGGGGACAGAAATTTCCCTGAAAACAAAATAATTAAAATAAATCTTATTTTTACATCGAATTCTGAAGGCATTTTTAACCACAATAGAGCATCTTCACTCGGGCACCAGAATTCAGACACAGACAGAACTTTGGCATTCCGGCTCAACAGCAGTCCTACTTGATTTCAGTATTTACTTTTATTTTATGCCTTCCAAGGTATGGGACGGCAGTATGCTGTGAAGCTTTGGACCACCCACTAGATAAACCATAAAATCATTAAAAAAAAATTACTTTACCCTTTCACTCAGTTTTTTTTTACCTTGAAAATGCCATTCATTTTACTGTTATGAATAAACCTCTACCTACTACGACTACTAAAGTGCCTAGGTTATGTGTACTGCATGTACTATTCTGCATTGTAATCAGAATATAATATAATATAATATAATATATATAATATATATATATATATATATATATATAAAATCCTCAATTCCTGGATCCCGACAGCTTTCTCAATTCCATTTCTGCTACACCGTTAGCCGCATAAGTTCTTAGTCCTCTTTTTATCCTCTCTCCGGAAACTTGAGATTTATGCAGATTTCTGTCTAACCTGCTCCCTGCCATTCCCATCGCAGGACCAGATTACCTTTAGAGATTCAAAGCTTTTTGTCGTACCATGTTTCTCGCTCTCTTTCGATCCTCATAATGGCTCATAATTACACAGGCACTTTTATGTTATCATGCTTTGCCCTCTCTTTTTTTCTGGATAGTGACCCCCAAGATTTATCTAGGACTAATATTTCTTTGGGCCCTTATCTTTAAGATATTTACAGTCTTTCGTTTATGTTTTTACGGTCATCCTCAACAGGCTTGTACAAAACACGCCGCAAACATGGATACATACTGAGTTAAAACTCTTGAGGGGCACTATCTAGGAGAGATCCCCCCAAAAACTTTTTTTTCCTTTCAATAACTACACTTCACTTTCATAAAATAAAGATGTAGTTCAACAATCCATGCTCTAATCACCCTTCAGTCACTTACATGGTGATTTACTATTCTCTCATTCTACAGTCATGTCACATTTACTTTTACTTATCTGTATAAGCAGCCGACTTCCGTTCGTCAATATCCATTATCTAATAGCCCCGCTGAAATTTATTACTCTTGCAAATATTCGCTTTAAGCTGTATCTTCTACGAAACACTCACCAGCCTCTGCCACCTTTCGCAGTTTTCAAACAGCGATTATATAATTTGCAAACATTAGTCATTCTGCATTCCATTCACAGCTCTTCCTGAATTCCAGTCTTGTACCGTTGCCTTGTGCCCTTCCCAAACCTTCCCATAATCCTAAACATAATCCTTGATCAGGCAAGATGACAAAGCTCACATTCGTCTATTAAATACTGAACTTTTTGAAGAAATCAGTTAATCCGCCGTCTGAATACAACAGTTCCACACATGGTTTAGAATCATTAAAGGCAATTGTAACCGCTCTTAACAAAATATACCATCAATATTTACATCCCAACACTATCTATTATATACGCATTTTACTTTTAAACATAAACATTTCAAACTATCTCATAACTACATCTGATCAACAACCCTCTCCTTAGTCTACCGAATTCGATTCGGTAGTCGGTAGATGAATGCAGCAAAGACTGCTTGAGGATCCAGCAAATTCAAGCAAAATTTGTACAAGGCCTTTGGGTGCTTTTTATACAAAACATCAACAATCAAACAGGAATGAAGAGGTTTAAAAATTCCCTCTCTCTCTCTCTCTCTCTCTGTGAGAGAGCTCCGTTGCCCACGTTTACACAATCTTATGCTCCTTATGCAGAAGCGGCCTGAATATTTTGCATTCTATGTGAGCGTTGTTTGCTAAGAGGCCTTGGTAACTGTTAGGATGTAAGAAGCGCAGAACAATCTCTCTCTCTCTCTCTCTCTCTCTCTCTCTCTCTCTCTCTCTCTCTCTCTCTCTCGGACTGTTTACTTTTTTCCCATCTCAACAAAGTTCATAAGTGAATTATAAAATAAATGATTACATGAATATTTAACTTGTTATCTTTCATTGCATAAACAGAAATGGAAAGATAATCCTTTATATGTCGATATAAACTGTTAGTTTACCTAAACTGCCATGAGAAAAAGAAACGAACAGCCTGAAATTCCTTAGCAGTGCATCATGAACAAGACAAATTTCACATCTGTGATATCCATCAACGCTGCGGTTCATCTTCAAATAAAAATCCTTCACCGAGTAGGATTGTATGTGACTGAGTACTGGTAATTCCCTTACAAAAGCTTCAGATAGCAAGTTTCTAATGTTTGTGTAACTCTTACTTGGGCATAAATAGGTAAGGTAGCAGATGTCAAGCAAATACCATCCGAAGTAAATATGACCCCTGGATATGCCTGACTTTCCTGTGAACTTTGAAAGGAAATGCAAGCGAATCATTTCTCTCTTAAAGGGTATTAAGCAATCAACAGAATTAATCCTTTAATTGATAAAAGTAACGCAAAAACTACACTTATCCTGTACCGAGTCATGCTAATTATCGTGATTTTCACCAAAAGAAATGGTTTCTCTGTCCAATCTTTCACTCGTGCAGTACCAAACAACGGAATCTTAATCCCATTTACAGATGTTAAGATCTAAGGATATCACACTCCACATTTAGCATTTCCCCATTTCCCAAGACATCTATAAGGCTTTAAATATCAGCAGCTGTAGATATTCGCTTTTTTTTTATTCTATAAACATTTCTGAAATAATCTGCAATTAGTATATCGCAAAAAGTAAGTCACTGTATTGAAATTCTTAGATGAAAACTGACAAAAAATAAAACTTGAATTCATATGATATTCAAGAAAAGAACATTTTTTGTAAGGTTAACTACTTAAGAAATGAAGGGGGAATTCAAGAATTCTACAGTCGATATAAAGTAAGAAGTGTGTGACAATTCTTGGTATTACATTAGAATTCGCTTAATTTTCCATGTTTGAGAATGACCCTCTCAAATCTAAAACTTTTTTTTTCCATCTTCTCATTACCACTACGTCAAAAGCAGTTCTTCTCAACAGTGGCCTAGATTTTGTTTTTAAATTTCCCTTCTTTTCGGAAGTCGGGGCATCATTGCCACTTTGTATTTTGATTTGTTGAAGACAATAAGTCTCTCAATTGAAGAATCAGATTACATCCTTTAAGCTGCATTCTTCCGAGTCGAAGTATGCAGCCGCAAAACAACCTGGTTCAGTGGCAACGTTTTCTTTTATCTCCAGAATCGAAAATTCCTACTTTATTTTATTTGCTCCCGGTTAATCTCCTCTTTTTCTTTTATTTTGTGTTTTTCTTCCCTTTACATTGGGTTTTGATTTTCAAGTCTTAGTAATAACTAGAACATTTAGTTATTTGTACTTCGGTGTCTCATTTACTTAGTCACACACAAGTTATGTATGTATACTAGCCGGCGGAGCCTGGCAACCTTAGGCCAGCATTGTTTGAACCGTAATATCATCGTTAGTTTTATAAAATAAGGGCGTATTCGGAATCCTCGTGAAAAGTTCTGTCAGAATAATACTTTCGTTTATCTCTACGAATAATAATATAGAAGTTAACATGACCGGATATCCGGCCGGATATCGAGATCAAAACGGCAGCTGGAAACACCATTCCCAATAAAATCTACATATATGGTCCCACTTTGGTTCAATTTGTTCCAGTAGTTTCGCCGTCTAAAGCGAATATACACATATGAGTATATAGTCCCATCGTCAGCTTTATATATAAGATATACACAACCATCATTTTCACACAGATCGAGAAAAATCTGTAACGAATACAATACTTGTGAAAAAAAGATCGACCAAGATCACAAATAAAATTATGTATAGATAACATTAAGATAGAAAGAGCGAAGGATTAAAATCAAAAGGTTACTTAAAAAGCACAAATGAAATTCATAGCAGACTCCATCATGGAGAAGTAAGGCGGTTTTTAATTTTAAACCTCAACCTTACGGGCACATTATGCCAAAAGTTTTATCAAATTTGTAGATGAACACAAGGTAATGCACCGAATAAATTATGATGAAAATAAGGGCACAGACTCTAATCGCTGCAAAGCTATAGCACGCAGTAGGAAGGGGAAAACCCAGAAAGAAAGAACCCACTATGGGTCTGCGTAGGCATTCCTTTCCCACCACCACAAGGAATCGATACAAAACCAATTTCATTCCTTCCGCCTCCCAGCGGTGGGATTTCTTGTATGCCACTCACATGGAGTTTGCTGATGTTTATAAGATTTTTCCTTTCTTTTTACCTTTCAATACAAGTTTTGCTACTGCTCTGTCTGAGAATGGCTCTCTCTCTCTCTCTCTCTCTCTCTCTCTCTCTCTCTCTCTCTTTCAGATACACATACACATACGCTCACGAACATGAAATTGCACTACTAAAAGATCGTTACAGGAAATAAAACAATTAAGATATTCATCAAACATTAGCCATATACTTCCTTTACATTATATATATATACACATACACACTATATATAGGTACAAAAATCGGGGAGCGAACTTGGGCTACCATATTGATAGGCAGGTGCGCAACCAACTCGTCCAGTGAAGAATTAGGCCAGGTCAGGGCCTCTACTGCCAAAACAGCAATGTCATTACAGAATACCAAGACGGTAGGCTCTGGAGTTTACGCATGTGAACAAAAATTCTTATATTCTCTAAAGCCCAATTTTCACATTCCCTTTTTAAAATCGGCACTGGTGTGATTTTGTTAGAAGGGTGTAGGTGAACAAATTGCAAATTCTTTCTACAGCGCTTCAAAAACATTTCGATTTCGTTTTGCTTAAAAATTTCAAGCTAGTTCGTGAAAACTTCTTCCCAAAATACTGTAATGTTACATTCTCTTAATATCTTACTTGATCCAGTTGTAAAAAGAATAATGTCCACTGACCGTCACACGTGGAAAGTGTCCATTCTAGGAAAAATGCTTGTTTTAACCTTATCGACAAAAGGCATCTCGTATTACTGATACGAAATTCACTACACTACCATTCACTCTCCCCTTTAACCGAAGTAGCCGGTTTCTTCTTCCTTTGGAAAAGCTATCAGAAGAACACCTGAATATTCTGTCTAACTAATATCTATGTCTAAAGTCGTTGATTTTTAGAAAAAAATTACTAGCAACTGGAAACTTTCATATAACTGGATCCTCAGCAACTAGATCAAGAAGATTTGTCAAAGGCAGTGTCACTGATATAATAGGAAACTTGAAATATTTGTATTACAGCAGGTAATACAAAATATACGAAGTGATGACGCCCTTTTTTCTGTAAAAAGCTGACGTTCCACAAAAGACTATTTCACAGCAAAAAGTTTTCACTCTCAGTAGTTACTCAATCAGACTTAATATATATCTAAGATCAGACTTTCGTGAGTGGGCTGAAATGCATTAATAATAATCCATCAGGTCACTGTATGCTTTTGTCTGGTCATACCATCGTCATCGTGGGGAAAAGAAAACCAAACCCTTAGACCAGTAGAAATGGATTCATCAATGCTTACTGACCTTACTTGAGCACACTGATCCTCGATATGTATAGATTGAACATATGATATGGACATCCATTCTGCATTCATTAATTAGGAAGAATTCTAAGTATTTTAGGTAACTGAGAAAGGGAGATTAATCTTCGGTTATCTTAACAATTATTCTTACCTTTCAAATGTTTCTTTTCTGATAGTTTTGGTATAGACTGATGTACGAACGACCAAGTTCCATGCTTTTTATTATTTTTTTTTTGTACTTTCACCTTTTTATAGTTCAAATCCAAGTAAACAATACAGCGCTGCCACATCACGAAAATATGAATGCAACAGTTACATGTAAAACTATAGTATTTATAAAAAATATGTATTCACGTTAGGTTAGTTATATGTATGTATATGTGGCTGCAAATATGTATATGCATTACACACTATATATTTATATATATTAAGAGTTGTGATTTCAATTCCACTTACGCACTACCATTCATAAAATCACGATCAGATAGAGAACAAATGGAAATACTCGGTGATTAAGCGTAAATATTGTACTAATCTTCAAAAATCTTTCGTTTGCGAAGTGAGGGGTTCACAATCAGGTGCTTTAGCCAAGAGCTGCTGCGTTCGGCACATCACTGATTAATTGGTAGTCAATTCTGGAGTTATCGAATTGGCCAACCATTAGTATCAGTTAATTGTCATTAAATCACGAGTTATCAAAACCTGTCTGCTGTAGTGCACGCCGATCTCTCTCTCTCTCTCTCTCTCTCTCTCTCTCTCTCTCTCTGAAAACAATACGGTTATGATACACGACTTCGTGTATGCATTTTACAATGGACGCTTAAGAATGTAGCTATAATCCTATTGTCATTTCACCGAGTCTCAGTCTTTTAACACCTACTTATTCTTTCCTCAATTTGTTAACTTTTGAAGACTGATGATTGTACAACTATGATTTTGATAAGAGAGCCAATTCTTGAAGACCCTTCAATATTCACAAACCGCAACCCGTTGTGTGTTTCCGGAACAGCAGAACACAAGTGATTTTAAGCTGAGCTTATTACAATGAAAGGATACGAAAACGAAAACTAAACATGGAGTTCAAGTCTTTCCTTATCAAAACAAAGCTTCTGCCTCAGAGATATTCTTTATTATTGCAAAATACGTTCTAACATTTCAAAAAAATAATTCTTTCCAAAATTGCTACTATTTCTAAACAAACATGAATGAAATCGCCGCCATGTTTAGCCTTTCAGTGATGGCGAATAAAGGGAGAAAACCGAACACGAAAAGTTTCATAACTTCATAGACGCTTTTCGTTCTTACACAGAAGCCACACCAGCAGTGTGGTTGAAAAAATGATCGGCTTCACGCTACAACGCTCAAATTGTCAGAGGATTCAGCTTGTCAATTTTACGGTAAATGTCAACTACAAAATAAAAGAAGTTCTAAACACAACCACATGAAAATCTGAGATAAAATCAAAAGTATATATTCCACGCTCCAATTTGCACATGAAATTTGCTGTCAGCAGATAGAATTCGAATAAGAATTAAAAGTATCATAATCATAACAATCACGTGACCATCATAAGGAGGTTGCATTTTTGTTCGTTAAAAACATTGAATAAATAGGAATAGATCGTTGCGTCAGGCCGAGAGAAAGTGGCAGCCATCTACATGCCATTAAATATTCAGAATCATAATAAGATCATTAACCACTTGTTTAGTTCTGCAATATATCTGATCAATATCTGACAATCGGCAGCAATAAAATGGGGTGACGGCTTGAGTGTCATATATATATATATATATATATATATATATATATATATATATATATATATATAGATATATATATATATATATATATATATACACGCACATATATTTATAGCCAAAACATCATCTTATATCGATTTCTCTGAATTCAAGTTTAGGCCGCAAAGGCAAGTACTGGGGCATCTTCGACCATTCGATTTCACTATGTCGTAGGAATACCCCCAATGAATTTCAATTGGCAAGTGCATCAGCCAAGACTATTACTTGAACTAATCCAAATGCCCAGGTTCGAATCCTGACCAGGTCGGATACACTTATCAATTATATTTCTCCTTTGCTGTCTGTTGTTTGTAGTTTAATATATGCGAGTATAAGAAGGCAACCCATGTATTACTGACAGAATTTCTCTCTCTCTCTCTCTCTCACACACACACACACACACACATATATATATATATAGTATTATATGTATGATACATATAACATTAAACTCGCGTACACACCTCCATACATATATATATATATATATATATATATATATATATATATATATATATATATATATATATATATTATATCTGTATATCTATATACATGATTCATTTTTCCTAAGGCCATTTGAGCCTTATCATTACGTGTTACTGTAATTTTAAGGATATGTATATGTATATATACATAACCTTGTGTATATTTACACATACTAGAAATTACAGTAACACGTGATGAAAACTGTATCATATGGTATGAATCCTGACTGGTCTCCCCTAATTTACTCACAACGCCTTCACGAGGACTGGTGCATAATGGTGGAAATTTACATTATATAGACCAATGTGACAGGGCAAACGAACACAGTTAAAATACACACACAAACATATATATACATATAAATATTGTGCATATACTATATATACATGCATACATATAATACAGACACATGCACACATATACACACATACATACACATACAAACACACACACATATATGTGTATATATATATATATATATATATATATATATATATAGATATATATATATATATATATATATATATATATATATGCGTGCGTGTGCGTGTGTGTGTGTGTGTATGTGTGTGTGAATTTTCATTCACTCGTCTCATAAATCGTGACATTTTTTTTAGTTCAAACATTAAGCATCAAATATCCTTTAATATGCAGTTCCCAGTACCACGGGAATAACTAGCACCCAAGGGGATTCGGACAGCTGCCTGGTTTGGAAACATTAGGATATGTACAGGTTGATATCGACTTTGCAGTAAATATGCCAGTCGAATTCAGGTTCTTATATTAGAATCTGTATCAACCCGTTTCTACCATGATAGCTAACTGGTGGGTTGATATCGACCCACCACATCGATCATATATACTATATATGCTGTGAATATATCTGAACTCGTCACATAAATGCACGGCAGTCAAAAATTTACTTCAAAGTGATGCTTTGAAAATGAAAGGAGCAAGGAATCATAAAATTTCTAACGAAATTTACTGGTACAAATACTACTATAGAAATCGTAACAAAAATTCACTAGCATTAGGATACATATTAAACTAAATTTCTTCTAACAGATTTGTGTTTGGTCTTGCCATACCTAACAACTTTGGATTCTCATATCAATAATATATAGTTTGCTAAACTGAAAGCCAAAATTCTTGGGAACTTTGACTCCATGGAAAATTTACATTCTATAGCCAGAATAAAAGGCAAATCATGCGTTAACACCAATACGTAACAACTATTTGAGAACACAGAGACCAACTTAATATAGAAACATTCATTTTGAATTTGCAGAAGTTATATTCAAAATTTTGAGTTTCTTTTTAGGCACCATATTCTTTTAGGAAAGTATTTGAAAGAAAATGGAAATATTTGTTGAGATGAGACTCTACACTCCTTTCGAACAACAAGAAATTCTTAACAAGTAAGGTCATAAAATAATGAGGGCAGTGCCACTAACTTGAATACTTATTTAATGACACCACGAAGCCTTGAGTAAAATATCTCTAAAAGGCTAACAACCACAATGTTTCTGAATAAACAAAATAAAAGCATTTGAACCTTTATTTACACTTTTTTTTTTGTAGTAACAGTTCATGCATAACAATGTGAACTTCTGCTAGAGCAGCGTTCATAATGTATTCTTTTACTGAGAACGGACCAGGACTTGACCCTCCCTTTCCTCTCCCGGGGAAGGGAGGAGGAGGCGGCATAAGAGGGAATAAGATCCGAGGAGGCAATTTTCTCGTACATCAGATGTTACCTTTCAGAATGATAGGTTCCGGTTCAAAAGAAAACCGACCGTAGAGGCAGTGCCTGCAGACATCATACTTACCATCAGATCCATTACAGTGAACGGCAACGGAAGACCTTTCCTAAAATAATACTCCGTTATATGGCTTTATCTAATCTCTATCAAGGAGACAATAAATAAAACCAATTTCAGAATCTGTAATTTTATTTCAACAACAGGAAGCCACGTGCCATTTGAAGGACCCTATTACGGCGACTATCTACATTGTAAATCTTACTTCAAGTTATATACCAACGAAAAAAAATACTGAGGTACAAAAGAAAATTTGGTATATACGTACAAGCGCTACTGTTTAACTTTGACTGTCGACGCGTATCCATCACACACACACATACTGCATACAGATTATATGTATGTATATATATATTAATATATATATATATATATATATATATATATATAATATATGTATATTATATATAGTATATAATTATATAATATATATATATATATATATATACACACACAACACACACATATATATATATATATATATGTATGTATGTAGTATGTATGTATGTACATATATGTGTTAAGGATAAAGAAAGCTACTGTATAGGAAAAGAGGGATGATTCAGCCGTTGTTAAATAAGCAGTGAGAACTTGAACATCTGATCCATTTCCGTCTCATGGAAACGTCGTCCTGGTGACTTACTGACTTCTTTTGTGTTTATGGCACTTTTAATTCTTTAGGAATAATGTGATGGAATCAATGACATTTCTGGTGGTGAACAGCAGAAGAGCAACAAAGGCAGAGGAAGCAGAGTTCACGTGATCGTGTCCTGAACGTGTTCTTGTCACAGTCATGACAGCTTTGAACGAATGGATGCGCCTGGGAAGAGAGGTTTTTACCTAGATGTTCATAGAGCCCAAATCTGAATAATGCACCGTAACGCCGCAGCAATTTGCTATTACCACGCTTCGCTCGCACAGAAAATTAGCTGCACACAAAAGCGAGGAAAAACACCAAAATTTTAAAATGTCGAACTAATGAATATAATCCGTTTCATAACATGCATTCGCTTTTCTTGGTCTCATTTATATGTCTTAAAATTAAAATGGCTATACATAAAACAAAAGCAAAATTCTCAGTTGCTTGTATTTTACGGCTTTCTTAGCAGTCTCTCGTATAAGTATCTTACGGTCCAGGCAACGGCTGCTCTTCAAGCAACTTAATTTTCTGAGACCCTCAATTCAGCGGTCATCTTCAGATCTCAACACAAGAGGAAGCTTCACCTCGCGTGAAATCATGGACTCCGTGGGAAAAAGGTCACCAATACAGTTATCGAATTATTACTCTCTCTCTCTCTCTCTCTTGTAGATACGTCACTGGAACTCGTTAAAACGTTACAAAAATAAGACAGAGAGAGAGAGACCTTACCTTACCTTACAGACCTTACATCTTGTTCGGGTTGCCCCAGGTCCCTCAGTGTGAGGCACCTCTAATGTCTACCAGAGAGTTGCTAGTACATCTTCCGGTATATTTTGCATCTTCCAATCTTGGATGGTCTGGGATGCAGTTTAGATATTTGTCGAGCTTATTCTTAAACACATCTACGCTCACTCCTGATATATTCCGCAGATGAGCTGGCAACGCATTGGAATAGACGCTGCATTATCGATGCTGGTGCGTAGTGGATTAATGTCCTGTGTGCTTTCCTTATTTTTTCCTGTATAGTTTTGGGCACTATTAATCTACCTCTGCTTGCTCTTTCTGATATTTTTAGTTCCATGATATTTTCTGCTATTCCTTCTATCTGTTTCCATGCCTGAATTATCAAGTAGCGTTCTCTTCTCCTTTCTAGACTATATAATTTTAAGAATTGTAGTCTTTCCCAGTAGTCTAGGTCCTTACTTCTTCTATTCTAGCTGTAAAGGACCTTTGTACACTCTCTATTTGTGCAATAATCCTTTTTGATAGTGGTGGGTACCATATCAAATTGCAATATTCAAGTGGACTACGAACATATGTTTTATAAAGCCTAATCATGTGTTTCAGCTTTTCTTGTTTTGAAGTGCCGTAACAACATTCCCATTTTTGCTTTTACATTTTGCCAACAGAGTTGCTATTTGATCATTGCATAACATTTCCTATTCATCATCACACCAAGGTCTTTAACTGCTTCCTTATTTGTGATGGTCTCATTATTAGGTCCCTTATATGCATATAGCTTTCTTTCTCTGTCTCCAGAATTTATTGATTCAAATTTATCAGAGTTAAATACCATCCTATTTACCTCTGCCCAATCATATACTTTGTTAAGGTCTCTTTGTAGAGCGTTCCTATCTTCATCACAAGTAATTTCTCTACTTATTCTTGTGTCATCTGCGAAACTACTCACTACCGAATCCTTAACATTATTGTCTATGTCTTCAATCATAATAACAAACAGTATTGCAGCTAACACCGTACCTTGCGGCACACCGGATATTACCTTGGCTTCATCCGATTTCTCGTCGTTTGCAATAACTATCTGTTTTCTGTTGTGTAAAAATTCTTTTAACCATCTTCCTACTTTATCCACGATATTGTGTTTTCTAATTTTCTTCGCCACTATATTATGGTCTACTTTATCAAAAGCTTTTAGCAAAGTCTAAATAAACCACATCTGTTTCATTTCCGTTTCTTTTCATATTTTTGAATATGTTTTCACGGTGGACTAACAGTTGGGTTTGTGTACTTTTTCCGGGTACGAAACCATGTGTCCTTTATTAAACAAACAAATTATTTTTTATTAAATGTTTCATAATATTTTTCTTCATTACCCTTTCATACACTTTCATAATATGTGATGTTAGACTCACAGGCCTATAATTACTTGCCTCTAGTCTTGATCCACTTTTGAAAGTAGGGGTAATATATGCTAATTTGTGCTCATCATATATCTTGCCTGTATCTACACTTTTTCTTAATAATATTGCAAGTGGCTTTGCGATAGAATGAACTACTTTCTTTAACAAAATAGCAGGAATTCCATCATGCGCTGCTGCAGCTCCATTTTTAATTTCATTAATAGCCTGCACAATATCAGCTTCATTAATATCTATGTCAGCTAAATATTCACTATTTTCATCCCTTACTTCTATATCATTATCTTCATTATCTATTCTAGGGTGATTCTCTCTTATATCGTTCTGCCAGTATGTTGCAAATTTCCTTTTTTTCATTCGTTAATCTCCCTTCAATTCTCAGAGGGCCTATTTCTATTCTTCTTTTATTCATCTTCTTCGCATATGAGTATAATAGTTTGGGGTTTTGCTTGATATTTAATAGGGTTTTTTCTTCCAAGTCCCGTTTTTCATTTTCTTTTGATTGTATAATCTTTTGTTCTGCATTTTCTATCTTACTTTTTAGTTCTATAACTTTCCATGCATTTTTTTCTTTTGCAAGACCTTTTTTCCACTTTCTGATTTTCTGAACAAGATCCTTCTGTCTCTTGGTATGCATGAATGTATTTTTACTTTCTTCTTCGGTATATATTTTTCCACTATTATCTCCAATATTTTATAATATCTCCGTATTTACCCCCTTATGTCATCACTTACGAAAATGTTATCCCAATCTTTGTTTAATTCTTCATTAATTTCTGACCATTTTATATTTTTACTGTGAAAGTTGTATTTTCCATATCCTTCCCACTTTTTCATTTCTTGCTTACTATTTTCACTTGCTTTGGAATGAACGTTAATTCTATGACATTATGGTCTGAAATCTCGCATTATAAAAAAAAAAAACCCACTATTATTTCTTTAACATAATTCATCTCGTTCACAAATACTAGGTCTAAAGTATTTCCTTTCTTGTTGGCAGGTGATTTATTTGTTGAATGTTGTATTCTAGTAGCATATCTAATAGCTTTTCAAATTGCCTCTTATCTTCTGCACTCTATTTACTCTCTTTTTTATATGTATAAGTACAACCACAATCTCCTATTCGTTCTTTTCCATTCTACGAAAGGAAAGTTGAAGTCACCAGATAGGAGAATAGTCCAGTCCTTGTGATTTCTACATATATCATCCAATTTTTCAATTATTAAGTCAAACTCTTTAGTATTAGGAGGTCTATATATTACTATGTTCATCAATTTTTCAGATTCAAATTCTACCGCTATTAGTTCACATTCTGAGTTACTATAGTTTCTCATATATTTTTCCTTGTTTTTTGTCTTTCCCATATATTGCGGTTCCCCTTCCCCCTTGATTCCTATTTTTTCTATCTGATCTATAAGTTTGGAACCCTTTTATTTGATCATCATTCCCAGTCTCTTGGGAATACCGTTTCACTTATATTCATTATATCTATTTTCTTTTCATTTTGGGTTAGTTCTTCTAAGTACTCTATTTTTCTTTTTGAGTTACTCGTAACTAAACCCTGCGCATTCATCACTATGATGGTTTGCGTGTTTTCTCCTTCATTTAATACTGATAGTAATAAGGGATTTTCCCATGTCTCTTTCCTGTTCTGGTATGTTGTTCTTTTTTTCATTTCCAGAAATTCTGACATTAAAAAATCCAACTTTTCCATAATATTTGATCTTCCTTCATCATAATTATTAATTTTGTGTCTGAATCTGCAATTTTCTCCGTTTCTGCAATATCCTCTTGCATAATAAATACAGTTATTATCTCTTGAGTAGAATTTCGGAGCTGATGCTTTGAAATTTTTTGCTGACACCTCTGCATATCTCATTGGTGGTTTGCTTTTCTCTTTTACCTGATATTCTTGATTTCTCTCTTTATTTGTTTCTTTCTTATTTTGGATTTTATTACTTGGTTGGTTATTTATTTGATTATGATTCATGGCTACAGGGCACATATTTGCATTTTTTGTCGAACTTACATCCTTTTCCTTCTTTTAGGTTTTTACATATTTTTGGATGCAGATCTCTGCAATCATCCCCATATCCATCTAAGTATGCACATTTACCATATATTTCATAGTTTTGACATATCTTAGGATGTTTGTAGTAACATCTTTCTCCAAATCTGCAATTCCCTCTTTTCAAAAGGTTGCAGATTTTGTCTTTCTTGTCTATTTTTTCCTCTTTCCCCGTCATTGTATAGATCTGGGTAGAGCCTCTTCGGATTTGCTTTTCTGTTGTCATATCGTAATTTATTTCTTCGTAGGTATGCTGCTTTATTGCCTCATATGTAGTATCAATGAGTATCTCTGCATCCATACTTTTATCTTGTTCTTTGTTTTCCTTATTTTTTTTTCTGTCATTTCATTTTTGTTTACTTTTCTTCCGTTTTCCTCTTCTTCTTCTTTTCTTCTTCTTCTTCCTCTCTCTTCTTCTTCATCCTCAACTATTTGTACATTCAATCTTGATTTAATAACATTGTCTATCCATGATAGACATGTTGAACAAAAAATTCTTGTATCTTTTCTCAAATCTTGTTATTACCTCAGCACACTGTGGATGGGTCGGAATGTTGCATGCAGCACATTTCTGATTAGGTTTTGTGGATTGACTATGCTATACCAAACCTTACACAGTTTGCATGCTTTTGGCATTCTTTTTTTCCTAATGCATCAATTAGTATATTCACAAGATTCACCTTATTCATTTTCTTTGTCGGAATATGTTGGTTTATGTATATTTTCTTTATGAGTCTCTTGACCACTTGGATTTTATTTGGAACTTCTTCAATTATTTTCAAGAAATGTTTTCATTAGATTTGTTCCAGTTTGAAGGATTATATCCTTCTAATATATTCTATGAATGCTTTTGTATCTTTTTGGTTAGGACTGTTGCTGATTTCATAGATGAGAAATGCCAGTTCCCTTCCTGCTACCTCATCGTATTGCGAATCTGCTAAACACGCCAATTACGCCACCTTTTCCCGCAGTTGGAACTTACTGCCATCTTGTTCTGATTTATAGTATTACACTTGATAAACTAACTTAGAAGACGCTTTATCCTACTATTTTCACACTAATCTTATCACCGATAGTTCACGAACACTTCTAGATATTTCTCAAAATTCTAGTCGTATGTTAAACTTGTGATATCTGTTGATTATTGTGACTTCACGCGGGTACGTCTCACCAAGCAAGATGGCTACTACGAGAGAGAGAGAGAGAGGAGAGGAGGAGAGAGAGAGAGGAGAGAGAGAGAGAGGGGGGGGGGGGGATACAAAATCTTGGGGTACAAAATCCAATTCAATACTAAGCCTGGAAGTATTCCACCGGAACAAAGAACGCTGGCTGGAAAACAGGTGAAGTCTAGGGCTAGCCGAAACTTTCCACGTAGGAAAACGGAAAGCGAGTTCGCAAGGCAATAAACAACAAAAATTACTCCTACTATCTACAATGAAAGTAAAACAACTATTACACATATCCCTTCTATGAATCAGTAACTCGCCCTCTCCCTATTCCAGTGACGTGTCCGCAAAAGTACTTCGGCACAGCATAACAACAAAATCATGATCATTTCTTGCATTCAAGCGAAAGCTCAGTCTCATGCATCATACTATTTTCACTGCAAAATTTATTATGGTACAAAGTTCATTACCCACTCGTATAGCCCTGTGTTGATGGAATTCCTCCACTTTCAAAAAACTAGAGTTACATGGATTGTTTTTTTCACTCAGTACAACTTTCAAAGGGGGAAGTTTGAAATTGTCCCTTCAGTAAGTCTACAAACATGATTAGTCAATACCCTCCTATAACCTCTGCCCCCATGAAAATGACGAAAACGAAAGGGAAGAAGCGACATTGGGTCTCGAGTCCGGAGGAGGTGACAGACTCCACTTCAAAGAAACGAGCGATCCTGCGACTGCAGATATTCGCAGAATGCATATTTGTCTCTTAAACCAGAGAAT
Organism: Macrobrachium nipponense; assembly: GCF_015104395.2. Lineage (NCBI taxonomy): Eukaryota > Metazoa > Arthropoda > Malacostraca > Decapoda > Palaemonidae > Macrobrachium > Macrobrachium nipponense. Next base: position 92,055,097 of record NC_087202.1, read on the forward strand.
ACTACAATATAGTTTTTATTACAATACATGGCCTGTATGCTTTCTAAAGTTTCATTCGAATGAAGTAAATGCATTCAAACTTTTCATAGTCACCAAGAGAGACAATGTATTTTGATGACTTACTTTCAAACTGCCAATAGCGTTACTTTGAAGAATGAAAAAATGACAGCGCGAAGCAGAAGTAAATAACAGAAACTAAACTTTAAGGAAATGTCTTTCTAACTCATCAGAGCAAGAATACAGAAATATTTATATATATTCTGTAAGGATACTCTGAACACACATACATGATACATCAGTACATACACACAGTATATATATGCCTGTGTGTATGTAATGAATATATGTATATCGTGTATGTCTGTGTACCCATATCAACCTAGCCATCTCATTACATACACACATAACTACATGAGAACGAACATGTAAAGAGCAATGAGCTCACTTCTTGTAATTGGCCAATTACACCATCTTCTTCCAAGTAATTCTCATGCGGAATCAAGGCCACTTCCATTTGCTCCGAGCCACAAGATAAAAACTTCCTCTAGACTGGTTTCAACATTTTAGGTTTTTCTGCATCTTTGTTTGAATTACAAGATGAAATATCGCCAAGAAGTTCTTAAGAAAAAATGTAAAAAAAATAAATAAACAAATAAATAAAAATAAAACCAAAAACAATTCCCGTCACATAGACTGAGTCTAACAAAAGTTTCAAACACGTTAAATGGCCAAGTCAAGCAACTCGAGATGCTGAAATACAATAATGAACCAAGTAAAGTAGAAGGTCTTCTTTAAATCCGTATAGAAATGAATTGTCCTACCAATGACCTCAGAAAGAGAGAGAGAGAGAAGAGAGAGAGAGAGAGAGAGAGAGAGAGAGAGAGAGAGAGAGAGAGAGAGAACACTTACGCTAGATAATCGGAATACATTAAATAAGATAGTAACTAATACAACTTGCAGCGACAAACTAATGGAGATGTTCTTGATACATGTACGTATGTACATACGTACATACATACACACCCCACACACACATACATGCATACATTACGCACATAGGTAAAGGACATAAACAATTGAATAAGAGGGGAATAGAAAATAAAACCGATACATATGAATTCAGAGACGTCATCAGAACACTATCATAAATTTGTTCCTTTCTTAAACATTTGGAGATCCAAAGACTACAAATGCACTAAGCACAGGATTAAACGCCAGCAAACTGAGTATGAGTATTACTAGCCTGACAGTGGTGCAAGCAAAAACACTATGTGTGTGTGTGTGTGTGTGTGATGCTTAGTCCATTCACCTCACCAATAAAGAGTCTCGCATTCAATTCCTGAAGGACCCCAACTTTTGTATTTCTTTAATCCCTCTGTGCTACATTTGACTCCAGCGATGAATTATGTACCTGACAATTAGCAGACTGTAGTAGATTTGGAATCTGGTTGGAAAATGGTATAGGACTAGCAATTTCTTCCAAAAGTTTCAGTGACATAAAGGTCTAACATATTTGGAAACAATCACTCCAGAGAAGATGAATTTCTCTCTCCCTCTCTCTGTAGCCCTATGCACCATGATGATGGCCAGATCAATGTTAATATGGCAGTGAAAAAAAAAACAAGAGATTTTGATTTGCATAGTAACTGAAAGTGAAAGCAGCGGTGAAAGTAGTACTGAAACGGGTGGCCCTCAACATCGAAGAAGAGAATAAGTTTGTAAATGACTTAATTCCCCTTTTACAATTAGGGGTTTACTATCGCTCGAGTGTCAGGGTGATATAATGTTATAAGTGAGGAAATTTACTTATCTGTGTCAGACGAGACATACCGAAGTATATATTATTTCAACTCGACCTGGTTGATTATACAGATCTCTTTTACATAAGAGTGGTTCGTGGTGGTAGTTTTTCTGTCTCCTTATAGCAGTAGTTATGACTTGGACCATCGACGGAAGGTCTGTCTCGTGTTTGTCACTTTTCTTTTACATAAGAGTGGTTCGTGGTGGTAGTTTTTCTGTCTCCTTATAGCAGTAGTTATGACTTGGACCATCGACGGAAGGTCTGTCTCGTGTTTGTCACTTTTCCATAAGTTGTATTTCAATGGAGATCTGTCACATTCACAATTGATCCCTGATCCCCTTTATCAGCAGGGAGCAACCAGATTCGCTGAACAACAGCACCATTGTGCAGTGACTGTGCCTCGCTGTTGAACTTCTCAGTTCCAGTGGTCCTTTATTCCTCACACTGTTGGACTGTGGACAGCATCGCAGAGGATGGCGTGCATTTGGAACTTCAAAAGTTCAATCGAAGTTGCAATGCATTACTACCCTATTACTATACTCTTTGCGTTTTATTATATTTTTATCTATTTATTAATTAATTCTTCCTAATGAACACCTTATTCTTTTGAAGTTTGAATTTCAAGTCAACAGCCCCAGTGGGCTTGTTCAATATGAATAGATTTCATCTCCTTACACATAATTACAATAGAACTTCATTTGGCTTGGTGCAGAGAAATAAAATAACTTTATTCTGCCATTCACTGAAACAATTTGTAAGGCCTGATAATTAAGGAATACGACCTACTCTATCAAATTTACAATACATTTTCCTACGTCGTCTAGTATTACTACAAGTGAAGGAACACGCTCCGTATGTCTCAGTTGACAGTAAAGTGACAGCTAATTTCTTTCTCCCGAGAAATTGACAATAATTGTGACTTCCGAGTCACTAGCTATAAACTAGACAACGGGTGAATATCAGCCCATGAACCATGAGATTAAGATGTCAATAAATCTATCAATCATATACTGTGCAACTCTTAAACTCAAGCTATAGACCTTGCTTAAAACCCGCCGACGTGTCGTGGCAGAAAGAAGAATGATGAACATCGTGGAAAATAAAGCCTTCATTTATTGTTAAGAGATAACTATAAATTCCTCTTTCTTTACTCTGTTGATCGTAAACATGCTCTTTCCAGCATAAAATGTCTTATTGCTTTGCCGAAAGAAACAATAACAGGAAGTTGTTTCCTAGTAAGGCACATAAAATGGAGGAAACGCACGAGTAAAACAAAATGAGTCACCGTATTGATCACATTGAATTTCTTTGTCGTAAGTGACTGGGTGCCATGTCTATCAAGTCACACGTGTCATGTTTGGTACAAAAGTTCATTTCCTTTGACCTCTAAGGAGACTGATAACCTCTAATTCATTTGTCGACACTAAATATCGTTATTGGTTACATTGTAAATGGAAAACAAAATAACATTCTACATTGCTCCACATAAAACACACTAGTGGGGTGAAGAACGCTATATAGCGTGGCACTATACTGGATGCTATATGCTTTACCAATAACTGGTCAACTATACATGAATGGGGTGAGACACGAACTCACGAAACTGTGACTAAGCACACCGGGAAATGAGTCCCAGGGCAATAAAGAAACGGGCCATGAATTCTGCTGTGTTACATAAATAAAGGAAGTCAAGGTACTGATCGAATAGTCAACTCTCTCTCTCTCTCTCTCTCTCTCTCTCTCTCTCTCTCTCTCTCTCTCTCTCCACTATCATTGTATGCTTGTAGATTCTCAATAATTTGAACTATTTCCATGTATTAATCGCAAATTCACAATAATTAAATTTACTATAAGAGCCGGAGCTCATAGATTGAGATTAACGCTCTTTCAGTATGCAAAACTTAGTGTTGGTTAACAGCTATACATACGGCAACTATAATATATGTTAAAACAAGAACTATAAAGAATCAAGGATTAAAAATAAAACTACTAACTTCATCCACGGGAACTTGCATGAAACGATTACGATACAAGAAAGACTAAGAACTTTTGTACCCGCCGGAAAAGACAGTGAAAAAGGATTCCTTACCAGTGAGGACTTCCTGCGCACAATGGGGCCAAATTTAGGGGCTCAATAGAACTTGTTCTGATATGGGCACCTCTACCCTCCATGAATTTCATATACTTTCTTATTTAATTGTGCAAAGTACGTCGAACCTAACCGGCACCTCCGAACCATAACAACAGAAAAGAAAAGTCATTTGATGTTCATTTGGAAAAGGGATCCCCATTTCCTATATTTCCACGAATTTTGTATCAGATCATAACAAATTCACCTCTACTCTACACTTACAAAAGTAATGCTGTCATGTGAGCATTTTGTTTTTAGTTGAACTATACATACATGTACTACATTACGCACACGTCCACATTCAGTCCCATTATGAAGCAATTACGTAATCAAGAAACTCTTGTGTGACGCAGGAATTCATGATGAGAAAATACATGGGTTTAAGATGACAAATGAAGATTATTTCAAGTGAGGCAGTTTCATTTTTCTTACAGCGTAAGAATAACTAACAATGCGATTTCAAGGCGCAAGACGAGACTTTATCTTTCATGAGTTTAGTGTAATGTTAAAAAAACAATACCATACATTACTTGTGTCTCTCCTGAAGTAATAATTACGAATTAATTGAATCTAGTAAAAAATATCGAACACTAGTGAACTAAAACGATATACGGAACGCGACCTTAAAATTATTTTAATTTATATATATATATATATATATATATATATATATATATATATATATATATATATATGTGTGTGTGTGTGTGTGTGGTGTGTGTGTGTGTCTGTGTAAGGTTGATATCAGTGAATACATTAACATGGTCACCCAGAAACATAGATAAATTACGTTCTTGGTTTTTTATTAAATTGTGAAAAAAAGTAAGATTCACAATAAGTTTTCCCGACTCTAAAGCATTATTTCATCCTCCTCACTCTGCATCACTCAGCTACCCAAGAAGCAATCACTCGCTGTACTTCTCATTCCTAGCAGTCTATTCAGCTCCAGCTTGCACTCCTTCAAAAAATCAAATTTGCATTTCTTTTCATCTTCACCACACCTACATATTTTCAAAACTCCAAAGAAATATTTTTTTTACAAAACAGGATATGGGGTTGCAAACTCCATTGTCCCGCTGCTTGGGAGTTTCATTTTCCAATATCCTACAAGAGTGATAGTGTGATGATATTTACCGAAGGAGGAGAGACTCATTTGCATTTTGGGGGTACTTCCCCAAAGTAGGGGGTCTCCAGTCATTCACTAGGCTTTCATGACCATGGAGCACACACTATTGCATACCAAGCCATAGGAGCTTCCTAGGATAACAATGTCGAAGTTACAGGAACATTCTTTAAAACGTGCAATGACCTGACTTATATGGTAGCCGTGTGCCTCAAGAAAAAGAGGTTTATCTGCAATCTAGGGAGTTTTTCCTAACCCATGGGGTCAACAACTCTGCACCAGGCGCCCTTCTGCCTTGGGATACAGCGTATTAGAATTCCAAAATACAGCCACTTTCTAGAGCAGTAGATTTCAAGTAGAACCACTGTGGTAGCAAGCCATTTTAAATGATTCCTTAGAATACAATTTTACATACATACTTACATACATACATACATACATACACACACATACATACTACATACATACATACATACTACATATACATATATACATAGATATATATATATATATATATATATATATTATATACATAATATTATATATACATACATATACATTATATATATATATATATATATATATATATATATATATATATATGTATATATATGATTATGTATATAATAATATTATATATATATATATATATATATATATATATAGTAATATATATATATATAGATATATATATAAATCAATGGTTTGATATCTCCCAGACAAACTACAGCACCTGACAATTAGTCATATGGCCAGAGACGCTGAATTTGACGAACACGGTTCAGTATCTCTCTTGCATTAGTAGCTAAACCACCTGATATCATGTGTACTAGAATCGACGCCTCGTATACCATTTTCGAAGCGCTCATGCTTATTCATTCTAATGAGCTGCCCAAAATCTCTCGTCCCCTTTGCTATAATACAAATAAAAATAACACCAGAAGTTTAATTCATGGCTAAAAACATTTTTCCGAAACGGTTGTCACGTGGCCACGGCAGGAAAGCCACGAAAACAAATGGGAACAATTACCGAGTGGAAGAGATAAAATACATTGCATTGCTAATGCTAAGAATACGTAGGTTTTAGGGCTGTACTCAACTCATATGTGAGAAATAATATATTAAGTAAAAAGTTTACATTGTCACAAATCTATTATGTAGTTCAAGTGGCAGTGAACGTTGTGCATTTTTTTTTAGTTTCAGCCGCCCCGTGCCTTATATATACATACATACAAACAAAGCACACACACACACACACATACATATATATGTGAATATTTATAATATTATATATATATATATATATATATATATATATATATATATATATATATAAATACACACACATAAATATATAATTGCCCAGCTACTTCGATCTCTTTGGCTTTGTAGCATAAATGGGCTTATCGGAGCGTGCTCAAGTATGCCTCTACACACACACACATCATCATAATATACATATATATATAATATATATATATATATATATATGTATATGTATACACGTCCATCTGTTGTATATGGATATATGTATGTACACTATGTAGCATATAAAAATGAGAGTATCACCTCTTTACGGATTACTTCAACACATTTTCGAAAGTGTTGAAATAACAAGAAAGCGCTTAGCGCCTCTATCTTTCATTATATTTTACTTGCCTATTACATTTATCGTTGCATAGATACAAGCGACACTGAATGAGGCTATTCTGTATTCATGTATTACATACCTCACATACAGTAGTCGTCTTCCTGCCAAGACGTCCCTCCTATTTCCTTTTGTTACCTGACCTGAGTAAAGGCCTGGGTAAAGGTGATAGGACTGTCCGCCGAGGTAGGGGATTCGCTTAAACTGGCTCTAGGGCCTCGTAAAATAAAACTCCATTTCCCCAGGTCCCCTTCTACCACTAAATTCGGCACATCTTAGTTTGTGGGAAACGAAAATAGTTCTTGAAGATAAGAGAAGACAGGAAAGACGATTCGCTCTAAATTAGAAACACGCATTTATATGTGTGTATATATATATATATATATATATATATATATATATATATATATACATACATACTATATAAAGCATATGAATGAATTTTCATCACATCACCGTGACATCATTTATACATAATATCAATCTACAAATGGCATTTAATATCCGATCGGTCTACCTCGGAAATATTATCGAACAAGAATTATGATTGATAAATGATTTGTCACCTGGCTGGCTCGAACTGCCGAGCAGCGAATACCAACAACGTTCAGTGATGCTCTATGGTACTCGCTGCTCGGCATACCGTGGGTGACGAACCACTTATCAATTATAATTTCCCTTTGTCATTATTTTCGAGGTAGAGAAAACTGGATATTAAATGATATTTGAAGCTTAAAGCTTGTGCGTTACCCTCCCATATTATATATATATATATATATATATATATATATATATATATATATATAGATAGATAGATAGATAGATAGATAGATAGATAGATAGATAGATATATATATACGAGAGAGAGAGAGAGAGAGAGAGAGAGAGAGAGAGAGAGAGAGAGAATGAGTGGTTGCGTCCTCATTGTTTTCACTCTTCCTTCAGAAATTTACTGGAGGGTGAATATAAACGCCACTATAGCTGAACTGCAATGAAGGAGAATAAGGCTGAATATCTCTTATGCCTTTGAATTCTTCGTTATGAAGGGTAATGGAAAGAACAATTCCCAACCGTTTTCTTTAGGTATGGGACAGCACTAGTTATTTCACTTTACGTCGGAATACGTTCCAAATTAAATTATTCCAGACAATAATACAGTTGGTTCCCAGTTAATAAGATGGCCAAAACAGAATCTCATTCGCCGATGGTCTAAAACAATCATGGTTATCAAAAAAGCTATCTACCACCCTAAAGGATGCTAATCTTTAGGCAGGAAAAACAACATCCAAAATGGTGGTAGAAGATAAAAGAATAATCATGTTCGTCTTTTCTTAGACTTGTTAGGTCAACAACAACATTATTTTGTAGCTGAGGGAAAATATTTTCAAAAGCGGCTCAGCATCATTTGCTTATAGTAATATATTGTATTCTAGACAAGCATGATATGAATAGCGAAGGCTAAACATAACAGAAGTCCAAGAATGGTACTCAGTAAACCACTAGACAAGTTAACCAAGTTAAAGGGGCACGGAAATGAAATATAACAGGTCATACTCCAAATCATTCTCACGGTTGTGCTAACCGTAAGTTGTCATTTACAGAGTCATTAAAAGTCCCTGTTCGTTTCCTCTAGGTATATTGGCAGTCAGGAAAAAGTTAAAAAAAAAAAATTAAATAATAAAATCTTCAAGATCGACGGTAACTGTTACAGTCTTGTGGAACAGGCATTCTGTTAAATAATTTCTTTTCAACTTCAAAACAGCTAACTGGAAAATAAAAATATGTACCACGTCTGGGAGGGAGGGTCCTGAAAAACCTTTCGTTTAACCAATAGGAGAAAACAGATCTCTATATTCTCTACCCTAACACGAAAAGCAAATCTGGTGGGAAATAACTGAGTACGACACTACTTCCTGGACTGTTTTCCCTCCTGATAGTGTACCTTTCACTCATTCAAATGGTAATATCTGCGAGGATCTAAGAGATTTTGAAACAAACAAAACCGATGACACTGCTTCTCATTCATTCTGCTTCTATTAATGTAATCAGCAAAACACAGCTGATTACACTTATTGTCTGGAAACAAATATCAGAGTCGCTAATGCATGGGGCGAATTGTGTTACTGTGAAAAATAAAAGCTTAAGCGACTCCTCCGCAATCCTAACAATGCTCAGAGCACAGATATAATTTCGGTTAAGGCGAACGTGGCGACCGCCTGCGATTTTATTGGAAAGCAAAATAAAAGGAGAAAAATAAAACAGTTGCTCTCGCATTACGACGGGTCTTACATGAACTCGGAAGACTCTTAGTAAGACTATATCACTTGAAAATCGCACGACCACCAGTTATCACTAGTGGCATGTCGTGCGACATTTTAACGATTATCCGTGACTTTCCACGACTGCCGGTCATAATCTTGTTGCATCCTGGTGTGACTTGGCCTTTAGCCACTTTCAAGAGAAGACGGCAAAATACAAGAACTGATAACGAGCTTGCCGTCTGGGGCAATGTCAAACGTCCTCTCAGACTCGGCATAACTAATAATGGGGAGAGTCCATTCATCTCACTTGTGATGACTGGGACGAAACATTAATCAAACTGGTTAACCAAGTTCAGAGACTCCGCACTCTCTTGAACAGGAAGACTGACGTGCACTACGCAGAGTGGCAGAGTCAATTCGGTTTTGAACTACTCGTATGGTGTCAACATTCACAGAGAAAAGAATGAAGGCATAATTGCTACACTAATAGACTACGCATTCCAATACTGTCGTTGAGTAGTTAACGTTTTATCATAATTGTTTCGTATTTTTGTATTACCGGCCACGCTATCGTGGAGTTCTTTTACATAATGTATAAGGCTTAACCGGTTCTGTGACAGTTATCTAATTATCTGCTACGGGAACTATTCTAAGAAAAATAAATAAGTTCCTCTCTGCTTGCAAAGTTTGGTGCTTCAAGTTTCATAGGTCCCATCAAAAGCACTCCCTATCTGAGATTTTTTCTTTTCTTTTCTTTTTACATAGGCTGACAGGCAATTTTAAGAGCTAACGTTTTAACCTCTTTAGATTCTGTTTGTATGGTGTTTTTACGTTGCATGGAACCAGTGGTTATCCAGCAACGGGACCAACGGCTTTACGTGACTTCCGAACCACGTCGAGAGCGTACTTCTATCACCAAAAATACACATCTCTGACCCCTCAGTGGAATGCCCGAGAATCGAACTCACGGCCACCGAGGTGGTACGCCAACACCATACCAACCACACCACTGAGGCGCTTCTTTAGATTCTGGTGATATGCTTTTCTGACTGCATGTAAGCTTTGCTCAACGCTTCCAACGCAGTCAAGTTAATCCACCAGACATGTGAACGTCAATATTTTCATCTACTCAATGTTAATCTAAAACAATTAGTTGTCAGGTTCATTCATTTTCAACTTAAGAATGTCTGAACTTTATCAGGCTATTGGCACAATTATATCCCTGCTGTTTCCGACGTGGGAAAAAAAAAGGTTTTGCTCTAATTTGAACATCTGTGAACCCCATACTGATGTAGTATACATTTGAGCGAGTGTTCTTACAATTACACCGAAACATTTCACATGTTAATTTATTTCTGTCTGCTATCGTAGGGGTTTAGCCTAATCAAATACATACAAAGCTTTTCCGTGTTATGATCGCACTATAATCATCGTCCGAATGTATTGTGTACTTTCTAAAGTTTATACATTTTAAAACATTTATCTTTACCAGCACGCCACTAACTGAAACTGTGCCATATATCAGAAGTCCTGTCATTTTCAAATGACCAAGAGATGACGCCTCAGAGAACTCCATTACACGTCCGGAAGCTTAGCTTTGAGTACAAAAACTCCTATGGTGCACAAGCGTTATTATAAAACAAAAATACTCATACAAGCTTCCAAGTAACCGGTTCACATTTCCATAGTTCCCATTTTAATCATACCTTTCTGTTAGCTGAAGAAAAAAAACACGCATAACAGCATCAAACCAATAGTAATGGGAATATAAGTAAGTATAACGAAAGCGTTAATTTTTTGGGGGCGTATAAATATAATCATCTTGATGATTCAAATGAATTTTGCACAACTACCTTTGACAATGAAATTCGTCTAGTTCTTTGTCACAAAGCAACGAGACCACCAAAATAACACCGACACTCTTCTGACACCCGCCCCCTCCCCCTCCCCCTCCCCCTCCCCCCACACACACCAGCTCCCCAGCGCTTGTCGGCACGACCACCTCTCGGGGTCGATTCCAGTACCTTCCCCACCAACCCAATCCCTGCCAACACCCACCGTTCAATCAACGTGCCGCCCCTCACAATGGTCTTTCCGACACATCCAATTCGTCCAGGAGTCCATTTGTCTATAAAGCATTATGAGACCATACCCTGATTTTTCCATCATCAATATCAAGGGGACGAAGAGAGGAAGGCAAAGGGCCAGGGGAAGCGACGGAAGCTCGTGGAAGGACAAAAATCGAAGGATGATAAAGGACCTTCCTGCACTCTACTTCCGGAAGGGAGGAAGGCACAAAGCAGCCTATTTGTCCTTCCCAAGACCCCTCATTATTCTCGAGTAAATTTATCATTACACAAATTATCTAAATGGGGCTGTTTACCTGACTTTTTTGAAATATGGTTAAAAGAACTTTACATATGTGACAACGTTTGACATTAGATACCCCTACAATTCTTTACGTGAATAATTTCCTTGTTCACATAATGGACATTATAAAAGCATTTGCAAATAAAAGGTGCATGTTTAATATACTTATATTACAAATACACCAGTTATTATGATGGTCAAACAGTCCTAGCAGCATGGGCAAAAAGAAAAAGAAAATTACAAACGACCACATCATTAAATGAATTACCCGTGCGTGGTCACTCCTATAAATTTAGAATAAACTAACTACACTTCCATAAACATACCGCGAACAACGAAAAAAATTAATAATAATATTAATAATAATAATAATAAGAAATAATAATAATAATAATAATAATAATAATAATAATAATAATAATAATATAATCAATCAGATGGGAAATAATAATTAAAATGATTATATCTGTTCAACACTGAGACTCCCTTACTTTCATCCAAAAACATATCAACCAAATCTACAAATAAAATCATCTAACTGTCTCAAGATTTAAAGTTAATGTAATAATTTTAACATAAAAAAGGAACCTCTACCTAGAGATTAGTTTTCCTTAGCAAAACCTTAGGAAATTTACCGATTTCACTTTCTGTTTTATCATTTTCTCAGGCTGATATATCCTGTCATTTTCCTCCAATGTTGTAGGTAGATTTTTGGTCTTCGTAGACTCTCTTGGGAATATGCAAATGACCTCAATATTTGAGTTTGTTAATTTTTTAAAAATTGTTTAATATTCGCTCAAGAAGAATATCCTTTCTCACTGAATAACAAGGATTATATTTTACCTCACTTCATAGTTTGCTTAAACTCCGGCCCCTTCCTCTAAGTAAAGCCGACCACCACCAGAGACACTACATTGCAATGTATACTAATCATAATAACTTCATTCTTTTCTTGTCCGTTGTCTTTTTCCTTATTAATTCGAAGCACTGATTCGGAATTTCAATCGGATACAGCAAAAAGCCTTCTTTAGACAACTTCTCTATGCAAACTTTACGATTGTATATAATCTCCAGAGAGAGCACATCTTTCAACTACTTTTTGGAAGGTAGGGAAAACCAGCAGGAACAAACAACGAAAATGGCTACCAGACTCGTTCGATGGATACGCATAAGAAAACACGCAAACACACACACTTTCATCCCAAACTCTAGACTGATTTGCGGTTAGGACGCCAACTTGAACTAATGATTCATAACCATCCTACTGTTTAGATTTCCAGTACAGCCAACAGGTTATAGGGTGTTTTTGTTTTGGATTTTAGATCCTTAAATTTAATATCTATACTTAATTTAAAATAGGATAATAGTAGAATTGCATTCGATTTGATAAAAGGTCAGGATGATGTTAAAAATATAATTTACACTAAAAAAAAAAAAGTTAAACTGCCGAATTAAAACCGTGTCCAAAATGCTATTGCCTTCAACATCATTTCTCGATAAATCTGCTTCATTAAGGGAATTTTCTCCGCTTACCTAAACAAGTATGTCTCCCATAAAATCTAAATATTATTTGCGGTTAGTTAACAAGCAAACGCTACATGTAAAATACATATTGGATAACTAATATAATTTTAGTGCAAAATCGTTCAGTTAATGATACCTGCATGAAATATTTAAGGGGAAGGTGCTACTCATGAAAAATTCTAATTTGCCGTTCATTTTTTTCAAGATGGCCGAGAGTACAATGTAAAACCATTAAAACCCGTAAAAATTACTAGTTATTTTGCCATCTTGTCGGGCTAGCTAAGAGTCAGGTTTAGTATTTCAAATGCAATCTATTTAAGTCCCCATGCTATTCAATAGCTACATCTAATTGAAAGGTTAAGGCAGCAAGAACCTACACCATTATACACCTGGTGTAAATATCACACATGATTGAAATTATGTTGGATGACTGATTGGGCAGCTGTATGAACCTAATCCATAAACCAAAGTAAGCATAACGTGGTAAAAGGATAAACCCTTCGACCTTTACCATTTTAGAGTATAAAACTATGTATGCAGATTTAGAACGGAAAACAACGTGAAGTAAATGCTGCCTCTGTCAAAGGGACAAAAGCATTGAAATCCTAATTTAACTACTAAATTCATTGCAAGGAAACAAGACTATGCTGTAACTGTAAACAACAGAAAACTCCCTGTTAAGCTAAGTGCTGATGTTTGTTGCACACCAGCTTAAATATCACCTGCCATTTCTAATACAATTATTAAATCAAAAGGGGTAAATCTTCTTCGAATAAAGCAAGAGGAGAGCTGAAATAATCTGTACAAAGTTATATCCAATGGTCATTTCAGAACTCGTAGTATATATCATGGAAAGCAAAACTAGCAAAGAAGAAACAACAACAGTTTCTATTTGGTATGGCTGATCTAGCCGAATCCCTGTACATCCTTTGCTCAGAACAATTTAGCGTGGACTCCAAACATGTTTACTAAATTCAGGGTAAAAAATAGATGCTTACTATAATTTCTGAGCTGGAAGTCTATGGGAAAAGATGCGATGTCCTGTTTGCATTTAAAAGACTGCAGGCTAAAGAGAGGACGGAGACTACATACTAAAACGGCAGATCAGTTGGTGTGTAGCCCGGAACGTGGTCCAAATATTAGATTATATTATCTGAGACATGGCGATGAAAAAGCAAACTTTGTTTGAATTTGAACAAATGTTACAAAGCGTATAAAGAAGGATAAAAAAAAAATAACAACGGATTCATAAAACAAGACACCATTGCTATTTATGGATGAAAGAGACAAGTTTCATATGAATGGAATTATCTTATGGTAATGTTGGACATAGCGACAGCTGGGTTAAACTGTTGCAAACCATAATGTGGAAAATGTTGAGTATTCACCAATTTTGAGAAAGTAGCTGTTCACAATGTCAATTATAAAGTACATTCACCAAAATCCAACGACCTCCAAAGCATATGAATCCCTCAACATTGCAAGTATTCAATTTTCCACCACTCAAGTTTAGATAACAGAGAAGTATACATCTCACCAACGACATTAGGGCAAAAGACAAAAATAAGTTTCAGAGCTCTTTGAATCATACACCAACATCCCAACGACCTGTTTAAAGGGAAAAATCTAGCACCTCAGATGACAAAGTTGCTAAATAAACGTCAGACCCCAATGTGAATTGTAGAAAACCGCGAAAAAGTCCTAATAATTGTCACCATAAT
>NC_087202.1:92074675-92124675 GCF_015104395.2 Macrobrachium nipponense
GCAGGTGCTATAATATTAATGTTACTTAATACATTGTTTCTTGTGGGTTTGAAATGATTAAAAATATTAACTGACTGAAGATAATTAGACAAGCTACGAGATACTCGTCTGTATTTCTCCTATTATTTTTCTAGCGTTATAAACAAATAAATATATAAATTATATTAGTATAGCACGAGTTGAACAATCTTTCACTATATTACTTCTCATCAGGTTAGAAGTTCCCAAGTTGCTTAAATGTTTTTTTAATCATATAAAGTCATTCATTGTTATCCAAATTTCAGGTAACTATTTTCATTTTTACTGAGACACATTCTCTGGAAATTTTTGTCCATCCGGTTACTATAGCATAAGTTTGGTTTTCTTGAGGAACTGTTTGGAACTAAATCTGTTTCGAATTGGAGCAATCGTTATTAACTAACCTTCGCTTTATGTGCATAACTTGTCTTGGTATTTATCAATACATTCACTACGTGCATTTGGACAATGACCTTTATCATATGACTTATGATATAAAATTTTCATAAATCTGTTACCTGAAGAATCTATTCGTGTATCAAAACACAGTACTTTTTGTTCAACACAGAATTTCTCTCTAACCCATCTTCCATTTAAGGAAATTCTTCCTTTGACTCTGCTTGTAGGGAACGGTTATCCATTTCCCTGACATGACACTTATTATCTTGAGCCTCTCGCCAGAAAAAACGTAATTTCTAAATTCGCCATATAAAAATCCGCCAATATAAGTATAAAACCTTCAATAGCAGTCTTAAGGGAAAATTTTATGCCATTTTATATATATTGATGGTACGATATTACATGATAACACTGATCTTAATCTTGAGTGTCCCAAATGCCGTTGCCAACTGTGGAGAACCATAATACAAAAAATGTACAAGAACAAAAAATTGAATCCTGACGACTGAACGCACTACATGACATACTTGCAACAACTGATAGAATTCAAATGTGAATCACAAACATTCTGGGCAGGCCATTTATCCAGAACTGTAGAAAATGACATGAGGGTGTTTACAAGTTATTACGTCTTTACATCGTATCATATCACATCTTACTTAGACTAATGAAAATTTTTTGCTTTTTGTATATTTTAGAAAATAACGGTGTCACCTAAAGATTTACTTCCTAATAATCGGTAGGATGTGCGTCAACAGGCAAATGAGGAGAGCTGTTTAAAAATCATTTACATACCACACTTAGAAATGTAGGAGAAACCATCCTTGAATAGAGCATGGGTAAAGATTCATTAGAAAATATGTAGCGATCAATTCTAATTACAGCTTCATACGCAGTTCTGATACACATTTATTATCCGGGATTACAAGCAAAGAACAAAACAATGACTGAACCTCTTCTCAGATATCGGCATTTACATCCAATTCATTTCAGACTTCATGCAATACGTTCATAGAATTCATGCACAAAAACATTAAAGGCACATAAATCTTTTGTGAAGCGAATGACAGATATTAATTATACTGTACATGCAGCCAAACATGCAGTACATAGCACGCATACACACACACATACATCCTTGAATAGTTAAAATATATAATCACATGCAAACATAACACATTACAGTACCGTATATTTAAGTGTCAGCAGTATTATGTCTTTATACATACTTAACACGAATAAGACGCCTATAAACGCACACACTGAATATTTCACAAATACTGTACGTACATACTCTATTCTTATGCATCATTTTAAACCCTACTTGGTGTTGTCCTCCGCTGCGCCACAGAGGATGGAGGAGAGCCGTGGGAACGGAAAGGCTGGCACAAGGCAGGCGGGGTGGAGGGAGAAGAGGCTTCCCCGGTTGTTCGTACAGAGGGAAGAAGAGGAGGAAGAGGAGGAGGAGGAAAAGCAGGTTATTGTGGAAGTGCTTTTGCGAGAACGCCAAATTAGGTTACCGGGAAAAACCACAGGCATGAAAGCTTGCTGGATGATACTTAATAGAACTTTACCTAAAGCTCTTCACGATTTCGTCCGGCTTTCCTTGCTCGGTTTCACAGACTGCATTCCTTCATTTCTTTCCCGACCCTCCTCCCCATTCCATGTTCATTTCAACTCTCATTTTTTTATCATGTCACCTGCTCTCATTCAGGTATCAAACATCACAACTTTAAACATTTTCACAAGTTTCAAGTGGCTGTCTTGCCATCACTAACAGATTACCTGAAGAAAGCTCATCGCTGCCTCTCTCTCTCTCTCTCTCTCTCTCTCTCTCTCTCTCTCTCTCTCTCTCTCTCTCTCTCTCTCTTTTCCACTGACTGAAAGAAGCACCAGCTGCTTCTGCTCAGTAGATGAATACTTTGCAACGGGTTTTCATCATTGTTAGTAATATTTGACTTCTTTCTCGCATTCACTTTTTCGCCCATATTTCAATGACACATCGGTCTGGGGAATAAAGATGTTAGAAAAAAATTGCCATTTAGCTAAATTTATATAGCTAACATGAATTGCTATAACAGATCATGTGTATGAAAATTAATTTCGGGTTGGAAGCAGTGGAATAGTATATATGTAAAAACGTTATACTAGTGCCTTCCCACTCATGAGGAGAAATGAGGACTTAATAAGGTGCTCCTTTGGCTTTTCTGATTGCTTCAGAAGAAGAAAAATAATTACTTGGAGGGGCCTCTTCAATCCTAACTGTTTGGAAAGGAGACGTGGGCAGCACAGGAGATGTCGTGAATTGGCGAAGATACGTTCAAGGGGCAACACTGAGAACACCGTACAAGAAAAGCGGTTGTGCGGGGAAACAAGATCTCATATCGCTGGTGAAGCCCAGCGTGCTGCACAGTTTTCTAATCCATATACGATGTCTTAGGAATTCTTCACGATGGAAAAATAGAAACATCATCGCTAACCCGGAGGGAAACCACAAAGCCAGTTTTTTCCTTTCCCCATAACTCGTGAACCAATCCATGAATACCAGCATGGTATGAGGTTGAGCACATTCTGATGCCTTTAACCTCACTGTAGTTGAGTGTTTTTGATCGATTACTACGGTTCCTTCAACCTTGCCTTAAAATAATTCCTTCGTTCTGATCTTATTTGCTGTGGATCTATTGACAGAATATTGCTTGAGATTTTAATGTCTTGAAGTCTTGGACTCAAGGTTAGATCAGTATATATATATATATATATATAATCAGATATATATATATATATATATATATCTATATATATATATATATATATATATATATATATATATATATATATATATATATATATATATATATATATAATGTCTCAGATCTTAACGAAATGTTCATTTAAGAAACCTGATACAGAATACCATTCGAATATTTAATTTATTTTAACCCTAACGAAATAAATCCCATCTATCTCAATATCAGCAATTCTTGTAATTCGATGTCGGATGGAAAGAATCAAGGATTTCCCAGCAGAGCAGCAATCGCTTAACGTTGACACTCCCTCAAGAGGCTCCGTCGCAGTTTTTTCTTCTTTAATTCACTTTGCTTCTCTGCAAATCTACGAATCACTTCGTACTCGAGAGCCAGTAGAGCATCTCAAGTTTTATTTCATTTTCTCTCATTGCGATCAACTTTGCTTAAAATTTATCTCCCGATGTAGTAATGAAAAAACGACCACCCTTTCTCTGGAATGATGAACCCAAAATTAAGGGCACTCAGAGTGGGAATGCTGGAAATTCACGAAAAAGAATGGCGTACTACACATAAAAAGATGTCAGTAGCTACCAGTTCTTTTTATCTTTCTTTCTGTATTTAGGATGTTCACTTTGAGAAGATTAAGGTCTACTAATTATGGCACATACATGGAAATACTAACACAATTGTAAATGCACGCCGGCACACACACACACATCCAACTGCACCTGATAAAACTTGCAAACTCTTCAGTTTGCCCATCCTATTATTTTAAAAGTACAGTATATCTCAAAATTCTTGATATCAGCAGGTCGGAAATGGCGAGCGCCAAGGAATCCAACAGTATTTATAAGCTTGAAGAATAAATGATGCTGGCTTCGCAGTCAATATATTCCCCTCACTTGCAATTATTCTTAATAACCGCATCAAAGAACTTAGGTGGATTCTGGAACCCATACCCGCGCCGCCCCTTGCTTGGGTTATGGGACTTGATCTCAGGATATTTGTATATATTTGATTTTAATGTGTCAATGTATACATGGGTACATTTTGCAAATAAACAACTATATAAAGCTATAAATTCTTTCGATTTTCTTGTATATTCTATTCCTAGCTACTAGTCATATCTAAAATATGAATGAAACTAAGTATATAAAGGGGTATGGAACCATACTGCGCAATTCATTGGGAGTCTGGAGTCATCTAAAGGTTAAGAACCTATGCTCTAAATAGAGATAGGACGGAAAAAAAATCTGACGTTTAGAAACTCAGAAGTATTTCCGTCTTTCGACCCACTCCATGTTTTGAAAATGACGACAATGTTATGGCTGCACTACTGTCTCACGCTCGCATCTTCATATGGTAACACTCGCATAACTGTCAACGAATAAGACCGATCCACAATGACACGGTGATCAAACTAATGAAGTTAATATTCGCTCACTCTATATCTGTACTTATCCATCCACCCGACTATCAGTTGCTATCACGAGAGGTAAAATGTGACAAATATACGAACAGAGCGATTGCAATGAAGGTAAACTAAACGAGGGAGAACTTAGGTCAAACAGTTAGTGGTCAGATGATCACAAGCTTCCTTTATTAATGCAATTTCTAAAGATTCAGCGTTAATTTACCTACCTTCACATCTGCTATTATTTTTATCCGATGGTTGTTCACTTACCTGAAAAGAAAAAACACGTGTTAATCAATATTAATCATGTTATAATTTATGAAAAAAAATCTTCGCATATTACAAAAAAAGTTCATACATTACATGACAGTCAAATTCGAAAGCAATATGTAATCTGCTACTTTCGAAACCTTCGCATCGGAATGCACAATCCAGAATTTCGGAGAAATTGTGCACCTGGGCGGAAATTCATCCGACAAAGACTGCGTAACAACCTTTGCAAGTCATCATATGCCATTACTCTTCATCATGGTCTGTTATGTAGGAATTACACATCTCGCTCTGAAGTTTCGACATTTCCATGGGAGAGTTACGTCACTTGAAACGTTTGAATAAGCCCCATTACCTTCTGGTAAAGAGCATTGCACTCTCATCCCAGACTGACTTACTAAGAATAGTTTCGGTGTTCAACATATGGATGAATGAACCCTCTGAAAATGGGATTAAACGTTCGGAGTCGTTTACAGTAACGGAAATCGAGAAGCAAGTAACCCTTCGATATACTCTTCAATTCTACAGCACTATAAGTGTGCTCACTCTGCAGTATTCCAGATCCTCTCATACTGTGTATTTTCCGCCTATTGCTTTTATCGAAAGCTTCCTTCCTTCCTTCCTTCCTTGAGCCATCACCACTCAATTGGAAAACAATCATCCAGAATGCCCCTCACAGTTTCCAGCCCGAGGGAGTTCCAATATTTGCCAGTAAATACAATGTAATATCTCCATCCAACAAAGGCAAACTTGAAAATAAAACAGAGAGTGAGAGAGAGGGAGAGAGCAACGGCAACACCTGAAGCCCTAACTCTCTCAGAATTCAAAAGTTTTAGTTACAAGGAAAATTCCCATCGGTGTTATTTTTCTAATATGGCTCTTCTGTGGTAAATAATTATAAGTTATCGAAAAGAAGCTACAATAAATCCGCTTTATTTAAATCCAATGGTGCACTTACTGCCAACTTTGAAAAGCAAATCTAGGGTATTATAACATGGATTTTAACGACGATCACAAATAATAAACTTGACCGATGTTCTTCACCAACAGACTAAAGAAGCCATTAAGTAAAGTCCTCCAAGGGGAATAGATACTTTCCATAAGCAAATAAGCTTATAAAAAACATCGCAACACTGTAATATGTCCCTAAATAATTTCAGAACGTATGAGTAACGTTACTTCATCATCACAACGGACTAGGAACGCACTACGTAAAACTAGAGTTTCACCGCTCTTGCAGAAGTCATTTATCTTCCAAAGATACTAGGAAAGCTTTGCCGGCATCGGACTATCATTATAAATATAACTCCGATGGCGTTATCATTTCTGATAATTGTTCCCTTTGCTATCATAATATGAACCAGCTAATATATAATATCGTCAAACTGTATTGTCATCATATCAACCACTATCATGAGTCAAATTTACATGCATGGAACTAGCTGTTAGTCTTGTGATCTGGTATACTCTACGATATTGATGGTTTAGTATAATTTGTTATCTGTACTGGCTGTGGAATGCCCAGATTTGGGAAGCTTTTGGTTCCAGTGGCGAAGAGACGAAGAGAGCAGTGGCGAAAGAGAGAAGAGAGAGAGAGAGAGAGAGAGAGAGAGAGAGAGAGAGAGAGAGGTCAAAATAATGACATACTCAATCGTTCACTACCTTAAAAGTCTCTTGGGAATGAGGTTACACCGAAAACATTAACGAACAGTAACTTATAGCTGCCAGGCACGAAATGATGTTTAGGATATTTTTGTAATGGTACTATATATATATATCTTCTACATCTGGTATTTACTGGCTTGGTAATTATTATAGAATATGATTCTAGTCTTTCAACTATAGATGTTTCTCACACACAAAGTCATTTCTGAATCTTTTGTCTTTCTTACTGAGCTCAAAATGTGTTTGTCTTCACACGCACACTTGGCAAATTGTGAATTTTGAGTCCCAAACCATTGTTCTGAGACTTAAACTACAATATATTCCCCTTCGCTTGCAATATTAGAGAACTGCAGTACCTCAATTGCATTTCGAAATCGAGTGACTCACCCAAGGGTTCGTCATCGTACAGCCTGTGGTTCTGATTTCATGATAAACGCAGCGGGTTGCCATCCACTGCAAACGTAGTTGCAACGGTACAGTCGCGTTTTACTGCTTCCCCTGTCGCACAGGACTTCAGTCACTCCGTATATTTCAACATAAACGGAAAATGATAAAAGAACATTATAGTTAATGCAAAATGGGGGTGCTTCTTTTTCATTGTATTTAGTTTACTTTAAAATAGAACAAGATTATCAACGTGGAACGCTAACGCTTGTAAATTTCAGAAATCCATTGGAATTACAACACGGTACGGATTATGCTCACTTGATGCTCAATAGCATCCTTCCATAAAAAGTATCATCAAGTCTGTGTTTTCAGTGATACAGATAACTGATTGTCAATTATAGCACTTCTATGACACAAACTAATTATAGTGATTTTACTTTAAAATCTAAATATATACGAAAACTTTTTCTTCATCGGTAGGTGCATTTCAATCCATATATGCTTAAACAATTCCTTTTCAGTTATCTTGGCGTCTCTTGGTCCAGGAAAAGAATAATTCAAGTACCACACGTTACTTGGAAATATTATAACTAATAATAATAGCTTTCTGATACAGTGATAAGCCTGATAAATAATTTACAAATCATCGCATTACATTTCTTTTCCGAATATTGTTTTACTAGTTTTGGTTGACGGTATGTTGAATGCAAGGTGTGTGCGTTCGTGTGTGTACCTGGAGATTACACAACAAATAACACCGAAACACGCAAAGGAGAAACCTTTCATATAAATCTGGAAAAGAATGGTTGTCTTTTTACACCACCATCCGTTCATTTATTTATCTATTTATAGTGTTCCCAGCAACAAATCTATAATAATAATAATAATAATAATAATAATAATAATAATAATAATAATAATAATAATAATGTTACCCGACAAAACCTGCTGAAATTGTCTTAGGTACTTATCGGACATGTAAGGAGGATAATTCGCTTTTAAGAAAAGAGAAAGAAATTTGATAATGAAGCCAAAGTATAATGATAACCCCGTTATTGTGAAACATGTTATACTATTCAAAATGGCTGATGAGCTACAGCGTATTTAGTATCCGGCTCGGCATTGATTGTTCGTGAATTCATTTGCTTATTGAATTCCGAAATCTGCCTTCAAACCAAGGCAGGACTTGCTATAAGCGTTACCGGCCACCACTCCAAAATGCAATATGACTTGACCGAATATATTTAAAGTGAAATATTTATATGTTTACAATAAAGTCGCATTCTTGACGTCCTTTGTCAAGAGGTCCGCTAACAATGCATGCGAGTAGAAAATTTACTTAAAAGTTTAGGGTCCAGACCTTTGCTGACATGAGTCCTCTTCCCGTTTTATAGTGTTGATTTTAATACTGCAAGATGATTCAGCAATATCAAATTATGCACCAAAGGGTGAACGCTGAAAAAACCAAGTTGCTCCAAGAATGACCGTAAAGCGATGAAATTTAATTAACGTCAAGAATACATTTATATAAGAATGAACGAGTAAGAGGATCTCATTAAGACTTCCGTATTTCATGAAGGACGCCAGATATGACAAGCCAGTGAACCAAACGTAAGTTTTGAGAAAAGGCATACGATCTGACTCTTATTATATATTTAACATGAGTTAAGTATAAAAAAATCTCAATCGGGCCGTAAATATTAAATCCTGCAGCCAAGTTGGCTCAGACCGAAATCTGAACCAAAGCAATACGTGCGGTAAAAGAGAGAGAGAGAGAAGAAAAAAATCTGCAATGGTCATAGAGCTCGACACAAGGTTGTCCTCTGATGGATGGCCTTCTATGAAACTGATTTACATGAAACACTGAACTGTAGTATAACTAATGAATGCTACAGTATCTACCATTTTGAAGTCTATTTAGTTCAACAACACCGTCAGTCCTTGATCTATGAAATAAGAATGAAAGAAAATAACTTTTTTATTGTTCCATTCGTATACTGGTACTATAAAACTGATCGCCCAAGGGGCCAAATGACAGGCACAGAGAAGTAACATTATAAATCCGTTTAATCGTATAAACACATCTCGAGGTAGATTAGGCCAGAAAGTTGCTGTACTACGCCAAGACAGATATTTGTGTGTCATTATAGGTTTTTTTTTCAAAAATTAAAACAGAGTTAAGTAATGAAAGAAAATAGAGGTAAATAATCAAGAGTTTAAAAAATGTATTTGTCTACCACAGACAGTTTTCAAGTCACAAGTCAGATCTAAATTCACCTACAAAGATGTAAAATGTACAATTAGTGGTGCTCTGGTTAAGAATCATAGGTAAGTGCAAGAACATTTGCTATATACAAAATATCAGCACCTTGGAACAATGGATGTTTGGAACAGTGGATGTTTGGGACAAGAAGATGGGTTTTGAATGGCCACAACCTGCTGATGAGGGTTAATGATGAAAAAGTACAGAAAGTAGGAAAGAGTTTTGAAAGCGTTTGAAAGACGAGAACGTTTAAAGCAAATGGAAGAGAGCAAGAGAATATTGGCGTTTTTGAGAACCTGTACTGGAAGATGGAGCAGTGAATATTAGTATAAGCAGTGAGAGAATGTTAGCGAATCTATGATCAAGTCCCATAACACTTTAAAATCCCAAGGTGCTGTATCTATCACACAGAATAAGGATTTCACAGCATCAAAAGAACAAAGAAATGAAATATGCAACTGTGTGCAAATACCTTCATTTTTCTTATTAAGACTGAGTGTATACATTTAAGAAAATTATCTTTAACCAAATAAAATGGATAACGTACATTTATGTTTCACCTAGTAATAAGAATTTTACTGGAATTATCACGACGGTAAGACTGGCAAGTTTTCTTTTTAAGCAGTACTTCACAATTTTACAACCATATACAGCCCGCCAAACTATGTTATTTGAGGAATGAGATTCTTGAGGTGAACATCGAAGTTAGGCTTAGCGAAGCTGCTAGCCTTAGCTGTATCAGGTTCCTAACCTCAAATGGCCACACTGAAGTTTTATGGCTCCCTGTCACATCTCACCCCTGCATTGCTTCTACACTCGTTGTTCATAGCATGGGAGGTGATGTCTCCCTTCAAAGATTAATAAGTCTTAAGAACTTCTGTTGCTCCACAAGGGCACACTGTCCAAGGACAATGAACTAGACTGCAACAAAGGAAGCTTAGGATTTGTGTGAACACTTCAACTTACAGGATTAGATTTGGGAATTCGACAATAGAATTGAGAGACTTTGCATCCCAGGGAATGTAGGGAGCCTGGAAATTACACGAGTTTGTCAAAATAACATAGAATGGCCATAGATGGGTGTTGTAAGAGAAATGTAAGAATGAGGAATAAGTATGATAGGAAAAAGAGGAATTTATAAATATGTGAAAGAAAATAATATATGAAAAATTGGCATTTATATACAATATACAATACACACACACACACACACACACACACACACACACACACACACACACACACACATATATATATATATATATATATATATATATATATATATATATATATATATATATATATATATATATATTCACACAAAAAAAAACTTGGTAATGACAAAAATCAAGAGTTGAGGACACGTCAGTCCTCCTGCTTTCTTAATCTAAATTATACATTCACTTATCATCTGAAATCTCAAAATACCGCTATTAACTGGCCCTGAACTCTTACAGCTAGAAAATTAGAATGTGAAGCGAAAATTATATTTATGACTAACCAGTTTTCATTGGTCAGGGGATGTTATCGACCGGTACAGCAAACTTGGATCGTGACAGAGAGCGAAAAGAAAACAAAGAAAAAGAAACACAATAATTTAACTGGCAACGTTACAGTGGAAGTTTGCAAAAAGCGAAGTTTAAGCCGTTGGCTACTTACTAACAGACTGCATACCAACCTCGAAATTTATTGTGCGCCATCCAAAAAGCTTTATTCAAGATCGATAGCATTACTCTGTTTTTTCTCTCCATTCTGCGAGCAATATTGGCACTGAGCGACCAGTATCCTCCGCCGATGTCCCATTATTGGTCGTTCATGAGTTGGACTTACGGCTTATGAAAGCAATATGAGACAAACTGTCCCCTGCCATCGCAAGAGGATCAACAGACTTCGAGTGGATTTCCTGATCCCATTTGGATAGGACATAAAAGATGACGCGGAAAAGCGATGAACTCTATCTAACAATACACAGCACATGGTACAATATGGCTTTTATACATACATACATACTTATATATATATATAATATATATATATATATATATCATATATATATATATATATATTATATATATATATATATATATATATATATATATATATATATATATATATATGATATATATATAATATATAAAATATAATATTTTTATATATATACATATATATATATATATATATATATATATATAATATATATATATATATATTATATAGAATTTATCAAACAAAAGCAAAATTAATGTTTATACAGCATTTGAAGTTTGATCATAAAGCATTCTGCAGCCTTTGTTCAAACTGATGAGACTTCCCTATTAGAATGTGCACTCTGGCATTCTCTAGTTCTTCCCCAAAAGATGTGTTACGCTAATTAGAGAGCAAAACTTGCTCAGAAAGTTTCAAGAATAAAGCTCAATCTTTACTTCATAATTCTTTTTATTCTATGCCTCTTAAATTTCTATTTCAGATCTGTGATGACTGTCCTTTCACAGATGACGTCACCG
This sequence comes from Macrobrachium nipponense, assembly GCF_015104395.2. Classification (NCBI taxonomy): domain Eukaryota; kingdom Metazoa; phylum Arthropoda; class Malacostraca; order Decapoda; family Palaemonidae; genus Macrobrachium; species Macrobrachium nipponense. The sequence continues at coordinate 92,086,343 of NC_087202.1, forward strand.
GTTCATTGTGTCTTTGTATTCTATTTTTATAAGCATTACTCTCAACTATATACTATATAATATGTATATTTGTAAAACTCACTACTTCTTTTAAGTTCATCTTGGATAACTTTCCCGTGGTTTTCATGCTACTGATACCGTGAAACCCTGGCCATACAACTCATTTTGATTGAAGTTCATGCGCTTTTTCAAATATTCAAAGTCTTGGGGCAAAGTTTTTTCCGACTTCGTGTCATGCAGAACACACTCGGCTAATCTGAGCGTTGTATTTTTCTTAAAACATTATCAATGTGAACGAATAGCCTGTCCACTGGGCTGTTCCAACGGCTTGCATGACTGCAAGAAGTGCATGCTAATCATTACCATTGCAGTGTTTTCTAAGGTTGCTAGAATTTCACCTTTAAGCCCAACAGAATCTTGAATTTAAACACTTGCTTCCTGGCAGCCTGCATGCCGCGGCATGCCTGTAAGAAATAAAAAATTAGGCTAAAAAATTACATCCTTCCTAACGGAGTCCAGACTGGTGACAATAATCAAATGCTGTCTTTTGCTTGGCTAAATATAAGGTTCTTATACTTAGTACTTTGGGTGTCAGAGGGTACGGACGTGATCCCACAGGGATCCTTAATTTGCAGTGCCTGAGTGTGCCTGAATTTATGAACAAGTTCGTGTTACTCAGTTTTCAAAACCATCTACACTGTTGAGGTATTATTGATGCATTATCCAGGCCAAGGGTCTTATCTCTCTCTCTCTCTCTCTCTCTCTCTCTCTCTCTCTCTCTCTCTCTCTCTCTCTCACTACTCTCTCATCCCTCCCTTTTATATAAAACTATGGGAATCTTTTCTTGGCAATATATTTGACCTTGACGCTCATGGGTTCAAGTGATAATGCACCGTTATCTTATTTTGTCTGATTTATACTGTTGTTTCTGCAATTATATATTTACCTCCTCGCTTTTCTTAATTTTCCGCTGTTTCCGCTCCTTCTTATGACAAACAGACACCCTATTAAGCTAAAGTAATTTTGCAAATAATAAGACATTAAGCTTGTTTAACAAATTTTTCCTCATTCTAAATAACAAAAACAGTAATGAATAAGGAAATTCTGAGAAAATTACTGTAATGCTATACATATATAGTAGGATATATAAATTCTTCACAAAAAGACACTAAAAATAAAGGCCATAAAAGCGAAGAGTAGATCAGATAGGCATGCAGAAGTCTTCCAGTCTTCATTGTATACATAAAGAATGACAAAGTTTTTCTTCTTTCCACTATTTTTTCCGTTTCAGTGATCAGTTATTTACAGTTTGGTAATTTGGAGTTTCTTGAAGTACAGCAGAGGGTAGGTAACATATTACAGAGTATGAGAAAAACGACATTCACAACCTGAGAAAAAAAAGCGGAAAATTAAGAAAAGCGAGGAGGTAAATATATACTTACAGAAACAACATAAATCAGACAAAATAAGGTAATGGTGCATTGCCACTTGAACCTGTGAGCGTCAAGGTCAATAATATTACCAGGAAAAGATTCCCATAGTTTTATATAAAAGGAATGAGAGAGAGAGAGAGAGAGAGAGAGAGAGAGAGAGAGAGAGAGAGAGAGACCCTTGGCCATGGTAAATACAATAGTTATACCTCAACAGACTGTACTAGATGGTTGTGAAGACTGAGTAACACGACTTGATCATAAATACAGACACTCGGGCACTATGCAAATAAAAGTTCCCTGTGGGATCACGTCCGTAACCTTTGACACTAAGGTAATAAGTAGAAGAGCCTTATATTCAGCCAAGCAAAAGATAGCATTTGATTATTATCACTAGTCTGAACTCCTTAGGGAAGGTTGTAATTTTTTAGCCTGATTTTTTATTTCCTACAGACATGCCGCCGCATGCAAGGTGCCAGGAAGCAAGTGTTGAAATTCAAGATACTGGTGGGGTTAAAAAAAATAAAATGAAACAAAACTTCATTTCATCAATAATGCACAAAAAATATATAAATTCCTTCCCAAACAGATATACACAAATGAATCCAACTACGCGATAACCAACCGAGAAAACCAATCGGTTTGGTAAGTAGTAAATGTCACAATGGCTTGAAAAAAAACTTTAACAAACATCAGCTAACCAAACCAAATCTATTCAAACAAGAAAAATAAAAAATAAAAATCAACCAAATCAAAGGTATTCATACATAGGGAAATAAAGACAACATGTAATGTAATGAAAATTACATCGAAGAATATATAAGACACCAAGAATTCAAGGATCTGGGATCAGCGTAACTTGGAAATAAGAACTGTGCTGGGTGTGACTTCTCGGACTCTCTGGAACTGGACAATTTTTGGTGATGTACACTTGCGAAGAATTTGTTAATCATTTGCCTGAACTGTAAAATTTGTGTTACCTTTTATTTTGGATTCCTAATTTTCATCAGCTTTTAGCTCATCTCACCAAAATAGTAGTGCAACCCTGAGGATATCCATAGGTTAATGGCTGATAAAGCTGCCGGAGTAAGAATAAAGGAATGGAGCTACAAGGCGAAAGTTTCTGTCTATCCTGATAAGATTTCAGCCGTGAGCATCAGAAGTACTGGAAATACTAGTGTTGCCAAAGATTTATAAATGCACATGTACATTAGCAAATGCTCTCACTAAGGAAAATCCTTTGCCAGAAAAGCATAATTAAAAATGGAAAGACATGGATATCCTGAGAGAACATGGAGAAACCGTTTCACTGTGAAAAGAGGGAGGCCAAAGCTGCATGAGAACTGCTAACCTTCAGGTGGCCCAAGCTGACATCCACCCTCACATTGTCACACCTAGGAGATCTAAGACATGTGGCGGGAATCGCACGCCCGTCACATGAATCGTGGCAGGCCCGGCCGCCCATCCCGGGGACACATGGCGAATATTGCCCGTCCATCCTGGGACCTGTAGCGGGCCCAACCCGCCCATCCCGGGACACGTGGCGGGCCTGGTGTGCCAGTCCTGGGACACGTAGCGGACATCGCCCGCCCATCCCGGGACCCGTGGCGAACATCACCCCCCCATCCTGGGACCAGTGGCAGGCCCGGCCTGCTTGTCCTGGGACAAATGGCAGGCCCCACCCGCCAGTGCCGGGACCTGTGGCGGGTGCAGCCAGCCAGTCCCACACATGGCAGACATCGCCCACCAGTCTCGGTACCCATGGCGGCCCTTGCCCGCCTGTCCCAGGACCCGTGGCAGACATTGCCCGCCTGTCCTGAGACCCATGGCGGGTCACTGCAAGCCCGTCCCGGGACCCGTGCTGGAAATCACTCGCCCGTCCCAGGACACGTAGCGGGTCCAGCCGGCCTGTCCCGGGACACATGGCGGATATTGCCCCCCCATCCCGGGACCTGTAGTGGGCCCAGCCTGCCTGTCCCATGACACATGGTGGACATGGCTTGCCCGTCCCGGGACCCGTGGCGGGCTTGACCCGTCCGTCCCAGGACCCATGGTGGGACCGGCCCGCTGGTGGCGGACATTGCCCGCCCGTCCCTGGACCCATGGCGGGCCCAGCCTGCCCGTCCCAGGACCTGTCGCGGACATCGCCCGCCCGTCCCGTGACCTGTGGTGATCCAGCCCATCCTTATTTTCTTTACCGATCCTATAATCAACCCCTTTTTTTCCCCTTCCAGGAATCAATAAAACTAATATTTTAACCTATTTATTTCCGTTCTAGTTCAATTTACTTCAAGGATTAACAAAGCAAACTTATTACAAAATAAACATCAAACTTATACAACAAACATTCTCCTCAAAATTTTCACACATGATCCATCTTCGTGAGGCCAGCTCAGTCTTCATCGCGCCGTTCCTTGAAGAGAGACAGCTGCTTCTGCAGTTTCCAGTTGTCCTCCTCCAGGCGTCTTTATTTCTCATGGACGTTCTTCAGGTCGCACACCAGTTTCTCTTTTGTTCCTCACAGCTGTCGAACCTCATCTTCCAGCTGGTCGTTCCGCTCGCCCTGGACACAGGCCTTCCTCTCCAGCGACTCCAGGCGACGATTTCCTTCCTCTAGAAGACAATGCCAGCTAGTTCCTCCTGAGTTTTGAAGCCTCAACTGTACACTGGAGTCCACACTTTTCCTTCCAGAGGTCTTCCACTTCCTTCTGTAGGCGGTGGAACCTCAAGTCGAGGTCTTTCCTGTCGGATTCCCGCTTTTTGGTCGCGTCTTTTTGTTCCTGGATGAGCCTCGCCATCCGCGCCGCTTATGCCATCTTTAGTTGCAGGTCTTTCTCCTTCTGTCATAGGAGTTTCTCGAGTCTCTCAAGCAGGTAATTTGCCTCTGCCAACTGTGCAATCACATTTTTCCTCTTACATAGGCCATCGTTTCTCTGCCCGATTTCCTTCGCGTTGTCCTTCAGCTGCTGATTTTCTTCTGCCATCTTGAAGATTTTGTCTTCCAGCTGACATTTCTCTCTCTTCTCTTTATCGTTCTACCTTCGAGCGAGTGGGCCTTGTCCTGCCAGGCTTGCTGTTGCAACACCTCCTCAGTGATCTGGTTGGCACGAGTGCGTTCTTCCCTTCCGCCCGCCTTTTGCATCTCTTCATAGCAGTAGAGTCTGTTGCAGAGCTGAAAAATTGTCGTGTCCAAGTTCACCCGCTGCTCTCTCTGTCACTGGATGGCGTATCGCAAGGCCGCAATTCTCTCGTTCAGTTCCTTTTCCTTGGCCTGTTTAGCTCCATCATCACCAGTCAGAAGAGAAATCTCACCTTCGAATAAGCAGCCACAGCAAACAAGATGATTGATCTTCCGTATTTCGAACAACATCTGGACAACAACGTCCCAACAACAGCTGCTGCTAAGGCCAGGTAAGGCCACATTCCCTTCAAAACTGGAATCCATATGTGAAGTACCCAGTTCATAAACTCTCCTCTCTCTCTCTCTCAACTTATATCGAATGCAAAGCCTTAAACCTAACTGAAGGAACAAATGAAGAATTCCAGACCTTAGGGGCAAGATGAGAGAGAGAGAGAGAGAGAGAGAGAGAGAGAGAGAGAGAGAGAGAGAGAGGAGCGGACTAAAAAAGATACGCACTGCAAAAAAATCCCTAATGTTCTTAGAAACTTGAGAGAGAGAGAGAGAAATTTCAGTAATTTATAACGCCTAGAGACAAGACATAATTAAAAATCTTTCAGCATCATTCCTGTTTGTTGCGGAATATAGAAAAAAAATTCAGCCCCCCCCGCCAGAGAGAGACTTAAAATTCGGAGGCGGGGGCACGAACATGGATGGAAGAGTGCAGCGAGGATAAGGAGAGGGGGGGGGGAAGGGAGAAGGGAGATAGAGAGAGAGAAGAAGAGAGAGAGAGAGAGGAGAGAGAGAGAGAGAAGACTATATTTTGGTGTAGACAAACGGTGTATTGGTATATTTACATATGACAGTGCATGCGAAATTACTCCGTTTGGAATAGGAAATCTAATGTGTGTGTACCATTCTTCGTGTATAATGCCCCAATTGAAGTTTTTATTAATATTATTCTGTCCATTTAGGTTTATAATATATATGTGTCTATATATATTATATATTTATATATATATATATATATATTATATATATATATATATATATATATATATATATATATATATATATATATTTACAAGCCTCTTGGAGAGAGAGGCCTCGGTAGCATTCTGTAGTTTTACTATCCTTTTTATTATATTTGTAACAAACGTATATATGTATGTGTAATAGGAAAAGTGTTATTTTTATTTAGGTGAGATGGAAATTATGTCTGGGGCACAGTAGGACCAAGTTGTGTTTTCAGGAAACGTTGTGTTGCATTGTAAGTATATGGTTTTATTAAGTTTTAGCTTCTTTACAAAAGAAATCTATTGAAATGGCAATTTGTCTGTCCGTCCGCACTTTTTCTGTTCGTCATCAGATCTTGAAAACTATTGAGTTAGATGGCATTTTATATTTTTTATAAGTTAAAACTTGCGTGTCAGCTGACCGATAGTTAAATTGAACATAGAGATATGTGTCGTAATTAGTTAATTAACTTTGAGTCATAAGCTCATCTGTTGTTATATATAGATATAGATTTTTTGGCATTATGCCTAGCACTGGGGCAACTAAGGACATTCAGCGCTCAAACGGAAATTGACAGTAAAAGGTTTGAAAGATGTAACAGGAGGAAAATCTCAAAGAGGGTGCATTAGGAAGCAAATGTTAGGAGAGGGTGGACAGTAAGATAGAAGAAATAGAATATGAACGGAAGTACAGTAAAGGGAGATTGAAAGGGGTTGCAGTTAGGGGCCGAAGGGACGCTGCAAAGAACCTTATAGTACTGACTACATTGCACTGAAGGAAGTGCACTGAAGGCGCTAGCCCCCTACGGAGAATAACATTGAGAGCACCCAAGAACAATTCAAAGTAAGTTTCATCAGTTAACACTCAGAGGAACGAATATTTTAACAAAAAATGATTACAAAGAAAAAATTACTAATGACGTCACATATCTTCGTGTTCATTTTAACCTTTGTTCAACTGACAAGCAAGTTTTAACTAAAAAAAATATAGGCCTACGCTTGCAACATGACTTTTTTGAGAATACAACTTTCTTCTTCGCCCTACTATGCGTGTGATACAATTTCCTGTTCTTATAAATTAAAGAAAAAAAAACTTTCCTCGTCACATTTTTGTAGCAATATTTCCCAAAACGATGCGATGCTATACGTATTTTCGTCAATTGGTCTGGTCACAGAAATGAAATAGGAAAATGGGTCTAGGTTTAGTTCCGAGTTGTAAGTGGTACAAAATGCTTTCACTTGTGGGTATTTCCAGATCGAAGAGTGAAAGAGGCGGCAAATCTTACGAATACAGGTTATTTAGTTCTGTGGTATCACTGACCCACTGTCCTTGCCATCATCATAAATTGGCCTTATCCTTCACTATAATTTTAAATCGAGATATTTTCCTCCTCACATAATCATATGGGGTGAATTATTCCTCAAAATGAGTATGGTAGATGTCTCATAAGCAACCCATAACTGTACGAACTGCGTCTATAAGTAAGTTCGAGAAGGATCACTTGAAACTGAATAAATTGTTTCAAAGCAAAAGCGTACAAAGGATACGTCGAGATATCAAGATGTTTGAAAAATATGTTAAAACTATGTTATCTAATTATGAAAGATTTCCGTGGCCATGCTGGCCTCTAATATTTGTCATGTCTGGGGTATCTAAACACCTTACAGAAACCAAAGTATATTGATAGTGCATTGATAGTTTCTTGCAATACAATTGAATACATGAATATGTCACCATGACTCCCATTTCTACAGCACTATTTTTTAACACCATGGCATGCATTTGATTTGGATTTTTAAAAAAATCAATTTACTTTTTATAATGTGAAAAATATATGTATTACAATTACATGGCATTCTCGCATAGAAATTTGAATTGCTAAAAAAATAAATCTGTTAAGGATATATACATTTGTTATGCCTTTGGTTGTTTTTGATGACTATTTGAACTAATAAAATGCCAGTGTATGCCTGCATGTATGTACTGATCCGCAGAATTGTTTGTGCTTTCTTGACTGGTCCGTGAAGTTGAAAAGGTTGGGAACCACTGTTCTAAATCACTATTACACTGTCTACTATATTAAACCAAAAGTATTACTAGACGTCAATTCATCAAAGAACAGATTATTTTGACCACTACATTGTGCACGAGTCTTCTGAAATTTATTTCAATTAGAAAACAGAAATACAAAGGAGCTAACCTCTACACAACACTCTTAAAATAGGCTGAGATAAACTTAATGTGCGTGTTAGTGTTATTTTAAGATCAGCAAAAAGAGTCAATGTGAAAAAATTCATCATAGAAAATGACGAAACAAGAACATCAAGTTTGACCGGTTCTAAGTAAAGTTAGTTTTAAATATTTAATAAAAGTCAACGGAGCAAAATTTACTTTGTTCAGAAAGCGAATTTCCTACTTGCATTCTTTCTTATGAATACATGACATTTCAATCTTTTTTCGTAGAGACGCACCATTTCCTTTTTCGACGGTGCCCTCGAGGAGGGTTCAAATCGATAGATAGGAGAGACAGAAAGGGCAAACTAACTCGCAAGAGATATGTCACGTTAGGGAGCGAAAAGATATGGTCACAGGGCGCGGAGAATGGTGCTGAAAGGAACCCCCAGCCCTCCCTATCTAAACAATGGATTTCCCTTCCAGCAACATTCTGCAATTGTGAATGTCTTAAATGGTGACCTTCCTGGCAATTATCAACTTTCTTCGTCTACAGCCCCACATCGGTAGTTATACCTTTGCTTTGTTCTATTTCCCCATTATGAGAAGTACGACAAGGTGGGAAAGATTTCACAGCTAGTCTAGAACTAAGAAAAATATACAGAGCGGGGTCGAAATGAAAGGTGGAGATATAATAGGAACCAAATCATAGACAAGAGAAAAGTGAAGAAGGAAATAAAGTCGATGGAGCGAACAACTCTGGATTGTTTTAGCTTTTTACACACGTCAATGTGGGAGTTGGGGCCAAGCAGGGTGTTACACTGTCTTTTGAAAGACAAGGGGTCTTTGTCTAAAAAGTTCTTTCCATCTCAGAATAAATATTTCAATAGCCATCAAAGAAAAGCAACGAGCAAAAATAACTGTGGGAAGTCGTAACAGATATGAGTCCAACAAAATACAAACAAAAAGAAAAAATAGAAGTTGAGTGCCACCGGGCAAAAGATGAGAAACGGCAAATCATATATGAGAAAGTGCTCATACTTCTTAAAAATGTTGGCCGCAAGGAAAACAATATTCTGAAGCAGACCCTTTTTGGCTTACATCAAGGAAATTAAACTTGAGACAAGAAGTGGTGTTCAATGATATGCGAACCATTTCCATTCCCAGAGAGAGAGAGAGAGAGAGAGAGAGAGAGAGAGAGAGAGAGAGAGAGAGTGATGTTTTCACTTTGCAATAAAGTATGATTTTCACGTAAGACCTTACCTTAGATATCATTTGCGCTCGTTGCGACAGTACCACGCCAACTTTCTTTCAACCATATTTAGGCTTACAAACAATTTTTAAAAGCTCATGTGACCTGAAATCCAACGCTTAGCATTGTTTACCAACAAATCATATAATATGGGACTAACACAACAAACTGCAACGGCTGTCATTACACATTTTCTCATCAAAACAAATATCAAATTTTTCTCATTGAAAAAATAAATTACTCTCATTCATCATTACAATTGATTAAATTTACTCTACCATTATCATTTACTCTGTGAACTTATTTCTAGCCTTTTTCTGACTATTTCGTAAACTGTGTGCCGCGAGCCCACCACAGTCTGCCCTCTAGCTACTCTCTCCCTCTTTTATATCAAAGATCTTCCGTTTTATCGATCTCCTATTCATGCCCCTACCAATGATTCAAATATCTATTATTCTTTTTTCCCTCCATTTGAATCCAATACTGAACCTGCTTCTTGATGCGTCTTTCTGCTGTCTACGATAATTTCTCAATGGAATCCCAGTTTTGCTTTCAGGCTTATTGCCTCCAAGACCGTTTCGTTCTATTTCTCCATCTAGTCTACCGTTTATTTCTCTGATTATCTTTTGCTAAAGCGTAAATCAACCATACTCTTCAGATTCCATCAAAATTGTCCCAGAGCTCACCTCAAACGGATGAACTGCTTAAAAATAACTTTCGGCCCAGCTTCTACGCCATTTTAGTTACGTTTATATAGCCATGTTGGAGGATTCTTCCACTGCTTTGTTTCGAAATTATTAAAACACAATAGCCACAGGCCAGTCTTTCTAATACTCTCGAGCCTCTGTCTCACCGGCACAAATTCACATCACTTTCTTCTAATGATGCTATTTCGCCATTGGCCACCTTAAACTGTGAAATAAGGCCTCTTACAGAGCCTCGCTGCAACCACCAGGCGAATGCTTCCTACAGTTACTTTATAGAAATCAGTGTTCCTTAGACTGCTCAGCTTGGCTTCATCTTTTGGAAATTTTTTCTACGGTTTACTGATCCCTAACTCTTGTCATTTTTTGCCTTTAAAAATCAATCATGCTGCCTACTTCGGAACTTGACTTACTTCGTTAAATTTCCTATTATATTTCTTATTTCCATCGGCAAAGGATGGCGAAGAGCATTAAAATGCCGTTACATCTCTACTTTAGCAATAAATAAACTTCTATAAAGTCAGAAGTGTTATTCAAATTACTTATATGCTTTACTCAGCTACAAAGTAAACACTCTCTTGAATTACAAACCACTGCTTAATTAGTAATAAATCGCTCAAAATTACGCACAAAAAATGAGCGTGGCATCCGGGCAATTTTGTTAACAGATAATAATATGTTACTTTATATACTCGTCCTAGATTGCAGTTTACCCAATACTAAGAACTTTATGGATCAGTGTCCAGTGCTGCCTCCAATGAATGAGACCCTTATGCATCGAGAAACGTGATTCACGTGAAGCGTTGTTGTTTGACAAAATGTTACAACAAAGAACTTCAGTTTAATTCCTAAAAATGATGCAAGGGTAAGTTCAAGTTTTGTGCACTTCCTGGGAATGGTAAAGCAATAAACCAGTTGTCACAGTAAGGAATAGTATATGTATGTGTGTGTGTGTGTATGTGTGTGTATGTATATGTATATATATATATATATATATATATATATACACACACATATATATATATATATATGTGTGTGTGTGTGTGTGTGTGTGTGTGTGTGTGTGTGTGTGTGTTTGTGTTTAAATCGACTCCACTTAGTTTTACTTCAACTATATTAAAATAATCACACCAATTTTCAGGAGTAAAAATTAAGTTTTTAAAGCTACAGTATCAACAGTTTACGTAATGGAGATGAAGTATTCAGATGTGTTCAAAAGTGTAATGCAGTTTTTCATTTAATATTTCTGATTTCTACTTTCAATTACGACGTGAAATATACAATTAATAGCATACCGAACTGTACTTTGAGGGAGATAAGGAACCACATGCAATCACTCTTGACATCTTTTAAACTCTGGGCAAGGTCTTATACAAAACCCTTGTTGCTTTAAGCTCAACGGCTCCATGCCATAACGTGATTACTTAACGTGCCGGTTTACGCTGTAACTGAGAGCATTACAGTCGGGCGCTTCTTTCTTGCAAACCATGCCCCATGGGGTTCAGTCTCTACCCAGGAACTTGACACTGTTCATCAATGGACTCCTTCAGAGCGTATCTCGTTTATCTTACTAATATAGACACGAATCAAAACTTACTATATCATCCCTTCTTACTCTTCGGCCTAATCTGTCCGATAAGCCATTTATGCATTACTTCTGTTTTAAACGGTACTTGGGACAAAGAAAATCAAAAAACATTTCAGTGTCAGATGCTTCTTTTAAACTCCCTCAATATTTATACATGGCGCCTCTAACACGCAATATTTGAAAAATATAGAAGAATTTGAAGAACAGATGCTTTGGAGTATCGTAAGGATGTATAAGCATTTTCCCGTCTGTAAGCGCGACATAATTCCGTTTGCACGGAATATTGGTCCATTATATCTTTTAATGCCAGTCTAGCTACGAAAAGGATTTCCACCTCATATAAAGTTATTATAATCCCATTAGGGAGGATCCTCTAATCTCTAGAATATCATATGCCCAACTATCTCTCTCTCTCTCTCTCTCTCTCTCTCTCTCTCCTCTTCTCTCTCTCTCTCTCTATCATCTGTATATAATTAATATATATATATTATATATATATATACACACACACGCATATATATATATATATATATATATACATATATATATATATATATATATATATATATATATATATATATAGTATATGATTTATCTTTACGCTAGGTATAATTGCTACTCTGCTGGATCTTTGCAGATGTGGAATTTATTCTAAAGAAAATAATATATAATTCAATATCTACAAGTAGTTCATTTATTATTTACTTCGCAGAACCACCCAAGAAAGTCTGTAATTATAGTATTTGAAAACAAAATATAAATGATTCCGTGTTGACGTGGCTGCATAACTGATAACTGCAACTTGACAGTAACATGTGGGTCGTGTAATTAAGGAGTTAAGATCCTCACCCCTCACGAGAAAATTGGGTCCAAATCTCAGTCACGGATGAGCGATATTGACATGTCCTGTTAAAAACCAGTTCTTTCTCTGTTGGGCCAATCTTTTCCCTTCTAAAACTGATCTCTTTTTTGTATTTCTTATCACGTTCTGTTACTTCTTTCATATGAACATCATTTTCTTCGGAAGATGGAATTTCAAAGTCAGTGGCCCTTATGGGTTTATTCCATATGAATAGGGTTCATGTTCTAAGAATAATAATAATTAATAATAATATAATATGATTATTATATTATTATTATTATTATTATTCTTTAATATTAACTATTTCTATTTTTATTACTACTCAATTTCTCAATAACTGGCAATTAGTTACGTGACGACGGTCGTGAGGCAAGGTATTTCATTCAAAATAACTAGCTTTGCTGAAAAAGAAAGGGTAATACATATGCGTGCATGCGTGTGTGTGTGTGTGTAAAATGTTTATGGCAGCTTGGCGATTAAGACCTCTTCTCAATAATTTCTAGCATTTAAAAAATTCTCTTTCTCATTACTATTAAGAGCAGATCCCTGTCACTGGTTGAGTAACCCACATTTCAAATTTCTGAACCACAGAATTTAGAAAAATGTCTTTTCTTGCCTTTAGCAAACATTTCCCAAAGCGAGGGAACTGAGATAAATCTGAAACGTTCGGACTATTACGTCGTTTTCTTTATTTATATTGCCAACGATTCTCCTTGAATGACTGGTAATTTGGTTTTCATGTTATTCGATAATGATGAAAGAATTTTTTGCAAAAGCTTGAAATAACTGTGAATGGTATATACCTATATACATACACACGTTAATATATATATATATATATATATATATCTATATATATATATATATATATATATATATGATAAACTTCGACCAAATAAAAGTATTTCAGTTAAGCACTGGGACGGTACATGACTCCGTTATGGGTAGGGCTAGTCGCATTAACCCTCATACACTACTGTCCATTTTGACGGTGTGGGTACGGTAATAGTATACCCAAAATAGGGCATCATACTTAAATCTGCGAATCACATTGCAGTTAACTGAATAAGACTGGAGCAAAAGTAAACAAAAATAAGCTTAAGAAAAATTGTCACGTAAACCGACGTTTTCGGGAAAATGGTGATCCATTACAAATGGTAATGTGACAGAACGAGTGGTTGGGTATAAAATCTCCCATCTGAAGTACCTCATCGCTAATAAGAATGACTTTAGCACCATAAAAGAAAATTAGGAAAAGTTCCACTGCCACCATAACTTTCCATTCTAACTGTTCGAGACAAATAGCAAGATCTATTGTGAAGTAGTAGGTAACACATGGAAGTCATTTGGCTGACTTTTTTCAAGTCACTTAGTAGATGTTGAGAAAATGGATAAAATGACTAGGTCAGTATGATTACAGATTTGTTTCATTTATGATTTTATATTTTCAATGACTTAAAAATATCCTTTTTAAATGCTATTTTTCACATCAGTTACCTGGGAAAACATACATTCCAATTCCGTAATTTCAAGCTATGCACACTGGAACTGGTACAAAAGTAAATACACACACACACACACACACACGCACACACACACACACATACTATATATAATATATATATATATATATATATATATGTGTGTTGTGTGTGTGTGTGTGTATGTATATATGTATAACCGTATCGCGAAGTTTGGAACGCGATAAATCTATAAATAAAGGTATGAGCCACGAAGGAAAAATAAACACCGGAGTTTCTACAAGATCTTTCGACTCGACGTCCTTTACTCTGCTGAGTAAAGGACGTCGAGTCGAAAAATCTTGCAGAAACTCTGTTGTTTATTTTTCCTTCGTGGCTTATACCTATATATATATATATATATATATATATATATATATATATATATATATATATATATATATGTGTGTGTGTGTGTGTGTGTGTGTGTGTGTGTGTGTGTGTGTGTATGTACGTACATATATGGCATTATTTCGTGTGAAAAACTTAGTTATAATTATTTTTAGAGAGAGAGAGAGAGAGAGACAGACGAGGAGAGACAGAGGAGAGAGAGAGACGAGAGAGAGAGAGAGAGAGAGAGAGAGAGAGAGAGAGAGAGAGAGAGAGAGAGAGAGAGCTCAATTTTCTCTTAAAATTCCATAATTCAGGTGAATTAATCATTACAGATTCTTTGTGAAAAGTAGTTCATGTTTTCAGATGACTTGGGTAAGAGTCTTGTAAAATCACAAATTTATCATCCGGTGAATATGAAGACAATGAACAAAAAATATATGTATTAGTACAAACGTTGGTGTGAGCCACGCGATAATAAGATCGTGATTGTTAGAGGTAGGTCTTTAATCTCTCCAACCTCTCAACTTCAGGTCTTTTATATTCTCCACCTGCATTTAAAGAACTTTTGAAGAGGTAGGTTTCTCGTCAAGTAAGCCACCTTCAGGGAAAGTTCCATCGAAACCACTCCTCGGTTTACTGACCCAGTTTATTCTGGATTTTCTTCAGATCACTTTTTTTTGGGGGGGATGCAAGATTAGCCCGATAAGCACGTGGGCAGACAAAATAAAAAAAATCATGTCATCAGAGTATTTGTTTTCTTAAAATAGGATTTCAAAGTATTTATTTTCTCAAGTTTCTAATTTTCCTGAACACTCATTCGGGTTTCAACATCATGCTTTCAATTTCAAAGGTTATTTTCTTGGAACATATCACCATTCCATGAAAATATATTTATCAGCCATTAAAATTTTCCTAGTTAAGAATCCGGATGTGACTGCCTCAGAATTCAATCGTTGATACCTCGGACCATATACTGGCTTGGATGAAGCCCTTTATAATAGCCTTTCACTACTTTTCGCGGTAAAAGACCCTTTCCTTTTTCTTAACCAATAATGAGTAAAATGAAACAACGGAACTAACGTAAGACGGAAACACACGGAATCCTAACGTTTTCAAAAGAAATAATGTTACCTTCCAAAACTTAGCATTAGACGTCAAACTCTTGTATGCACCGCGTCCGAAGCTTCCGAAAGGTCGCACAATTAGAGAACAAACCCACCGTCGAATACATACGATCAAGATTCGTTTTAAAATGAAGAATATACCTGGATGAAATGATGAAGGGTAGAAGAAGATGGCTTGAACATGTCCCGAGAGAACAGTATGTGACTAGAGTCGACTGACCTCAGGCGAGAACTAGAATAGTTGGAAGATCACACCTACTTGGGTGAGAACTATGAGATGAAATCTGGGAATTAGTGGAGATTTGTGGAAGTATAAGTCCAAGAAAGGCATGATGGGGAAACTTTCACGAAGACCCCTTGCGTTTACGGCGACGGTGATGACTACTCGGCCTTGCCTTTAAACAAACATCAAGCTCCTACGATCTGAAATGAATATCAGCTTGCCCCGAATTCATGTTTATTATTACAGTTATATCATACAGCCAGAAATCCACGTCTTCCGAATTTCTGAACGCCAGGAAAAAATTACCCGGCCACTTTTACTTTTTAGAAATCTGACAACCAAAACAGCTGCTCACTTGTCTTTGCAAGCGCCATACCAGTAAATCAAACATTATTTCTCATTCAGCTATTCTGTCTGTCACTGCATTCTAAGAATGACTTTTAGTGTTACCTTTATGACTGAAACCATTTTGCTTCTCTGGGACAAAGATAATTTGTACTTTCCTTTGTCAAAACGGACATTTTTAAACCTTTAACAAAATTTCTCCTTCCCTGTTATTTTTGTTCAGCTTTGCTTCCTGTCCCAGGATGGCAACCAATTTCCTATCTATCCTCTTTTTCTCTTACTCAGGGAGTAAGCCTACAAACCATTGCTGTTGTTGTTGTCGGGGAAATGTCTGAAAAGGGTGTTTCGCGATGAGTTAAAGATACAGGAATTTTAGGATAGGATATTTATGACTTATTTATTAGAATGAAAATGTAAAAAATGAGTAACGTGCACATTAAACAGTACAGAAAAATATGTATAATAAAATATATAGTATTTTTTCTATTTTCGTTGGTGAAACAACGGGCTATCTGTCTGTAGATTTTAGTACGTTTTAATTTATTTTATGTACTGAATCTAAAGGTTATATTTCTGTTCAATTATTTTGGGTTTCCACTTACAACTGAGAATATTTGAACGTGTTTAATTTGTGTCCTTTTTATTTGATCCTTGTTGTTATGAGTATGAATTACGAAGACCACTTCACGTTAAGTTAGGAATATAACGTTTGGAACTAATGGATCAGTGTAACATCTTGCACGGATCCCGATTAAGCTGAAGGTCGGATCACGCCTTGTTTCATTTCGTTTTCGGAGACTGCCAACAAATTCCTAATCCTTCCATTCACAAGGAATTGTTTTTCTTCGCTGTATAATATGACTACAATTGGAATTTCAGTAAAAGTCTGATCTCTATTCATTTTTCAAATCATGAACAACTTTGACTTTTTTAATTTTATTTTTATATAATAGAAATACATTTGGTGACTTTTAACTGGTGTTCATAGCTTACCTACACACGCAGAATAGCAGGCGATTTTTCTTTAAAAGAAATCCTTATGCCTGCATAAACGTTCTCAAAATAATACGCTGACGAAGGGAAAATGTAAGGCTAAAACAGCTTGTCTAAAGCATCCACTTAACGGTACAGTAATTACGGTTCTCCATACAGAGTAATTAATGCAAGGATATTCAGCAACACCTGACAAAAGGAATTTAAAAAATATTTAAAAAAAGAAAAACCAGTCGAAAATGAGAGAAGCAAAATATAAGAGAAAATAAACAGACATCAAAGTGAATATCTAAGCTGTAAATACTCGATTCTTTGGTGGACTGAATCAAAATTTCCATTAATTAAATGCCTTTCTCCGACAATCTCTTTCCTAGGAGTGACTTTGTCACTACAAGGTTAATATGCTTCGCGTGCGAGACGATTTTTTCTTCATTATCAAAGATGAAATGTTTTGTCCTCAAGCATGTATTAAGGTAAGAAATTCGGAAAGTATTCTTGAAAGTATTCATACAAAGAAATTCTACCGCACTGCTCTTCTTGATTATCCCCATGGGATGTTGACATCTGATAATATAAATATGGCGAAGCTCCAATTTCTGGTACTTATTCAATTCATCTTAAAAATGAATGGTCTTACTGAGTGCTTAGATAATGGTCAATTGAAAATAAAGCTGGCTTTTCTGTAAGGTCTGGTACTTTTAATAAAATTTTGTTATGATTCTCAATCCGCATATAATACGGAACAATACTGAGTTCTAGTAAAGCAGATAAATTGTTCACAATAAAGAGAAATATAAAGAGCAGAAATTTCAATTTCCTGATATGCCGTATCCCTTAGCCGTGGCTGGAAAACTTTGAAGCTTTAACAGCAGGTGTTACACCTATGAAAAACGATACTGAAAAATAAAACAATTCATCTAACACACAAGAACGAGAGTTAGGGGACTGGCATGAAAGGCAGACTTTTCCTATACTTAAATAAAACAAACAAACAATATTATCAGTTTAATTCCCATTACATAAATACAAATTATACAGTTACAGTAAAGGTTGGTTGAAAAGAAACGGAAAATAATGGTCGACATACATGTATTGTTATTAATCAACGTCATTACTAACAAATTTCCTTCACAAATTACTAACAATCACAAATGACAACTATAAATATAGCCTTGCAAAATAGACATGGACTATTGCAAATATTTCATGTAATGGAAATTAATAAATATAAATATTTAACTGCAGCGTCAAATTCTAAAATGGCAATAAAATATGTCATAACGTTCTTTTACAGTATATACGATATATATATATATATATATATATATATATATATATATATATATATATATATTTTTATTATAGTAGGGGATGAAGAAACAAAGCCTGGTGATTGGGAATAGTAATTCATAACAATGGTGCTAGAGAGAGGTGCCCTGACTTAGTGTGGCAACTATGGTAGAATTGCACCTTCGTCGAATGTAAAGACAGTATTCAGAATGCTTATGCAAATCTTAAAGATCAGCACTTAGATGAGTGTTTAATGAGAGAAGCTCCAAGATGATCTACATATTCGGTTGTATCGTGCTGGTAACCTCAAACATCATAGAAAACTTGTAGCTAGTAAACGTTGAGGTTAAAGATTTCATGGAAATGTCACACATCGGTGGTACATTTTTCGTTCAGGGGTGTGACAGTTTTGCCCTCACAAAGTGCTTCTCATCCGGTTTTCGCCAAAACATGATGAATATTTTCATTACAGTCGAAGCAAATGCATTCTTCCAAAGTTGCCATACTCAGTCAAGGGATTTTTCTTATGTACCTTTTTTACGAATTACTATTCCCAATCATCAGCCATTGTTTCCTCACTCCCTATTCTGCAAAACAGTCCAGTTGTTAAAAAATAAGTGTTATATCAGTTGCACTATAATCACCTCGGCTCTGGTTTCTAGAAACTCAAATCTATTTCGACAAGTGTCGTTATAGTCATCTTCAAGAAGTTTTACTGCAACACACCTATATATACTCTACCAACAGATTTTCTTTTATTGAGACGCTCTTAATTTCAGCTAGAAGATCTTAACATTCCTCATTGTTCTTTTTCTCCCTCGATACATGGCTGTGTGATCTATTTGGTTTCTATGGATGTTATCAGATATTCAAGTCATTTATGGATGTCCTTTTTATGGAACTAATAATATGCGTATCCTTTTCGGTTGCAGTCCCTCCCTTACCTTCCTTGTTCCTGGCGATTTTTAATTCTCACATCTCTTTCTGCACTACGCAGCTCCATAGAAAAGTCATTTTCACTTCTTCGGTAAGCTCTTTCGTTAGTGCACAGCACACTATAATACCATTAAGGCACTATTTAGCTTAAACTCTTCCCAGCAGTAATCTACTGCTCACTGTTTACCAGTCATTCAGTGCTTTGCCTTTCCTGCATTTGGTGTTAAGATCATAAGAGAGAGAGAGAGAGAGAGAGAGAGAGAGAGAGAGAGAGAGAGAGAGAGAGAGAGAGAGAGAGAGATTCTTCATCTTGCTTCACGTTACCAAATGGGTAAATCCAAGTACAACTCTTCAGATTTTCCAGCAATCATTGTTACACGTACCTAGTCACTTATAACAAGAATGACCTTGTTTGACATAAGCAAAAACTTTTTTTTAATCAAAACTTTCCTAATATATTAATGAACTTCTCAAGCAGGAGTCATTGATATCGAACTATGATGTCTCGATATGGTTACAACAACAACGCGGAATACTAGTCAATTAGCCAAATTAGTTTTGAACGAACTGCAGCATCTGTGCCCAAGTTCAGTATAATAAATCAAGCTGACCTGGTTCTAAAATTCATGGTCATTAATCACACTCCTTGTTCCCACGAAGAGCTGTTGAAAAGTTTGCTCATTATGTTTTGGTTTTGCCACCCGGGTTGAAAGACTGACACGCCGTGTTTTCCCAAATATTTCAATTTCCTTCTGTCTTTTCATTTTCTCATACATTCAGTGATACTTCACTTGCGGTAATTGTTCAATTCTTCGTATGAATGACAGTGACATGATTTATGAAAGCCATAGCAATGACCTGGAAAGTTTAAGAATTTAGTGATTTAGGAAAAAGCAAAAAGTATGCATAAATGGGAAAAGAATAACAACAAAACAATCAAAGCATGTGTATGTTCGCGTAATGCATATATAACTTCATAGAAATTAAATATTTGGCAATATGAAAAAAAGTCTTTGTTGCGCAACTACATCATTTCTTTCATGACTAACAAATAGGACAAACTCTTCTAAATAAGTGATTATGAATGAGCTGCACAGGAACTTCTCTTTCTCGCCCCTGTCTTTTTCCTTTAATATGGAATTCTACAAATATCATATCTGAGCAGAAAAAGGTTATATGCTTCAAGCTTGGCTATTCCATTTACAAAATAAATAAATAAAGATGTGACACTAAATGAGGAAAAGTGATGATGTACTAACAATAGATATTACTTTAAAGAAAAGTAATTCGTTAACTCGAAGAGAGATAAATTTTCAGTGCTCAAAAAGGTCTCACATAGTAAAAAATTTCTTAACGACAACGATGTATAAAACAATTCAATAGTTCCGCCCAATCCAGTATTCCAAGTAACTACCCACCTTTTCTAATAGTTTCACTACCATTCAACCTTGTACAATACTTTACCACTAAACCTTGAACCTCAACAAAATAAATAGGTTACGGAATTTAACTTAAATATATTTTAACATAAAGCAGTATTAAAAGCACGAAGAGAGACATTACTTGAAAAACAAGTTCTAGCGACGGATAAAGAATACCGCCGGTCTGAATTGGGTTTTGCATGATTATGAATACAACCAGTAATACTGACTGGTGATGCCACTTTCACACGTAGTGAAGAACACGTACACAAATGATTCGGTATCTGCTTGGTAGCTGGGGTACTACTATGCATTTCATGTACCGCGAGTCATCGTTTTTCTCAAATATCTTTCACTGTACAAGACATCTCGCCTTAATTTTTGGTAATATAGTGCATTGTCAAATGGTGTTGGTTAAGGCATTTACTCTCTTGACTTACATTGTATTGTCAAGCTTCGCCAACCTATACTTTCGAACGTCCATTATCCCTATCCCGTTCCTCCCAACCTCCCGCCCTCACCCTACCCAACCTCATCCCTCCCTCAACCCACCTTCCTGGTCTTCCCGACTCGGGCCCCCACTTTCCTGCCTATTATATCTATATTATATATTAAGTAATATTAGATACTGTAAATATGTTGGTTTTGTAAATTCTTTGTTCATTTAATTATTATTATTGTATTTTCACATATTGTATAATGGGAGTGAGCTAAAGAGCGTATGACCGTCACTCTGTTTACCAAGGCCATGAGAGACAAAGTCTACTCACTTCCCCCAAATCCCTAAGTAGGCGAAGCTTTGTGTACTTATTGTGACAGCAGGTGAATTGCTGTAAGGGAAAAACAAAGAAAATGGGTATAATTTGGGGGAAACTACTATCACTAACATATCGTCATTGTATGTATGTTTCTCTATTCATATCAACTGCAATTTCATACGCCAGTAATAAGGATGCAATTCTTGAAGCATACTGAGTTTAGTGAATGAGTTGAGTTTCATGCATCTTGTATTTATATTACTTATCTTTAATGGAAAGTGGCGCACTATGTTCATATACGCACCTATTTTTGAGACAGGTTCCAAAAAGGATTTTACTTGTATTTCTTACAATTCGGGCAGTCGTATTGATTGACCAATATGCATGTGCTTTTTGTGTGAGGTGTGTTATGAAGATTCACTTACCTATTGTGATTGATCCTTATTCTATTGTCAGCTTTCTACATTTTGTACTGGTTAGGAGTCGTATTGTAAAAGCATTTCTGTAACGACGCGGACAAAGTAATATGGCGGCCATGAGAGCAATGAAAAATCCGTCACCATTAATTATGCACTGAATACTTATAGTGCGATTGCTTCAGCCGATAGACAACCCCTTATCATGACGGTATTACCCGCCGCGCCAAAGGATACTATAAACAAATACACTGGGAAAAATTAACCATTATTATGGTCATTACGTCAAACTCCGGTATCCTTTTCATTATGAACTTTCCAGTTATCTGTTGGTGTTGAAAAATATCAGGAAAAACGGTATCATTGGGGGAGAAATGAAAAACACGGCGACAAAGAGAGGCGAGTGACAGGGAGGGAGGGAGGGAAGGAGTGGGAAAGGATGGGGATAGCGGGCGTTCGAATCTGTAAATAACTCCTGCTGACTCATACGACTTTGCCTTTTAAAAGTCAAGAGTAAACTCCTTAACTAACACCATTTGACAATGAACTATAATACCAAAAATTCGGGGGAGGTGTCTTGTACACTCTGTCAAAGTACCATTTCGATCAAATAATTAGTTTGAAAGATATTTGGGAAAAGCGATGACTCGTGGTCCCTGAAATACATGGTAGCGTTCGCGATCTCAAAGTATTAACAACGCCCATTTTTTAAACGTCTAGAACAACTTAACCTAAACTTAAATTGTTTCAGTGCTCACCGCTGATAATACCAAGTCACTTTTGGCTCCTGACTCATTTCGTTGCTAGTTTACTCTCTTTCACATAATCATGATCAATGGTAAATTAAGCACCTTTATCGTTATCAATGAGTCTTTTTCAAAAGTTTTAGTTGGTTATTAACTAACTTTATGGTAAGGTTCACAATTGTCATTGGTTATCAAAATGTTTGTGTTTAATCTTTTTGTCACAAAGCTCTAAATTAATGTTGGTAGGTTTGCTTTATATTACATTTTATATTACAAATCATTGCCATCACAATGCAATAAAATACAACTGTTTCTTGAATAGCATTATATCAGTGACAACTAGCTTTATCAGCATTTTCCTTTGCAGAGTGCTTTGACATATTTGTAGACTTTAATTTTCTACAATTTAAAACTTTCATTTGTTACTTTTGTAGAGTTGAGTTCAATTTTGGAAATATTTTTTTCTTGATGGGAAAATTAATGAGTGTTTTTGGAAGGGGAATTCAAAACTCGTTTATCAAGCATTTCATTTTGATGGAAATTACTTTTTCCATGTAGGTTTTTTGCCATCACTCCACGTGAGAGCGAAATTAATTACGAATTCCTCTTGGATATCAGTTCACCCACTTTTAAAGTCACCCTTGTGTAGTTCACATATGGTTAAAGATTTTCTGAAATTGCACAGTTAATGAGAAAAACTGCGTTAGGAGGATGGATTATTCGTATTATCAGTTCATTCTGTAGCTAGACATTTTCTACCTTAAAAAGGCAGTTTGCGTTGTGGATTCAGAAGTTCAGCGGCAGGGTGCTTCTCTGGCATTGCTTGGACCCTGTCTGCTGTTAGCCAACTGAACTATCTGTGAATGGGCATCAGCGTCAATACCACGAAAACGTTGCGCAGTGAAATCGAGGAAACAAAGAGGTATGAAGAAGGTTACTGACGAACAAAGCTACAGTGGAATTTTACTAAATAAAGTAGGTTGGTGGGAGGAGGAGGAGGCCAAAGACGGTGACTTTCTTATCATGACAGATAACAAGAATACCATCAGATTGAGAGAAAATAATTTGAATTTTAAAAATGTGGTGGAGGAGGTTTTATACCAGAACTAAGAGGAAACTAAACTGATGAGGATATGAGGCAAATGAAATAGATCGGTACAGTCCTTAGAAATGTTGTGAGCTGTATCCAGTTAACCATTACAGTGATTCAGTGAAGTTTTAAAGGTTACAGAAGTTAGTTGAAATGTCGTTTTACAGAAAACAATACATTAAGTATATGTAAAAGCATTATTTGAAAACCAAGCCAGAGGAAAAGTTGGGATAAAAAGGATTCCGCCGACGGGTAAGAGGCTAAGAAGAGGGAAGTTACAAATATTTTTATACGGACAGAAGATATATCACCGGTTGAGGACGACCATATTTTTTCTTCAATATGTTGTTGAAGAAAAATCGGTCTAGTCTTCAACAGTTAAAATTGCATGAATTATATGGACATTAGTTAAAATCATACAACTTATTGTATCAGATCTCTCATTTCATTATACCATGTATTACTTTATTCCATCTTCCTTTCTTAAATGCCTGCAATATTTCCTGTTGATTCCGAGACCCATCTGTTTAATTATGGACATTTCTCATACATGATTCTGTCAACTTTCTTGATTTTTTCATTCTAAATCCTAACAAACACCTTACCTGGTACGCTAACACAATGTCCTTTAAATTTTTACACTCTCCTCAATCACTTATACTCGTAAACAGTGTAACAGTTGCTCCTTTTACTGCCACCCTTTGGAGTTCTTTCATTCATCTGCCTCTTAAGTCCTCTCCTTTCATATTCTGCAGTCAATTCTCGTTTCAAATCGTCATTCAACTCCTTTTTAATTCAGTCCTTCCGATTCCCATATCTTCAAAGTACTCACTCCATCGACCTAAGACTACGTTCACTTTAGGAAGGGTCTCTCAATTTGCACCTATTGCTAAAAGAACACATTTGTTCATTAACATTCCTCTCTTCATCTAATTCTATCTAAAAAGCTTACTTACTCTAGAGTTCTACCTTCCCTACTTAAAACAGCCCGTAAAATATTTTTTTTCTTCCACTAACCCCTCAGTCTCTCAGCCTACCACATTGTTCTTACCATGCTCACTTTGCTGAATTAAATTTTCATCCCTTCCTCTCTAGTATAACCATTAAGCTGTATTCACTAATTTGGGTTTTGAGAATTATTTCACAATGGTTTATTAATATGGATGCACAACTTGAGATACTTCTTCATAAAAGCATATTTGAACTTTCTTTCTCCTTGAATGTATCAATTTTTCATCTTTTTCATCTATTTCATTCATATATAATGAAATAAAAATGATAGCACAAATTTATGAGGAATACATAAGGTTTCTTACCGTTGCATATTACTAAAGGATTGTGTGGCGTTGAAATGTTCGATCATAAATCTTAAATTGAAAGTTAGTTCCCAGCAACTACTAAAAAAATGTTGTTGACACCAACCAAAGGAAATGAAGCGGATGCTCTCGAAGCAGCTGCAACTCCGAAAGCAAAGAACAACACATAGTAACAGATGTTGATCCTTCCAGGGCTATCTCCTTTAAGCTCCAAGGAGATACTTTGTAAGCCTGCCCCTGGAGATACCTTTACTTCATACATTATAAATCCTCTGAAATATTCTCTGCCAGTGTGAATTCTCCTCACACATCTTTATGTGTGCTACGTGCTTCACCCCGTTTGAAAATACAGAGAAAGGGAGCAAAATGCAAGCATGAATATTTGCAATATTAAGTGAAGCGGGTCTTGAATAAGTATCATGAGTAAATTTTTCTTACCGACAGACGCGGTCACGCAAGTAACTATTTTCCCATTAGTATGTGCTCTAAGGCTTACATTTCTAAACATTATTAAAGATGAAGTTAACATCTTTGTCTACTCGAGACTCAACGTTATTTTGATTGTTTTCCATGCCTTGAACCGCTTCCTCTGCATCTACGTTTCATATCGATGTCACGCTCTTGTTATGGATCATAATAACACTGATTCAATGACATTCTTCACTAAATTAATAATATTAAATATTTGAGTATTTTACCATCTATTTTCCGATTCAGAGCTAAAAATTTGTGATAAGCACAGCAAACTAAGCCCATATTAAAGGAAATTTTTACCTAACCTCATAACAATATGTGTGAGAGAGAGAGAGAGAGAGAGAGAGAGAGAGAGAGAGAGAGAGAGAGAATAAACTAAGGTTAGAGTCAATCAGAGAGAATGGCGTATAAAAGTTAGTGAATATTGTCTAGTATACACAAACATGTATGTATGTATGTATGTATATATATACATATATATACATATATATATGTATGAATGTATTACTCAACATTACAGCCAAGTATAAATCATAATATTATAGTATAAGCATGTACGTGACACAACTGATAGAGTAGAACAGGTGTAACGTTTAAAACAGTATATTAGGAAACGCTTCTAAATATGAGATGTATGTAATATTACCAGATCTCTTTATCTCTCCTCTTATCATAACAATGGACAAATGTTGAACTGTAATATCAATAAACTAATGCAAAATCTTTATCAGGTTCAACCGTATCGAATGGCAGCTTTCGTCAGTTGTATTATTTATCCTGAAAGAATAATAGAAGCACTGAATTCTATACTAATTTTGTAAAGCAATAATTACAGAAGTGTACACAAACACACGCCCACATAAATATAAATATATATAATATATATATATATATATATATATATATATATATATATATGTGTGTGTGTGTGTGTGTGTGTGTGTGTGTGTGTGTATACTCGGTTTTTACAAAATATAACCAAATAACTGTGAATAAATATCACACACCATCAACCCATCATTCCATGAAATCAAATACAGTGCATACTAAAGTGTGCACAAAATAAGTCACAATACACTCTCCCGTTAATATAGTATATATATATATATATATAGATATATATATATATATATATATATATATGTATAATAATATAATACATGTGTGTGTGTGTTAGAAGACGCCCGCACTGACCCAGAGAGGGGTCATGTCAAACCTGAGAGAAGAGATGTGAAAAATTTTAAGAATGTATGGTGAAGAACGTTATTTACAAGATTTAGGAAAGGTTGCAAGAATATGTCACTCGTCTGGTTAATAAATGGCCTACGACAAAGGCGTTTTATTTCCTGTGAATTAAACTTTTTTTTTTTTTCTTTTATATATATTTGATCGCTCTACTTGTAGAAATGAAGCATTTATTAGTAAAAAAGATGTGGACTCTGCAAAGCTATTCGAAGGTTATTTTGTATAAACCGCTGTAAAGGTCATAATACCAGACACAGACAACCGACTTTGTGTATCCAGTAAGATAAAGTTTATAATGATTGCAGAGTGAAACTATCTAACGAAAATGGCTTTTCCGAAAGGCATTTGTCGACATACAGTCTCTAGAGACCTTGGGGTCACTGGCATGGCTGAGATAGTAAGTGTTTCCATTACGAGTAACAACAGTTCCACGAAATATCGCACCAACTGTTTGATTTATTACTAAGCCTTTAACCCGGTTGCTCTCAGACATAGTCAAGGGCACATGCTAGCGGCACTGGAGCAATAACATACAAAAGAGGTGTGAGATATATGAAATGTAAACCACGCAAATCAACACTCGCTCGTCATCTTTCTTTGTCAAATGTTTCAAAGAAACTTCGCAAAGTCCGACACAACGTGAAAAACAAACGGGTTATCCAATTATTATTATTAAGAAGAGTGTAAAAAGCTACTGACATTTAATGCATGATTTCACAGAACAAAACACCAATATATCAAAATCAAGGGAAATATAAAATACTTCTGAAAACAAAATAGCTAACAGAGAAATGTGTAGTGTACATTCAAAACACTTCAACTCAAGTCGGCGAAGTAAGACAATGTTTCAAGGTACTTTAAAGCAGTATTACAGCCTCTCAAAATTCCGGAGCCTCTGCACACTTTTGTCTGGAAAGAAAGTCTCCTAGTACTGAGCAGGGTAACAACTTCTCATCTCGCCGAAATGTGAACGACGGTGCTTTACAAGGAAATGGCGTGCACTTGTTTTGCAGAAGGAAGCTCTACAGTTTATAACGGGGGTTCCATGCTGATATAGAACTTATGGAAGATAGTCTAACAAGATATCTTCAGGTAATTGTCTAAATCAATTCTCCCAACGTCGTGAAAAAGGAAACCACCACTTCAAGCATTCTTGTCTAAAAGGTAAAAATTCCGGGAAACTGCTTACAAGCGTAAAGAAGAACATTATTTCAGCAAATTTAGAAGCAATTATCTGCAATAAGTGCCGGTACAGTTACCTCACAAGATATATAGGAACTCTTGTGAATAAATACTAATTTTCTGAACCTTACATGAGGCCCCATAACAGTGGATCCATCCACACATTGCTGATAAGAATACTCTGAAGCTGAAAATCTGTTTCAAAGTCATAAAAAAACTCCTATATTTTCTTATGCAATTAAGGCTAGATAAAATACACAAATAACTTTCACGTGTAAAGTAAAGTATAACAACATGCGTTGAATTTCCTAATCAACAGATTAAAGCTTCATACAAATGAGTTTGGACTGTATTGCTGACGCACAAATCATCCGCTATATTTCGGTTGGTTAAAAGGGATGGTTTCTTACTATAAATTCTGTACTTTCAATTCAGCGTATTCATTTTCGTAAATAAGATTTATAAGCAACAGAAATATATATATAATTTTTATATATATGAATATATTATATTATTATATATATATATATATATATATATATAAATATGTGAATATCAATCTATCTATATATATCATATATACAGCTGACAAATATATGTATAAATATATTTATACATATAAAGTGTACGTCTTTAAGTTACCGCCAAAAATCATTTCACAATTAAGAAGGGGGTGTTCCTGTTATTACGCAATGGTGGACATTCTGGTTACTGTATATAACGTCAAATTATGTGTAAGCCTTCGGCCTATTATGCTTATCTCAAATAATAGTTCCTTTTAGAAAATTTATTGACAATGGTTACATGATCATGACGTAAAATGCAATGTTTCTTGTCAGAAAATGCTTGACAAATGGCTTACATGCAAATACTCCTATTATTCATGAGATAAATGCTAAAAATCCTCGATTCTTGATTATACGTATAGCAAAAAACTGTAAATTCAAACACAAATGTAGTTTCAGGGCTGCTACCAAATACTCTTCGTTTATGGTAAGTACAGTCCTAGAACTATTTGTCTTTGACTAACAGCAGTGTTGTTTGAAGATATTTCAAAATTTTCAAACCAGTGATCTATTTTGGGGAGGCGGATGTTGAAATAAGAAAAGAAATTATAGGGCCACTCCAGACTATCCTTCATGACGACCTCAGGTGTACAATACATTCATGGGTTAGCTCATAATGGAGTGTAATGCTGACACACACCTCATTCGCTATATTTCAGCTGGTTGAAAGGGATGGTTTTTTACTATAAATACTTTCAAGTCAAGCGTTTATCTTTAACAAGCTATACAATCTTCTCTAGATACACCGTAAGTCTTCCTGACAATTCACTTCAAGTCATCATCATATTTTAACTTAGCAGTGAACAGTCTGTTATCACGTCATTAACGAACTACGTATATAATAGTAGCAGAATTTATTACGACAAAATACATCTATTAATAACATATTTTTGCTAATATGTCTGCAAAAACTTAACCAATGGGTACGAGTGTTGACGCAGAGTTAAGCAAAAGGGTAAAAATGAAGCTAACTACGTAGATGAGCGTAATTCTGTCTAGCTAAAAGCGCTGTAGCTTCAAGAGAAATTGTTTCCTTATGTCTTACAATCCAAAGTAAGGACACCTATGTAACATCTAACAGGAACTCACTGAGATGTTTACTACTTTCAGATCAGATGTCGCCATCTCATGTCTTGAAACATGACATCAAGGTATTTGAAAAAGCTTATGAGTAGCACTAGGGCCCACTGCCAACAATGGAAGTATCAAGACCTGTTGCGAGTTCCTATACACTAATTTTTTCAATAAGGTTGCAGAACCCATGGCTATCATGCTAAAGCTGGTCACGGAAGCGTATGTGAAAGTTTAAAATAAATAAATGAATAAATATACATATACTATGTATATATACATATATATACATAGTATATATAGATATATACTACATTGTGTATATATGTGTATATATATATATATATATATATATATATATATATATATATCACTCTTACAAATTATTTTATGCATCAAACACCATAGAAAATATAGGTTAGACGGTTGTACATCCTAACCACTGTCGGCTTTGCTATTTAAGCCATCATCAGCCCTATGATAGTACGAATCAGTCCTCTGAAAATGGCCTAGTTGGCAATAAAGCTGATATCGGTCAGGATCTACAATCGTGTTTCATTTCCTCACCCTGTAGTGTGTGATATGATAAATAAATAAATTAAATAATATATATATATATATAATTATAATATGTATATAATATATTAGATATACATACACACACACTCACACACACACACACACACACACACACACACACATATATATATATATATATATATATATATATATATATATATATATATATATATTTATATATGTGTGTGTGTGTGTGTGTGTGTGTTTTACTAACAGGACCATCCGCTGGATGTCTTCAAGCAGATACCATACAGTTTCAATGAGGTCCAGTTAATAATTGTATTATTGCACAAAATTGAATTGTGGATAATCGATGAGTAATTTACTATATACCATTGAAAAATTATAGATTTTATTAAAATAATTATCTATATCATATATATATATATATATATATAACATAAACCATATATATATATATATATATAATAATAGATATATATATATATATAATAAGATATATATATATTATATATATTATTACACCACCTACACACATATATATGTGTGTGTGTCTGTTTACAAAGTACACCATCCAACAAGAATTGTCTAAGTATCCGTACATCCACTACCTAAGACAAGCTACTCAGGTCATTTTTTGTAACTATCTGCTACCCAACTTCACTGAAAAAGTGCAACTTTAATTTATGCACTTAGTAATGCCTCTGGATTCATGTAATTCGGATAGAAATATAAAAAAATTTAAATTATTCATCAGTTTTATCTTTATATAATAATAATATACAGTTTTTTTCTTTCTAACACAGCATATATACATGTCAGAACAATGAGTACCATCATCATCCACTCTCTCTCTTGCTCTCTCTCTCTCATGCTTCGTTGCCTTTCCTCGACGTTTCAGAAATGACAGCCATTGTCTGTCGTTGTAACAAAAGACCTCTTCTCTTTCAACATCGGGTTTCTTCCTCCTCCCCCCTTAATGAATCTTCTAATCTCGTCATTGCATGTTCACAAACCACTAAATAATCGCTTCACTTAATCCCTCTAGATTAGGATGTTATCAATCATTCGTGATTTATTAGAATCGTCCGGCATGCCTTTTGAGGACACGAAAGAAAACTAAGCAACACTCGTAAAAAAATCTTACGAAGGTTACGTCCTTTGTGCTACTGAAATACATATATACATACATATATACATATACATATATATATATATATATATATATATATATATATATATATATATATATCTATCACACACACACATATAAATTATATATATATATATATATATATATATATATATATATATATATATATATATATATATATATAATACTAGTGTGTGTGTGTATTATAAGTATATATTATATATATATATCTATATTATAGTATCATAGTATATATAATATATGAAGTATATATATATATGGTATAAGCCACGAAGGAAAGAAAGTTAAACACTAGAGTAGCTACAAGATCTTTCAATTCCACGAAGGAAAGTTAAACACCAGAGTAGCTACAAGATCTTTCGATTCAACGTCTTTTACTTAGCAGACTGCAAAGTAAAGGACGTTGGGTTGAAAGATCTTGGCTAATGCCTTTATTTATGCATTTATCACGTTCCAAACTTTCGTGGTTCAGTTTATACATACATACATACATACATACATACATACATACATACATATATATATATGTATATATATATATATATATATATATATATATATATATATATATATATATATATATATATATCTCCCGTTCTCGGAAGTGACTTTCTGAAACTTCTAAAAGGCCTTGTAATAGAACGGGACCATAACAAACAATCTACGGCTGAAGGCCGTTATCAGTGAGGGGAAGAGTGTATATAAAACTCTAGAGATTTAGTTTATCTGAACTATATGTACATCCAAATTAAGTGAGTAGCAATTTATACCTGAAGGGTGACAGGGACTCGAATAGGTCCAGAGACTAATGGAAGGTGGTTGATTGCAGGTCAACCGGGACTCGTGGCTGAGAAATGATCCAGGCACAGAAATAAGGTTTATGTACAGCGGGTTGCTGAATACTCCTGACGCCGGTCCCAAGGGATTCCAAATTTCCTCTTACAACTAGACATGATATTTGTGTCTGAAAAGAGACTGCATTCTAGGATCAGTGCTAAGACGATAGACACGTGGGGAACGTTAAACACGATTTTCTCTTATTATTCCACATCAGAGTTCACTCACAGGGACATAGAATGACTGGGAGCTTATACAGACGGGGGTACTGTGTTGCTTAATTAACCAGCGGACGTTTAGCATGAAAACAACGTTACTTACCGATGCAGCAGACGCAAGTCTATGTGGGAATATCACTACTAGCATCACAATGGGAATTATTTACAACATCGATG
Organism: Macrobrachium nipponense; assembly: GCF_015104395.2. Lineage (NCBI taxonomy): Eukaryota > Metazoa > Arthropoda > Malacostraca > Decapoda > Palaemonidae > Macrobrachium > Macrobrachium nipponense. The sequence goes on from NC_087202.1 coordinate 92,118,481, forward strand.
GTAGCCATGGGGAACTACATAACGGTAATTAGTCTGAATGAATTTTAAACCTCTCTGTAAATCCGTATTTAATGTACAAAGCAGGTTCTTCGTATCAGAGAGAAGTTCATTTTATTCCTTCATAAGAAATCCGCAAAAACCTTTCAACTTATAATTAGTCTTTAATCCAAAAAGGCTTTTCAATTAGCACTTCTAAGTTGTACAGTAGGGGTGACATTTTCATTTATTATTTTCCTGAATGCCTTTTCATCCTCTAAATATTTATGGTGCATATAATTTTTGCACTAAAGTTTCATGAACCTACTTTGGTCGTTATTTATGGAATATCTGGTCTGTTGTTCGATCATACGGTTTTCAAAATTGTTATTTATAAGAATTTGCGTGGACCTTTCGATCTCCTTCGGGGTTTCTCTCCACGTGGAGCTATGTGAATGTGTGAGGGCGCGACGGACGAAGGCATCCACCACAAACCTTTTATACCAGTCTGGGCATTCACTGGACTAATTAAGGAATAGACCTGGGTTTATAGTATTTTTTAAAACTGGGGTGGGAGTCTGCTGTACCCGAAATTCCAGGAAGGGGAGGGCACCATCAACACTGCGTTCGCACATGAAGCGGAGGAGGGAACATTCTTCGAAAGTCTTTCCTAATATTTCAAGATCCTCTTCCTTGTCCACTCTTATAAAGGTGTCATATATGTAACAATGGTATTGAGGAGGGGAGGGGGTCATTGAAAACTCTTTCCACTAAGACACTCATGTAAAAAATTGGCAAACGGAACCCCTAATGGGGATGGATCCCCTTGCCACGCCGTCAATCTGGCAGTAAAGGGTCTTCTCGGAGCATATTTCAAGAAAAAGTTTTAAGGCTGCTTCGGGGATGTTCAAAGTCTGTTTGTCCTCACACCTATAAGCTCTAATGATTATATGCTCAATCGCATCATCAACTGCAACGTTCGTTTTAATAATATGAAAAACATTGGCACATTCTTTAATGGTTTTTGCGTTTTTTCGCCTAGCAGATTCAATACAAAATTCCTAGCAAATTTTTCCAATTTATTTAAAAGAAACCCGATAGCATATCAAGAGCGTTTCTGGGTTGTGATAAGGAAACGATCACCTTCACTAAATATCTGGGTTATATATTACACACTTTTAGGCATCAATATATACATATATGCATGTGAAATGACTTTGAAAGCATAACTATGAACTTTCAGAAATAAGCAAGTAAATCAGCGCATTAACGTTTATACAGTAAATATGAATAGTTAAAAAAAAAATTTTAGCTAAAGGTACATACAACAGTAAACATGTTAAAAACTTGACGTCCTTCTGGCCTCGGAGAAGAAATAAAAAATACTGAACATGAGAAACGCACAAACAGAATATTGTCAGTTCTAGACATATCCTACTTTTTCATAATAGGAGTGGAGAACAAAAAATAAATGACATGAAAAGGAAAAAAAAAAGATAGGACACATTCTTTACACATCCTTTCACTGAAGGACGCCTCTTCAAAGAAGGAAGCTTACTGGGCTTCCGAATAATACTGGAGGTAAAGAGAAAGGAACAACAAGGAAAGTGAAAGTGCTAATCTTTATTTATTGGCAGCAGAACTTAGAAATCAATATTCCATGAACACAATATGTAATTTGCATAGGATATGCTTTTGGGAGGTCTTTCGTTTCCGTCTTCTTTCTTCATCCCACACAATCTGCTCTTCGGAATTGGATTCCATTTTCTTTCTTTGGACACTTTCTCGATAACACTGCATTCAGGAAACACTTCACAAATATCATATCTCCTTACCCGGGTGTGGTGAGTGTAAGCGTCAAGGGCAAGGGTCAAGAATATGGGGAATAGGTTATATATAATATATATATATTATATATATATATTTATATATTATATATATATATATATATTATAATATATAGATACCTATATATATATATAGTAACGATATATATATAATATATATATATATGTAGTATATATTACATACTGACTAAAATATTGCTCAGGTCATGAGTCTCGGCTGAATGCTGTCGCACTGAATGTTATGACATGACGCCACAATAATTGCTTTCACAGTGAATAGAAACACGATATAAATTCAGTGGTTAAAAATTCCGAGCCAATACCTGTGACCTTCCGGATAATCAACAAAAGTCAACTTAAAGGCATGCGATGAGATGATTAGGTTATTAAAGATCAATTATTGACGTCAAAACCCTTCGAATAAGAACCAGAGAGCCTTCAAAACAATCTTGTCTCGTTCGTCTGTGCTTAATTTATTTGTCGTAAGTTGTGTTGCCTAAAAATCATAAATATCCACTATATGAAGTCTAGTAATACGGACAATTATTTACGCACACAAATCCATGCAATTATATATATATATAATATATATTATATTATATATATATATATATATATATATATATATGTAGTATATATTACATACTGACTAAAAATATTGCTCAGGTCATGAGTCTCGGCTGAATGCTGTCGCACTGAATGTTATGACATGACGCCACAATAATTGCTTTCACAGTGAATAGAAACACGATATAAATCAGTGGTTAAAAATTCCGAGCCAATACCTGTGACCTTACGGATATCAACAAAAGTCAACTTAAAGGCATGCGATGAAGATGATTAAGGTTATTAAAGATCAATTATTGACGTCAAAACCCTTCGAATAAGAACCAAAGAGCCTTCAAAACAATCTTGTCTCGTTCGTCTGTGCTTAATTTATTTGTCGTAAGTTGTGTTGCCTAAAAATCATAATATCCACTATATGAAGTCTAGTAATACGGACAAATTATTTACGCACACAAATCCATGCAATATATATATATATATATATATATTATATATATATCTATATATAGATATATATATATATATATGATATATATATATATATATATATATATAAATAATGCCTCTTGTCTTGGGAAATTCATTTTGGTCTTTTGACTTTTCAGTGTGCCTTAGAGAAAATTATTGGTAAGTTGAAATTCCTTTTTTGGTCTTTGATATCAGAGTACAACCTTGGCAATGTCCTCGCTGAACATATTTATTATACTGTATACGAAATATGCAAGCCGAATTTATCTGCTTTGCATATGGTAATTCAAAAGTTATATCCAAGATTAAATTCCTATTAGCTCCGTTACTCTTTACTATCACCTTGACCCTTAAGTCAGCCTTAAAATGTTGAGTCCCCAGCAATCAAAGATAATGTATAGTTTTGAGTCATTATTATTATTATTATTATTATTATTATTATTATTATTATTAAGTCAAGCTGCAACTCTTATAGACTAGCAGGTATTACAACACTAAGGGTTCAAGCTCAGTATGGAAAAAGAAATACAAAAGAATAACCAAATATTTACAAATAATAACGAAAAATAAACGAGATAAAACACTTAAATCATGAAGTTAGACTCATATGGGCATGCTCATCAGAAATTTATTTGTATTAACTTATTCACTATGTGAATAAGATCCTCCAACTCCTGTCTAAGTTTGAAAACTGCGGTACCATGATTAGCACAGTCAAAAGCAGCACCAAGTTAAGACCTATCAAACAACTTCATGGCCAGAATCTAGGGATGTTTTGGCATCACTGGAAGCTGAAAGCAGAACATACCACCACCCCAGGCCCCAGTGAAAGCCAAACTGATAACTATGGAACAGATGATTATTCAGTGTAGCTATTCAGATGTTTGCAAGTAGATGGTAATCAACTAGGCATGATCTAAACAATCAAATTTAGCTACCGGATAAAGCTTATCAATTTTCCAAAATGTGCTAGAAGAACCTCTTACAACTAACCAACTTAGGACCTATGCAATCCCCAAACCATGTCACTAAAAGCACTATGACATTACTGAAGGGTGTCTGCAGTGTCCCTTCGGCCAATAGTTGCTCCCATTTATCAGCTTTTTACTCTATCTCAATTTACGCTTCTTTTCTTCAGTCGTGCTTCAACAGCAACAATGTGTAAGAGTTTAAAAGGAAGCTAGACAAAATCATTAGGACACTGCGAATGAACAGTAAAACCTGCTCCAAGAGATAAGTGAGCGCACGACGTCTCCCTGGCTGGACAAATAAGTCTTTGGGACATCCTAATCCTTGCAACTCCTACCTCTCTATGTATTATATAATCTTAGTATAACTGTGGAGTTTTGTCTCGGTTCCACCTTTACCACGTTTTCCTTTTTCTCCTTTATTCCCCGAATATCTTTGATCTTACTGTCCAACCACTCCAACTCTCCCGTTTCACTGTCTTTAGCGCTATTCCATATAATTACCACGTGATATTTACATAAGAACTCATGTAATATCCGGTCTTCAGAAAATATAGGAAAATACCAATTGAATCTACAGCTCCACAGGCATCAAAGTCAATCAAAAAATGTTCGCTGTCATACAGTCCAGCGATAGACTGTGCAGTACAATTTTAAGACAAAAGGGAGGCAGATTTTCACAGAGTTTCACGTTCCTCTGCTTACGATGCAGTATATCCTACACAGACATGCGCTTTCAGCAAAGGTCATTTTCTGCTGAAACATAAACTCTACGAGCCACAGCTCTTGGTTTGGTATAATTATTCCACGTGAAATCCAATCTATTCCTCTTTCAGAGATGAGGCCTCCTTTAGCTCAATACATGTATGGATGGAGAAACAGGAGAAGTTAGGATTATAGAGGGAAATGTGGGCGAAAGTCTGTGGAGTGAGTAGAATAACAAGGATAGAAAAGTGGAAGTAGGAAGGAAGAGGGAGTTATAATTATTAAGAAAGAGTTTGGAATATGAAGGGCAATGGGGAAAACAGATGCAAGGAGTTTCAAGTTTAAAATGTTCGTAACATAATGACAAAACTCTTCTACATAGAATGAAGTGAGGTTGCTGAATATGAATGAGAAATGAAGGTGGAAAATGTTGAGAGGAAGTACTGTTTCGATTTTATTAATATTATTTTTTTTGCACATAGTATTAATGGAACAAACAGTACTTCTTAGTTTTTAGCATTAAATATATCTTCATTTATTCTATAGTGGGTTAGAAGTACTATCACGCGCTCCGTGACGTTAAGTCGGAATAGCCTGAGATGATTTGGGTATAAAAACATAAGAAAAAGAAAGAAAACTGAACATATGATCATTATCAATGCCTGAACCGAGTTTATTTCACCTTACAAGAAACGATCTTAAACCTAGTGACTAACCTTGTAAGTCATACAACAAAGACCGATTCTTCTAGCTACTACAATTTCTAGCTGGTGGAAAAGACGGGAATTCTGGCCAAAATACTCATAGGATAAAGTGTCTAACTACGTACACCATAAAAGTCTCTACTGAATCCGAGGAAAAATTTCACCTACATTCCTTTCAACTTATAATGGTAATGTTGTCTAAAACTTGGCTGTCGATGCAAGAGGGGAGAGGGTGTATGAGGCTGCTTCCAGAATCAGAATTTCAAACCTCTGAAGGGTGAGAGTGGTGGAATGGGAAGGGAAGTGTGGGAGGGAACACAAGTGTTGAGGCGGCTATGGGATAATGCGGGGTTGACTTGCTAATCTCACACAAGAATGTATTCATGTAAATTATTGCAAACATGAGTGTTCTTTAGTGTTGAAGAAGAAGGAGAGATTAAAGAAAAGAAAAATATATTCAGTAAATTTTGAGTTAATTGTAAATAAGCATAGTTCAATCTACCACTGAGTTATGTGCTGTCGTCATCTCCGGCTTTAACATCAACAACTTCTGTCGACTGCATTATGTTGAATGCATGTGCTTCATATTATACAAAATATATTTTACTTCATTCATAATTTACGCACTGTGTAAGTGCGCGCTCGCGTGAGAGAGAGAGAGAGAGAGAGAGAGAGAGAGAGAGAGAGAGAGAGAGAGAGAGAGAGAGATATCCATATTCTACGAACGTTTGTGTTAAGAAATATACTAGCAGTTTTAGATACTCCTATATTCATTGTTATTTTAGAACCAATAATGTGATCAACTATAACTGTTTAAACATGATCTGGCTATGCCATACGATTTTAAATCAGAATATTTCATACTGGAACATTTCTCTTGCCAATAAAGTAATGTATTTAGTAAATAATTCTATAAAATAAGGGGCATGCGAATAGAAAACTATGAATAAAGGAAGGTGT
>NC_087202.1:92132175-92134675 GCF_015104395.2 Macrobrachium nipponense
TTTCAAGTTAATGTTGAGAAATACGAAATGAAAGAGGAAAGGTGGGGAAATAGGGACAAGATTTGGAGGAGGATTTAAGGGGAGGCTAGATAAGCTCATGAGAGCAAGAAAGGGAAGGGAGGGCAAATCGAGCGCTATGTGAGAGGATTAACGTATGGGGCGATTTGCTCCGGAAGGATCGCTGATGAGGTCTGGAGAGGGGACGTGTGGCTTGCTACTGAAAAGGAAGTGAAATAACGCCATGATCAAGTACTACACGAAAATCTATAAATAACAGAAAGAGAAATAAAACAGATAAAAATATGAATGAACATGAAGTAGACCGAAGAATAACCATCCCTTCACAAATATTACGATAATAATATGAGGGTTGATGGCACGACGCCATCCGTTTGAGGGAACCATTTCTGACATCAACTTTTTGTTCGAAAGAGCACGGGACAATTATGGAGGAAATTATAAAACTGAGACTGATATACATATGACATCTATGTTCTGGGTACGACTACAATAATAAGAACACCAAAGTGACCATAACAAACAATACTTGAATTAAGGATTCAAAACTTTTAGATGACTGTTTGCAAACCAAGTTCACTATTGATTAGATGACTGAAAAATACTTCATGCACAATTATCATTAAAAATATCTCGTATTTGATGCACAATGAAGTAAAATAAAAATAGACACATTTACCCATAAAACTAGGAAAGAATGAAAAAAACAACCATTGAGCATTCACACACAGAAAGGTGTCTGTCTAGCAGAATTATAACCTCAAGGGTGACAGTTTCACAACTATAACCTTTATAATATGTCTCTAGTGAGCACACAATGGTAAGGGGCTTTGCAGAGACATACCTTCCAAGACAGTTTATATATTAGCAGATGTTCGATATTTTTCAGTCTTGGAAAATTGTGCAAAGCGGTGGGTTTCTTTTCCCATCAATGATAATCACGGCTTAGACCATTCCTGGAAGACATCCTCCTTGGCTAGCTTATATAGGAACTATATCAACAGGGAATCCATTAGCACCTTATGTGTTTGCACATCACGAACGAGTTTCTTCTACTGGCTTTGGAGACCATCGGAAGTATCAGTTTTTTCATTGTTAAATTGTGGCCCCGTCGTCTTGATAGCGTTACTGACTGTTTAAGAGGAGCTGCTATATGATTTCAAAGCATAAAAAAATGTATATGTTATTCTGACCTTTATTGCAGTATTCTTATAGAAATAGATATGATTTGCTTATCAACCTTCATTTATTTTATGTTCGTCCATCCGTCCTTGTTTTCACCTTTTCCCATTTAAGAATTTTATTTTTTGGAAATTGAGAGGGATCTTTCAAGGCGATTCACTGTCCCCACTACTCTTCGTGGTAGCCATGATTCCCATGTCAAAAGTACAGCTGCAGAAGATGGGTGCTGGGTACCAACTCAATAAAGGAAGCAACAGAATTAACCATCTGATGTTCATGGACGACATCTAGCTGTATGGTAGGATCATCAAGGAAATAGAAACCCTAATCTAGACTGTAGGGATTGTATCTGGGGACATCAGGATGGAATCTGGAATAGAAAAATGTGCCTAAGTCAACATACAATAAAGCAGTGACAGGACTGAAGGGATACAGCTGCCATATGGGAATACAAATACCTAGGAATAATAGAAGGAGAGGATATAAAACACCAATAGATGAAGGATACGATCAGGAAAGAATATATGCAAAGACTTAAGGCGATACTTAAGTCAAAACTCAACGCTGTATACATGATGAAAGCCATAAACACATGGGCAGCACTGGAGTAGTGTAGTGGGCGAAGGCAATGAAACATGGCAAGAAGGAAACAGAAGGACTATTAACAGCGGCAAAAGATCAGGTCCTAAGAACTAGATATGTCCAAAGAACAATAGATGGAAGTAACATCTCACCTACATAAAGGAAGTGCAATATGAAAAACGAGACCATGAACCACATAGCAAGCGAATGTCCGGCACTTGCACAGAACAAGCACAAAAAGAGGCATGATTCAGTAGCAAAACCCCGCAACTGGAGCCTGTGCAAGAAACACCAGCTAGCTTGCAGTAATAAGTGTACGAACACCAACCTTAGGGAGTGATAGAAAACGACCAGGCAAAGATCCGCTGGGACTATGATGTCGCAATACTATGCAACACCAGAGTAGAAGAGAAAGAAAGAGAACAAATGGATGAATATCATGACCTGAAAATAGACATAAGAAGGATATGGGATATGCCAATGGAAATTGTACCCATCACAAGAACACTAGGAATGATCCCAAGATCCCCGAAAAGGAAAAACTAGATGCCATAGTAGCTGTTTCTAGTAGTGCACATAATGAGAGAAGTTATGGACTCCTCAGGAGGCAGGATGCAACCCGGAACCCCAAACTCTGAAAACTACCCCGTCGAATAGAATGACTGCGATAAATAAATAAATAAATACAAATTAAAATAATAATTAATAATAATAATAA
>NC_087202.1:92137175-92212437 GCF_015104395.2 Macrobrachium nipponense
CTGGCTAGCCTCCGCTATACCTGCGCCACTAAGTCCTTGCAGGACTGTCTGATGAGAAGCATCTTCTGTCAATTCCTTGGTGAAGCCCAGCAAGCGACCTACGTCCTTCCCTGATGCCCTGGCTCTGACTATGCCTGTCTTGCCCACAGACTAGGTAAATGAAATTGGAAGTTGTTCTGTCGGCCCCTCACCTACTGTTCCTAGCACCCATTCCCAGTTCAAATTGTTTTTCGCACATTCCCATTTCTAGCATTTCCATCTCTGTCAGAGACCCATGTGAGTTTAATAACTGAATTTATTGTGAAATAAGTGACCTTAGTATGCGTTACTTTACTTATAGCAATTCTTATTGCATTAACAAAATCGATTGTCTCATATAATTCTCACTTTGTAGGCAGCATTTTTTTTGTTAGGTTACCATCATTGGTATTTGTGTTTCAACTCTGACTGCTCTGCAGATTCGTGTAGATTTCCCTGTTGCGTGCCTCCTTCTGCAGATCAACAGTGCTACTCAACTTGTACTGCCCATGCTAACCTTGGGATTATGTTCCTGAGATTTCAGTGAGAGCTCACGCTTGCTTCTGGTGCTCCACTACTTTTAATTAATCAAATGTTGCTAGTTTAAGTTCTTGATCCGTATTTCATGATATCCCGTAAGTGAATATTAGTATTAACGTCACGAGTGTCATGGAACCAGACAGTGCTCCAGTAAATTATATCTTATGACTGTGTACATACATTTATGAATATATGTATGTATGGATGAATACATACGTATATTCCAGAAGTAAGCGTAGTATCATGGAGAACCCAAGGATTTTATTGAGGTCCCACCTAACACCCACTATAAAGTCACCCACTTCCAATAATTACTAACCAAAATAAAAATACCTTTTAAATGAGAGAAAAAAAAACTGGAGGATCCTTTGACTGACACCGCAAATCCCTAGCAAACTAGGGGATGGGTAGGATGAGGGGAAAGAAAGAGGAACACCAAAACATATTTGTAGTCGGAGGGGGGAGGGGGTGGGACAGGGAGCACACACCAACTAAGGCACATGGATGGAATGGAGGAACATTTTTCTGGAGATAACCTGAGACAGATGAGAGGAACGTGCTCATGGTGAGAACGACGAACAACATAAATGAAGGGTCCTAACATCTGGGCTGGAGGGGGAATGGGGGAGAGGGAGGGTCGTGAGGAAAAGAGATGTGAGAGCCTGAAAAATTTCTAAAACCTAATACTTATCGAGAAAGTAAATGAGAATTCTTGTACCACAGACTTAGCCAGAAAAAGTTATTTTTATTCACATACACACAGCTAAATGAATAACTTAATTTTAGTCAAAACACACACACACACACACACACACACACACACACATATATATATATATATATATATATATATATATATATTATATATGATATAAGATATATATATATATAATATAATCAAAACCTAGGCTTACATATAAATCACTATATAGTATACACACACACACACACACACATATATATATGTTATATTATATATATATAATTATATAATAATTATATATATATATATTATATATATATATATATCTTTAAACATACACAAATGCAGTCTGATACATAACCTGCCAACAGTAATAACAATTGACCTTGAATTATAAATGAAAATAGAGAAATGAAGTGTCTGTATAGGTTAGGAATGACATTAAAGAGGTGCTTATGCAGTCTACGACAATCGGCTCTACCTCAGTCTAACATAACATGAGAGAGAGAGAGAGAGAGAGAGAGAGAGAGAGAGAGAGAGAGAGAGAGAGAGAGAGAGAGAGAGAGAGAGAGGATATCGAACACAATCACTATGAAAAAAATTAAAAAACTCAAATCTTAAAAAATAAAAATAAGACTAAGCACAAGAACATAAATTGGGTTCATAATGCCGATGAAAAAACTTGGGTAGGCTTGAACAACCCTCAAGGTGCGCTCACGCGTCATTATTCCACGATCTTTTTGTTCGCAACTCGTCCTAGGGCTGCTCTTGAAATCCTGAAGTGCTCATCTTACTGGTAACCTGAGATAAACCAACGCGTGAGCCTTATGCAATCTGAGACTGCAGGTAATTAACTCATCAAATTGATTTCGTTATTTCCTTTCCTAGGGAGGAGTGTACTGTAACTGCTCGATATTTCCTGTACTTTATTATGTAACTATAAACAAAAGTGAACATCATTCAAATAAAAGGCATGTTTCAACCATTTTAAGCTGCAAGAGGAAGTACTCACCTTTCTCTTAATCTAATTTATTTGTTAAGAGATTCCCAGACTCAAAATGGTATTATGCATATAAAATGGAACTGGCTTTGGAAAATATCAATAGTACTTTTTGAAAGCTAAAAACGTCACTTCTGTAGAAGGCAAAGAGGTTATTGATAAATGCTAGGAGATAAGGGCACAAATATTTACAACTTATTGCTAGAATTATTAACATCTATGGAATTTATGGAAAGATAGCTATTAAAATATGAGAACTACAAATTTTTATATCTCCAACAAAAACCAAATCAGAGCAGAGAAACAATTCAAAATTGGCTTCAAGATAAACTGATACCCATTTTATCACAGGACGAAGACGAGAGTAAAGTGACCGAAGAGTCCTGACCAAAAGAGTCCAATTTTGCCTCGTTAAATTCTCTGACATTTCGAAGAAAATCCTGTACTAGTCGAAAGACGCCAAAGACATAATTGAGTTCGTTACGAAGGATAGCAACACCGGAAGTAATTCGGTCACAACTTATAACTCCTAAAAAGTACGCCCAGAAAGTGGAAGTTTTCCATCCCCTAAGAAGCTCATGCCTCATAGAAAAAAAGTGAGTGCTTCATGTTGAAAGACATAAAATGAAGGTGGCTCCTGCCATGCTGTGTCCACTCGTTTCAATTTAGTTGAACAGGAACGTCGGTGGAGCCAACGTTTCCAGGAGTTTTTGCTGCGAATTGGATTATTGGTTGCAGATGGAAGATAAAACTAAAGTTATGGCTCTGAGATTAATTCAACCACAACAGGACTTCATCATCGAGGAAGTGTAATGAAAAAATGTTTAGAAAAATTTTATAATGCTGTCAGAAGCTAGATATATATCCCCGATTAAGATACGGTGATGCGGGAAGATATTCCTACTGAATTAAGACTTGCCATATCTGCGGTACCTGTCAACAGGCGAAGCATATGGTAGCATTTGCTTAAGGTTTCAAAACAAGTTTTGCTTACTTAGACTTCGAAAGGTCAAAAACTGTAATGGATTGGCTAAAAGATTATGCAGTCGTTTATAAGAAAAATGGAAAAAGCTATTTGTTTACTTTTTATTGTTGTGGAGATAATTAACTGAACAGAGGCTAACTGAAACTATATGATTTTACAAAGTACAGTACGGAGGCTACGCCTACTAAATACAAACAGCAAAAAGAAAAGGCCTACTCACACGTCTATGAAAAAAAAACTCTCAATAATAGTCAGAGCAAGCAGCATACTTAGGTTGCTAGTGAAGCACGAGATGGCGCGAGAGATTCCCATTGTTAGCAGGACACGCTGCCCTTGACGCTGTAAGTTTCGAGCAAAAAGGGTTTCCGTCAAGCGCATGTTACACCAAGGTCCTGGTTAGACCAAAAGCTAAGACTGATCAAACGTTCCGGTTTACTGCATCTCCCCTTTAAGGAGATTCCCCCCACCCATAAAGAAAAACACACTGAAAACCTTCCAGGCATCAATTCTAAGGGACTGACCGAAACAGTAAATCAGAAGGGGGAGGGGGGATGTTTTCCACCGATATATTAGCATTTCATCCGATTTAAGATACGTGGAAAATGGCAGCCATATCCAAAAGAATAAGGATAAAGTTTATCTCCTATTTTGCCGTTCTTTTCTTCCCTAGGAAAGTTTTGAACATAACAAAACTACACGCATTTAAACGTGAGCATATATATATATATATAGTATATAATATATATATATATATATATATATATATATATATATATATATATATATATATAAAACACCTGCTAAAGTGATTATACTCATATATACTAAATGCACACACACACTCTTTTATTTCAAGATAAACTGATTGCTCATTGGTTAAAGTCATTGTCCAGCATTGCTTAAAAACCAGGCAAAGTTCGACTCCTGCCGATGACGAAGCGCTCATTATTTTTAATTTCCCTTGGGTGTAGTTAACTAAATATAAAAACGATATTTGTGGCATAATATTTCTGAATATAAGAAAGTCAAGTATGTAAAAGTAAATAAAAAATCGTATGTACTATACATATGTATGCACACACACACACACACACACACACACACACACACACACACACACACATTATATATATATATATATATATATATATATATATATATATATATATATATATGTATATATATATATTATATTATATATATATATGTGTTATATATATATATATATATATATATATAAGCTCATGTTTATGTATATTCTTCTTCCGTGCAAAATTTTCCTAGAAAAAGAAAGAACAGCAAAATACTAAATTACCTTTATCTTTATTCATTTCGATACGGCCAATCTAGCAAATGAATCTGAATTCGGCAAGTAAGAGCGGGAATCTATCTATCTATGATGATAATTTTCAAGTGGATCTTTCCCCATCCTCAACGGGGTGACAGTAGGGAATTTGGGAATTCCGAAGGCTTCTGGGAATTCCGAAGGCTTCTGGGGCTTCCGAAGACCTCAAGGTAATCTCTAGGCTTTGTAGCGTTTGGATTTCTTGCATAATACTTAAGAAATGAGTTCTATGGAGAATAAATCGGAGACGAAAGGCTTCAAAAATTTCTTTGGGGGAAGCCCACGTTCTTAGAGACGGATAAGCCCACGTTCTTGGAAAAGAATTCCTGAAGTTTCTGAGGATTCCGAAGGCTTCAAGACGATCTCCAGGCTATGAAGCTTTGGATTTTTTATGTAAAAGGAATTAAATTCAGTAAATCGGTAAATGATTTGGGAACCTAGGAGATTCGAACGCTTCACACTACGGATCAACGACTTTCAGTGACAGGAGACATCAGGCAGCCAGTAGTCACAGTCTAATGGTTACCGTCTCTCATAGTCGTCGATCGGTAGTGTCAGGCGTTCCGTCTCCCCGGTACCGAGTCGTTTATCGATTTTAAATCCAATTCAGTGATTTTCCCGAAGTACAGCGAATTGGATACTAAATGAAATTTGCAGTTTAATGTTTATGAATATAAACAAAAGTTACGGTCTATGTGATTAAAAATGGACACTAGCTCAAACACACACGCATACACACACACACACACACACACACACACACACACACACACACATATATATATATATATATATATATATATATATTATATATATATATATATATATATATATATATATATATATATAGATCAGAACAATGGCACTAATATGTTAAGAAATGACGCACGCAAATACATATTATATAATCATACAAAAGACAACTTTTTAATAATGAGACTCCCATGAATTAATACTAAGGTATAATAAGGCTCATAACGTGAATCGAGGAAAAAAAATGTTTCGTAGAAACGGTGAGGAATGTGTCTTGACCAGCTTTCTTCCCTTGACATGTTCCAGTAGTATACAATTGTGCGCATCCCCCTCACCACCAGTTCTCGATTGCGGGATGGGGGAGGGTGGATTTTTCCACAATATTTATCATTTCATTGCAATCTCAAATTTACTGCGCTCATGCATGCTCACAATGATAGGAAAGGACATCTAACGGACGCTGAGCGACTGGCTGTAACGGCTTCGAACGGCGGCTGTGCGAAAATCAACGTGTAACAGGAAATGAGGGTGGATGTGTCCAGCCTGGTTTCATGTTTTGAGAGAAGCAAGGTGTAGCTTTTTCTGAATTTTAATTTTATGCTTATCAATTTTTTTTACCTAACTAAACTGACGGCGCAAATGTGAATGCATTTGTTAAGTATTTTGATTTTCGACGTCGTGAAAATGTCTTTATATATAAAGATATAGGTGCACAGTGAACCCAAAAACTCTGGGAGTCACTGTAGAAAAAATGATTCACCCGTCTAGTAAACTATTTCCTTTAATCTTCTTCAAACCAAAATACAACACTAAAACGCGGCAGACAATGATTCAACGCTTTAACTACTTAATTCTTTATGGAATTCTCCGCCTTCTCATAATCCTCTTTAACATGCAAATATCGATGGCTGATATTTTCGCCACTGCTCAGTTCCTCTCCTTGAAACACTTATCATAACACCACGTATATGCTATGAAGCATACGCTGGGTCACACTTACACCTTATTACCGAAGCATTTATGATATTGACAACAATAATTCCCGCATCAATAATTTAATACTGTATTTCCAACTCAATGTAAATGTATGGTTATATAAATACACATTTCCACAACCAAGGTAGCAGTCGATCAAGATTATAGACTTCGATGACGCAAAATGGGAAAGTAACAAGAAATTGTACGAATTATAACATGAACGTCATATTGCACACTTTACCTTGAAAGGTGTAGTGAGAGTTCATATTGAAACAGTAAGAAAGAGAACAGTATTCTCGATTGGAGATGAGCACTGCGGCTTCCAAAGAAAGGGTTTCTGGACCAGGATTTTGTCATGAAATTGAGTGAGAAAAACCTAGAGCTCATGCAATGTCGAATGGATATAGTGTACGAGGCGCTTTGTTGGGAGAAAAAATATTTTTCTAAAGGAAGATCCCAGACAAAGACGTGATCTGTTTCTTTGGCTTGTCAATATTTATATTGAAGGAATGATGAGAGAAGTATAAGATATAACAGATAAGCAGGTACAGGTTTGAGGCATTAAAAAAATGGTTTGTTGTTAAAACAACAAAGAATGGTCATGTACAAATATACAATATTACATGACAGTAGAGATAAAATACACAGATTAAAAGGAAGTAGCAGTTACCCTGTAAAGTTCTGAAAATGAAGATGAGTGCTGTAACGAGGTACTATACATCAGTAATATGGAAGCTTGAATGGGTGAGATCTTTAGAGTTAATATGGAGTATTATAGTTCGTATATGTAAAAGGGGAATCGGGATATTTTGCAGTTTGTCACATGAAGAGGCTAGTGCTAACCAGGAGACTAAATATTAAAGGTGTGAGGTGGTGAAACAGAAGAGACGCAAGACTGCGTTGATGACACAAGTGAGTCACAGAGCGTGGGAGAGACATGCTAATCATGAGTCTTCAGTGAGTGTGCGTGAAGTGGCCGATGCAGTGGAAGCTTTTCCCTGTAGAGTTTACTTTTTTTTTCCCCCTTGAAGGATTCATAGCAGTTCAAATTTCGTGATGAGATAAAAAGGTGCCGTCAAGATTTAGGTGGTTCTTATTTCTTTGTGTGAACAGAAATGAGACAGGGGTGGGTCTTGTAATTTCTTCTACTGTAATAAACAAGTAAAATATGCACAGAAGTTTCTTCGGCCCAATCGAGTTTTCTGTACAGCGTATAATGCTGTATGGGCCACGGCTCATAAAACTTGCAGCCACGGCCCGGTGGTAGACTATCCTATAGCATTGCCAAACGCCCTTCACGGTCAAGGCTAACTTTAACCTTATATAAAATCAAATATACTGAGGCTAGAAAGCTGCAAATGTGATGACTGGATAGTGGATGATCAACATACCAATTTGCAGCTCTCTAGCCTCTTTAGTTTTTAAGATCTGAGGGCGGACATAAAAAGTGGAGACGGACAGACAAAGTTCTCAATAGTTTTCTTTGACATGAATACAAAAACTCATTGTAAATAGTTTTCTTATACCTTTCGTAGGTATAAGAAAACTATTTATAACTGGCCTCTAGAATCTGGTCAGTGTTTGATGATATTTTGATAATTTCTACTTCAGCATATAGTATAAGCTCGTGTGTGTGTGTGTGTCTGTGTGGGTATGAGCGCTCGCATATGCCCATAGGTATGAAATCATGCAAATGACCATATATATATATATATATATATATATATATATATAATATTATACTATATATAATATATATGTATATATTATATATATATATATAAGAAATTATCAAGATATCATCAAACACCGACCTAATTCTAGAGGCCAGTTACAGGACCGATGGATGAATAAATACCACATATCCCGAGACCGCCACTTACCCAAGCAGGAGGAACATACAGCATAATAAAGTATTAATAATCTAAATGACATTCCACGTTCTGTCATCGACTATGGCTGAAAGCGTGAACATGAACGAAAATCGAAGCAGGCTAGTGACCTTGGTATGCTAGAGATATAAATAGCAACGCTCTCAGAAACGAATTGCACATGAAATTCAACAAAATGGAATCTGTTAGAGTTTTTGAGGATATGAATGGATACTAAAGAGACCTTTACCTTACCCCCACCATTCTCTCTCTCTCTCTCTCTCTCTCTCTCTCTCTCTCTCTCTCTCTCTCTCTCTCTCTCTCTCTCTCTCTCTCTATGAAGAGCAATATTAGGTTGAAGTTACGAGGAATACTACTGCAATGCAGATCGTTACAGTTTTACAGTTTCAACTTGAGCTGTATGTCTATGACAACGACACAGTCTTCCCTTTATATATAACGAAAAATAAGGGATAGTTCCCTACGTTTTCAAGATACTTCTATATTAGAAATAAACCAAAACCATCTACTGAATACGTTATAACTTTTCAAAATTTTGACTCAAATAGACGCTAAAAACCGCTTTCTGGATAAATATCAGAGGAAGCCGGCCAAAATGAGAAGAGAATAAAATTGAAGAAGAAAAAAACTTTAGTGGAAATGTGAGAGGAAAAAATACTCCCAAGATTTTTCCTTCTCATTTCAGTTGTTCGAGATAATTTATAGAGCTAATATTGACAACATTTGCTTTCACTATACAATGCTGAGAGACCTATATTCCCAGCAGTATCAGTTAATGAATTTAGCTCCAGAATAATTATATCATATAAAGAGTTATATCATATAAAGAAGCACAACTCCAAAAGTTATATGAAGTACGAAGCAAACACAAATTAATTTTAAACCTTATGGTTGGAAAAGACTCCTTGGAAGTTCCGACACAAGAATGCTTTTTCTTTAAGAAAGCAAAGAAACATTTCGTTTCAGTGGTGGAATAAATTTGATAAAATCCAACATCAAGCATTTCAACAAGATTTAACGTAGCCTAAACATATTTTGACTTCTGAGGTAAATTTTAGTATGAAAAATGAGAATCGTGAAGTTTGAGGTGAAATGGTAGGACGGATGTTTGTGAGAGGGGTAATTCTAAGCGACTGGCCCCTTCCGTCACTCTACCTTAAATTATGGCTCCTACTGACATTCTTCTGGGCACGCAACCCTCACCCACGCTCCCGGCCACCGAAGCACCTTCTTCCTCTCTGTTCTTCTACTTTCATAAGCTTAGGCTTAACATCCGAATAAGCAATACCATTAGCAATAATTCACGAGTCTGTTACTGTAATTTAAAAGGCATTGGGCATCATCACTAAAATACTACACTCAAACAAAAGGCATTTCAAACAAGATCATAAAAATTAAGTACTTTCATTAAGACAAAAACAAACTATCGGTAATTCAGTAAAGGCAAATCATTCCTTTAATCTAGTAATATTATCAACAACAAAGAGACCACAACACCACTACCACAAAACCTTGGCATTTCTTAACCTTCAAGGATTCCTTCTGGCATTCTTTGAAGACCAATGTTTGAACAGCAAGATGGATATTGTAGATTCATGAGAGAGAGAGAGAGAGAGAGAGAGAGAGAGAGAGAGAGAGAGAGAGAGAGAGAGAGATTGTAGTACCTGTTGCATCTTATGGTTATCAAACTTTATTATACTTTACTAAACAATTTTTTACATTTAGTTTTCACATTTAATTTCAAGGATGATGATAATATATGTGTACTCATCCAAGAATATTTATTTCCTTAATTATGTATCGAAAGAGACGAGAAGCCACAAAGAGGATTGGTTTTGTGTGTGCAAAGCTGTGGGATAAGAAAAATGGACATGAATGGCGTATGGAGTGGTTGACGTTGAGGTGATTAGATATATAGTGATGAGAAACGGCATATGGTGCGCGAGTTTGAAAGCATTTGTGATAGGAGAAAGTTGAAAGAGAATGATGAAAGAAGGCAAAGGAATGAATGCTAATATGGTTGGGTGTAAAACGGAATGAAGAATTAATACATGTAATTATGAGCAGATAACAGTAGGATGAGAAAAGCAGGTGACTTCCGGAATCCAGCCGGATGTATAATAATAAAAAAAATGGAATGGAAGAATGAGCCCTTAAAATTAAAATGGAAATGATGAATGTAAGTAAAAAAAAATGGTTGAAATAAATTGCTTTTGTGGTTACGGGAAGAGGGAATAAAAGGGAAGCGATAGTGTAAAAAAACAAAATAAAATAAAGGTGGTGAGATTTTGACATACTGCAAATACCCATCTTGTGCAATTATTCGATGCAGAGAATGGAGAAGTATGAATGAGACGTTGACTATTTTCTTTGCCTCTGAAAAGTGTTTTAAGTTATTTGGTGTAGTGAAGGAATTAAACTATGTTCGGCTAGTGCAAAGTATGTTTAATTTAGAAGCTTTAGAAGACAGATAGGGCGACTGAGAAAGGGTTGGATAAATGATGCTCCACAGACTTTGGAAAGGAAGGGGCTTAAGTGTCATCCAAACATCATGACACGTGATTCACACGTTCTATGGTTTTGTTATATATATGTATATATGTGTATATATTATATATATATATATATATATATATATATATATATATATATATATATGTATGTATGTATGTATGTGTAACAGTGTAACACATATTATATTTTTCATTGACGGAGAGAGAGAGAGAGAGAGAGAGAGAGAGAGAGAGAGAGAGTTTAATAAACTCTCCTCACAAAAACTTCTGCCATATTCAGATCGTGCTGAATTATGTTTACCTGCAACTCACAGAACATCGATGTAGGCACGTGTTCACTTTATACTTATGAAATATATTTTTAATTTCTTTCGAATAATAGCTAGTAGTGTAATTTCATAATCATAGTGTCTATTACGTTACTTATCAAAAAAGGCAAAACCTTCAAAGCTAATGTGACATGCATGAGTTACTAACGCAAAAAATACTTTGAAGCTCAATAATAACCTCATGTACAAAGATGTTTCGTTGTATTGTAATGTACTGATGATGGATTAGTTCGAGTAACAATTAAATTGTGGCTCTAAGTGTTATGCTATTATACTGGGATATACCATCATCGTTACCTCAAATCGGGCAAGGACCAACAGCAGCAATTTACGTAATGGATCAGCTGTGATGGATCAAGATAATTTTTTTCTTTCTTTTTTCTGTCGCAAAATACCATTGTGTAACAGAAACAATGACAGTTAATTCTTCGAAGACGATTCTTTGTATACGACGAAAAAAGGGCCATGATTTAATCTTTAGATGGCAGACATAACTGCGTGTAAAAATACCATCCTTATTGTTAGGTTATTTCAGATAAAAACAACAACTACTATCTCACATGCTATCACACAATGCCTGTTCATAACACTATTTAAAACTTCACAAACTTTGACAACAATGAAGAGAACCAACTGCATAAAACTATCCCGAAAGGTTTTCGATATTAGACAAATTCAGCCACTTGAACAATGAGCTGTTCACCTTTAATCCTGATACTGACAGCGAATCCTTCTTATTCCACCTTAACTTCACCTTAGGTTGTCGATCGCTGGAAGTTCTATCTGGAGAGGCATTCAATCAATTCTAAACAGAAAGCAGCCCCGTGTCATTATAAATGCCAAGTTCAATGACATGCAGTTCTACTAACCCTTGATTCCTTCATATTAAGAGTAATATGATAGAAGAATATCTTGCTGGACTCTAAGTGGTATAATCAAGGCCAACGGGTGGCGAGATCGTACCAGAGAATCTCGTTAGGCTACTTTCTTTGACGTACTTTAAAGCCTTTTAAAGGCCTTACGATAAAAGGCGTTGTAAGATACTCGATACCCTTAAGCAACATTCAATTAATACTTATATCAAAAATTAAACAATACTTAACCGTAACTTCTAAATACTATAGAGCAGTTGCGCTGGTTACTTTTATATCCAGAACATCTATGCATGTAAACTATTCCCGATAACAACTATATATATATATATATATATATATATATATATATATATATATATATATATATATATATATATATATATATATATATATTGTAAGTAGCACTGCTACAACAATATCAACTACATAACAAACACGAAAGGGTAACATTCATTCTGTTGATATCACCACAAAACAACAGATATAAATAACGAAAATTTTAGTCTAGTAACATTGTTAGAAAGTAAAAATTTGAACAAGCTGCCTTCTGAATAATTCCAAGCTATGAGAATCTCAGAATTACACATACTTGTAATAAACAGCATCTCAAAATACGAGTCCATTTACAAATAGTGAATCATTTTAATTTGGTGGCTTACATGTTAGGTAGAGTGTGAGCCGCAATATATTTAGTTCGAATCTACGTCAACATATTTGGTTACAAAGCAATCCGTTTGAAAAGCAACTCACTTCAGATGTTCGTCCTCGTGAAAATAATTTTTTTTTTTTTTTTTACATTTTCCAGTTACGCCAATCAGTATACTAATCACGTATCACTTATGCTTTATATTTTACGCAGGATAGTAACCATGAAACTTATGTTCAAAAATCGTGGCATAATACACACTATGGTTGAGTTTCCTTGCTTAGAAATATACATTTAAAACACTTTATTTTCTATTTTCCATCGGCTAGTTTATATAAATAATTTCTTATATTTATCTATGTTTCGCTTTCTTTCTTTACTCCAGGTACATCTATTGCTATATCTATTAATATCTGTTCTTCACTTAGCATTCGTCAATCTCTACAGTTACGTTACTTATTCACAGGGATGTACACCACCCACTTCTGGATGGCGCAATCAGGTGAAGTGGATTCCAAGTGGATGCAGGGCATAGAAAAAATATATTTATGTGTGAACGTGTTTGTGTGCGTAAGCAATTGTGTGTGAACTGGCGAATCAGTGGCTGCTTGCTAGTTTCTGTCCCAGGCCTACCACAACTAGTTGACCCAGCAGCATCTACGTATAAGTAAAAGGGGTATCGGTCTCAAAACTTTATCGTTAAATTTTTCATGGAAGCCAGAGTGAGGAAAAGATGCCTAAGATGTGATAATTATTTGTATGTTTGTATATGCATGTACATACATAAGTACATATGTCACACACCCATATATATATATAATATATATATATATATATATATATATATATATATATAGAGTACTGGTAATCTTCTTAGGTCCATTGGAGGACGAAGCTGTTGGGCATTTTCTGAGACATAAATAAATATCTAAAAGGTAATGGACGCGAGTGAAAGAATACTGTAGGCATATTGGAAGGACTGAAAAACTCATCCTCCAAAACCTTCCACCCCACCTTCAAAACTTCAGTACATATCTTTGTAATAAATCCCGAAAACCTGTGGCCTCAAAAAATATTCACCAACCCATTCGGTACTCTGGACTCAGTTCCATCACACTCAGAGAAAACAATATAGGCCCTATTAAATTAACAGGTTGTTAAAATGTCTTGTGTAGATAATGACCAGGACCAAGGTACTGAGTTAAGACGATCTTTAACTAACCTTTAGCAAATAATATACGGCCTAGGGTATGTCGATTATTTTGTTTGCCACCCAAAACGTATATACTGTATCAGTTATCTACCTATCTTATTTTTCTTCCATAATTAATACGAATCCCAATAAGCCCTTCTCACCATAGTGCCGTAGCAGTGGGTGACTCGCCACTTTTAAACACCCAGAATCACAATCGGAAGAACTGCGATGCTAAAATCTTGGGCCAATGAGAACACTATAGAGCATGACTGTACGCCCATAAACATGTATGAAATAAATGCTGGCAGTATCCCATCACGAAACTAAATTAGTTCAATAATTTATGATAGTTCAATAATTCATGTATGGGACCCCATACGAAACAGACCAAGATCAACACACGATGACAAAACTGTTCTTAGCAGAACTAATAAATTTTGCAATAAGACGCCATGGAAGAACAAGTAGAAATCTTCCATCTTAAGACCAATGCATCTGTCATCCCTCTCCTTTTAGCAATTAATTGGGAAACTATCAACCAATAGTTACGGCCAAAAACTTCACCTGTCGCCCTGAAACATGTAAAATCAAAGCAGCTTTTTTCAGATTAAAAAATACTACTCAACTTAGGTAACTGGGGCAGTGAAGATAAATTTACTTTACATTAATTTTATGAGGTCTGATGTACTTTGAACAAAATAAATACATCTTAAGAGTTTTTCCCCTTTATATTGGTATATTTTGTGATGTGCGGAACAGACGGTATTGCCTAATTTTTGTGTTCTGTAAGACTGCTGAAAAATACATCTGAAAGCCCTTTTGTAAGGTCCCTAAACCTAAACACTGACTCTGCCGGCCAATATGCGTAATCATTATTAGTAATTACCTGTGGCATGCTTCTAGCTCTAATTTGTGCTATCATTCTACCTCTACCTAATTTACAGAATATAATTAGGTAACTGTGACAACCTAGTCCTAATTACATACATCTAAAACACACTAGGCAATATACATCAGTCCAGACTTTTTACAACCAATTTTAGAGCTGTTTTCAACAAGGTTATCCATCATGCTCTGTGCATAAACTTAATCACTTCATCATTAATGGCTATAAATTTGATCTCGTTCATATTTTGGTGCGCAGGTGGTCTTTCAATGCGTCTAAACCCATTCTGCCTCATGTTTCAGAATATGACGTTCTGGAACCTATGATGCCTTTAATTTTCACTAGTGATGTGTGACATTCAACCATAAAAGTGAGGCAGCAAACAGACAGTTCAGCTCTTGTTACAGGCTTATGGTTTCAGTAAAATTAAATTAAGTGGCCTCTAACCTTAAATTCTATTGAGAACATATCACCGACGTCAGTGCGAGCCGAGACTGAACTCAGGGAACTACAGAACTTATTGATTAATCAATCCCATACTGTGCTCACTACTGCATGACTCACTGTGCATTAGTAACACCTTTATTAGATATTTGAATATTCACAGTCTCTGATGTCATCTTTGACTCGAAGCTTTCTAGTGCAAATACTTAATTAATATCATCCAATATTTCGAAAGACCTGGTAGTTAGAAATTATACTTATATCAAAAGATGACAGTATTAATGCTACATCCTTGAATTTATTTTACTATTTTGTAGCCTAAACCTTTGGAATATTTACATTAAAAAATGTATGGAAGTGGTGGCTTCATTTGCTTCTACTAACGGCAGTCATTTGATCTATCTTAGGAAGATTTCAAGTTAGGTATCTTTCAAAACTTGAATTACAATTTTAAAAACTACCTTCAGTGCCCTTTTGCCTCTGAAATTAGTGTCTCCTACTCGTTTTTCACACTGCTAGTCATATATATATATATATTATATATATATATATATATATATATATATATATAAATATATATATATATATATATATATATATTCTTTTTTTTAACATCTGGTTCTAGTGTGGGGAGCTTACAGCGGCATACGTAGTGCTTTAGAGCCGTTCCACGCCAAGGTAGGCTTACTTTTTCATATATCAAGTTAGCCTATGCTCTTTTATTCTAACATTTACCTCTGTCACCATTGCTCTTACACACGGGTGCCATTATTCTGCAACCCAGCCTTGTAGAACTTTTCCCACTAAGACATTCTCTACACACGTTCATCAGACACGCAACTACCCTTTCAACAAGGCACAGAGCATTTCACCTGAAACCCATTGATCCCAGTTTATTTTCATTATCCAGCCTCTTGACGAGTCTCCTTTACAAGAAATCTCATATCCGTACTAATCCATACAGTTCTTGCATCACTGAGACCTATTTCTTTTGTGCCGTCCACTTTCGGTACATCTTCTAAATAGTCACTCCACCAAGTTCTAAAGACGTCATTCATTCTCTTGTGACAGCATCTCTCCTACCCGAGATCCTCCTGACATTCACAAAGAAACATTTATTACAATTTCCATCAAGTCTAAAAATGTAACCTTCAAAGACTAAAGAATATGTTCATAAATCATGTCAAATTTGTTGTAATATGGCTCATAAGACCTGGAAAGTGGCATCGACTTCAATTATTCTCTACTGAGCGGCATTGGCTGAAGTAAGTTTTATACTTAGGTATCTTTATGAAATTCCAGTTAATAAGTTCTTCAGTTACTAAACAGATCTATAAGTATATTACATTTTCTGATACAAAAGCAGCGGCAGCAACATTATTTTAAAAATCCAGTTCTCCAAAACTGAACTGAATGTATCGTGATTCCAATGTTGTGCTCAAATTTTCCTGATGTTCCAGAATAACGGTACCGTCCATTTCTACAGACGACACCTTTCTGCACAAATCTAGAGTTGAAAGTTATGTCTCACCCCGCGTCTTCCTGCTGTAACTAATCATCACGACGATGGGGATCTGGTAGCGAGACTAAATAGCATACATGAAAGGGACACAAGATCTAACGGTTACAAACCGAAAGAGCTTGTTTCGGTATAATCCGCCGCATAATAATGGTTACATTTTTACATATAAAAATGTGAACGTTATGAAAAGGAATAGGAGTAAGATAAAAATACTCAAGTTATATGTAGATTCGAGAAGATAAAAGTTCCTGATTATTAAAAAAATACCAAATATTAAAAAGTAAAAACAGATAAAAATGTGTCAGTATCCTCGCCAGCATTTGGAAATATTTCATGATGTTGAAACAGTACTCCTTCTTTGCTCAAGGAAATCCTTTCCAGAGCCCCCGCCCCCACGGCACCCAACCCTACAAAAGTTGCAAATCTATTCCAAAATCGCCGATATTTTTCTTATTAGCTATTACTGATGACTTCAACTAAATTACCTTCAGCATCTAATAATTATTGTTATAGTTTCTATTTTCCATAAATCCTTTGTCTGGAAGGCGAACAGAAATGGCTTGTAGTATTCACTTACTTTGTCAGTCTATGAATTAGCCTATACCAAAAATCACAACCATTCTATACGTATCAACGGCCACTGTCCTACAGAAATACATAAATTACGCCCATAACGGAACTACTTCGCAACGCATCATTCAATCTATTCGTTTTGGTAATTTGTGCCGGATTTAACTACACGCTCGTTAAAGAAGGCCACCAAAGAGAAAAATTATCAACCATTCTGAAAATTGCACATGTAGTACACATAAATGCTTAACATCTCCATTTCAAGAAATAATCGAACGAAATGTAAACCGTTATATCCATACATAAATACTCTGACAATACATTGACCGAAGTTACGCTTCAAGGTACATAAACTCAAATGCTGGTCATCTGTATTCCCTTACTGGAAAAGCTTCATTTGTAAGTTCCCACGGTCATCTGCATGAGGAGGGGAAGGGAAAGGCGTCACGAGTGTAGCAGCGCTGATCACAGCGGGAAGTTACAATAAAATAATAATAATTTAATAGAATTTTATTGCCGATTATTTTTCATATAATACACCAGTCAAATTTGATTGACGGCATTAGTACCGTAGTGTGTAAATCAAATGTAGGTTAATTCAATTCATTCACGTGGAAAAAGAGAACAGCAACTAGTCTTGTAGTTTCAAATAGAGATTTTTTAAATAACTGTATTATCATTATGTTTCAGCAAACAGAAAATAAAGAACATTCTACGTCACAAAGGTGTATCATTGGTTGTATTATATAGAACTGGCTTTTGTACCATCATTTACTTATGAGAACATCAGATTTTGACTTCATAAATTCAAGCGAACCCGGCGTTTATCAGCCACCTTTTGGCCCCAAAGGAGTTTATCGAGCCATAAGGGTCGATATCGACCACTCTGGACACCTCTGGTCTAAATCGTAACTGCAATTATTGGAAAAAAGGAAATGATAAGTCTCAGCAATTTGATCTCAGGAGGACAATGACATAATAAAGGTCCCCCAGCGTACCACTCGGAACAAAGGAAGTGTAACGATAAAGTCTTGCTTCTTTTCTCACTAAAGCATTACGTTTGCAGGCTTTACATACTCATATGACTGTATTTGTGAAACATAAATGTATAGGTAACCATTCGATGCTGGAAAAATTCATTAAACAAAATATAAATATTGAGAATACATGTCTTGGGTAAAAGGGGCAAAAGGACTCGGATGGTCTGGGCCTCACTAAAAACACGATCAACCATACAATCTGATATATAGATCGCTTGAAAAACTGTGAATGAGTTGAAGTACGTGAGTCCATTATGAACGCTTCACGGTAAAGCAAATTGAAATCCTGATCAATATTTGTTTCTCAGACTGCCTTTGGCATAACAAGTTCATAATTGTTCCTACGCTGTTGTCAGGAAGTACGCGTCTCGTCTAGATTCAAGTTAATTTATATAATAGCTTACAGATCAGTCTTTCATCAACATTACATTGCAACAGAGGATGAAGATCACGTTATATTTGTAGTCACCACTTGTATGACACTTTAGGATAGACGTAATTCATTTTCCGCTCATCTGGAAAAACTCTGTAGAAAAGACCGGAGCGAAAACCAAAATTCGACGCATTGGCCTTCGAGTATCAATTTTATGAGGGATAATTTCTGAATAAACAGCACACAGTCTTTCACAATTTTCTCATTGTTAGCATATCCGTAAACACCAAATAAGAATTTCTTTTAGAATAAATTCAGAGCCAAACAACTGCGAAAAAACAGGCAAATCAGACAATAAGTAAATTTATCACCAAAGAGCCATTTATTCTGTAGCATTTACTTAACTTGGACGTGTACCAATGGTCTCTCTCTCTCTCTCTCTCTCTCTCTCTCTCTCTCTCTCTCTCTCTCTCTCTCTCTCACGTCATAACAAGCTCTATTCAACAGAATAAAATAGCAGCAGTATAAATCTTTTGCAAACTGCGGCACTAAGAATACAACTTTTGCAAACTGCAAACTTTCATTAAGCTTTATTCCTACAGACAGATCGAATGGATTTTCAATGCCAGAGTAGAATGTAAATGGTTAAAATATGAAAAGAGGAAAGGAATAAAAATAAGGAAATTACAAAGGGGGAGAATATAAATCGATATCTTTATTTCAAGTACCTGGCATAACGAAGACATGGAAAATATGAAAAGGCGTGAACCGTACGTGGCTCTTTGGCATACTCAATTACAAATACGTTCACTTGATGTTCACGAGTTATTCATATCTGGTTTATTTCGTGGCAGATTAATCTTGAGACTGCAATGACCAGGTGAAATACGTAAAACCAATCAAAGTTAGGACCCAAATGTTTAAATTCATAAAATTTGTCAAGCTTTTTACTTTCCATTTAAAATATTACCAACCAGACTAACTGCTTATTACTAACTCAAACCATGAAAAAACAAAGGTCTAACTCAGAAGTATATAATAAAGACGACTGAGTAATACATTTGTGTCAAGCAAAAGGCAACCCTTTGTTGCGGGAAATTCTCTTCCCATTGTAGTAGCGAACAAATGTAGGAGAGATAGTTTCCTGAAAAAGTTTATCCGCTTTAACCCTCCAAAGCCGACGTTTATAAAACGCAATTCATGTGACACTAAGTTCTCCCTATAACTACATTCAGAATTCTATTCAGGATGATCCCTTTCACTCCACTGGCAGAAAACAATTTGTAAGACAAAGCCTATTATCCGCTGATCGAAAATGAAATGGTGATCATACAGTCCACGCAACAGAGGATACTATTGAAGAACTTGAATATTTTCCTTCTCTATGGATCGCCATTCACAAAACGACAATATTCATCAAGTCCTGTATTGACATATTCATTTTAAATACATTGAGCTCTTCATATTCACAACTCATAATGTAGCTAACTTCATAACAAAGGAACGGAATAACAAAGAACGGATTTCCAAAGGTATATAACAAGATAAATGATCTACCTAATTCAGTTGATCTCTTCCATCAAAATCCTAAAGACACTCGAAGTCGTAACCCTTGCTCTAAAAGGCCCTTCCTGAGCAGTTGTTGTGCCCATAGCAGTCATCTCGGTCACAGATTAATTTATCAATATCAGTCATATCAAAATACGTTTATAGTGAGAAATAATTCTGAGCCGGACTTGTCTCCACTAACGCACAATATTTGAAAGTCCAACTGAAAAGAAGAAGAAGAAAACTGGGTTTAATTAAATTTCTAATTATCTTTATGAAGACATCTGGTGATAAGTGGTGCTTTCCCACGGGTAAGGAATGACGCAAGCAAAACATTATCCAACATCCCAGAGGTTCCTCAATTGCCTGCCTCATTTCTTTCATTCTTTTTACATGTTTAATTGCTTATCTAGTGTCTAATACTAGTATATCATGATATGTATGTCACTTTATCCATAAATATTAGAAAAACACGCATACACGTATAATGGTCGTTGCAGTTTGGACATTTAATTGCTGAAGTAAGAGGCATCAGTTGGGCGGAAAGCTCGTTCAACATAATGACCGAAGGCTCATCAGCAGTGTCGATCCTTAAAACACACAGGCACCCACACAAAAACACACACACACACTGAGCCACTGACCTCTTGCCTTCCATTCACTCCCTCACTTCCCATATATTAAGACAATTCCTTCCCGATGTCTCTACCTCTCCATTTGTCCAGTATCTTTTAGTTTTACGTCTTCCACTTCTTATTAGCGCTTCCGAATGACAAACCTAACCCATCGTCCGCCAATTTGTCTCCATGCTCAAATCATGCTAGTTACACTAAGTAACCAGTCTGCCCTATAGAAATTAAGTTAAGTTAGATGCCATATTTACCAAAATTCAAAATACAGAAGACTACTTGTAGTTGTCCAAGACATCCTTCCGTTCGCTGACTTACATTGCATCCATTTCTCTAATTTCAGTTCTAATAACAAAATTTACTTCAATTTTCGTAATTTTACACTTTCTTCTTCTGGTGACTGGTTCACTTTTACCTGTAAGAAATGCAATCAATATTGAATATTCTCTGACAGCAAAACAAAGTATTCGTCAAACATAAATGAAGGCCTTCGTAAACACGTGGGTAAGTTTGTTTAAAATTATTTCTTTTCAGGAAAATGTTCCACTTCATCATGGGGTCAAACTGCTACATTTGGAATGCCTTGGAAAACGATCCTTAGCATACATTCCTTATAAGTCAGTTTTCCATCTGCTATCAGAAGCTATATTCAAAATAATGCAAAATTCCTAGATAATCTCTCCCTTTCACTCTCAGAGGTAATTTGTAGAAAACTGCTTTTTGAAACAGATTTCACATGACGTTCATCAGGCTGTAAAAGAATATACAAGGCAAATTTATCAAGTAAAATATAACAGTAAAGTATTAAAATTACAAATCATGAAATCTGACTGAATACCGAATAAATTAAACAAAAAAAGGTAGGGTAATGTAAGGTAAATTTGGTAAAACTGTTCTAAATAAACTGAACGTGTATTATGAATACATTCCCAATATTATAAATAAATATATATATATTATATATATATATATATATATATATATATATATATATATATATCTACACATACACACACACACACACACACACACACACACACATATATATATATTATATATATATATATATATATATATATATACACACACACTCTGAAATACAAATAAACATGAATCACTGTAAAATATGCAAGGTGTGAAATTGTTCCCTACCCCTAACAAAACTGTTGAATTACAAGATGTCCCTTTATACCATTTAAACAATCGTGAACGCGCGCGCGCTCACACACACACACTCACCTATATATTATCTATTATATATAAATATATATACATATATATATATATATATATAATATATATGTAAATAAATACAATCTATATATATATAAATAAATATATGTATATATATATATATATATTATATATTAATATATTATATATTATATATATATAATATATATATATATATATATATATATTTAGTAGAGCACGAAAATAACACTTGCATCACTAGCGAGTGGTACTAATTTCGATTTCCCAGCCAGCCAGAATACCTAAGAATCTTTCTTTATTTGATGGTTATTAAACTCTGGTGGGTTGAGAACAAGGTTGGGAGAAGGGGGTAGAAACCTTATCCTAAACTAATTGCCGGAAACTGTCACGCTAACGACTTCTGCAGAGACAACTTGTAACAGAAAAAAGCATATGGTGAACCCCTTGGGAGACGAAATGCCTCCTCAATGGCAGATGAAAGTCGAGGCAACGGCAACCACATAACAAGGTCAGTCTGACTTCTGAAAATCATTGGCTTGGTTGCAGTAAGTGCCATATTCTCGATGTCATTGATCTAAGAGGTGTCAGAGGCTTGGGATACAAATAATGGACCCCGAGGCAGAGGAGCGAACAGTGAAGGGCTGCGAAGGAAAGGCTTCCTAAAAGAAAGGTAGGTCTATTATTCCGGGCCAAGGACAACCATAATCTCCAATACTTATCAAACTGATTCTAGAAGAGAAAGTTTTGGGGTTTTGAGTGTGCATGTGTGGATACTGAATGCAAAAACAAAATAAAAAAAAAATACGCTGAAGCTATTGAGATGAACTACTTACGTAGTGTTAGTGGCGTAAGAATTCAACCGGTGATAAATGTGTAGATACGCAGAAAAGGTATAATGGTTACCACATAGTGAAAGATGAAATTATTGTGAAACCAAAAATTCTATGACAGTTCGATAAAAAAAAAAAAGTGATGGATGCTGCCTAAATTATGCACGGCATACCATCCGGTGACGAAAACCTGGTTAAATTAAGAAAAGTAAAAAATCACTGTGAATATTGTAATCCCGGAAGGCTAAGTAAATATGGCAATACTGGAAAAGCAGATTGAAAACCAAGTCCTCATTTTGACTAAAGAACAGGAATATCATGGTGTAATATCTGAAAGAGCAACCGCCTCGAGATGTCTGGAGAAGTGCAAAGAAGTTCTTTTCAAGGATACACATTCATGTCATGCGGATAAAATCTCAAGAGAGACAACGCTGTCATATGATACTGCCACACGTACATGCAACCCAGTTTTTGGGTGATGTCTGTTCATAAAATGAGGAACCACCGCTTATTTTTATACAGTTTATTGTCAAAGATCAAAATATAATTTCACTAGCCTCAAAGGTGTTAATTCAGCGAACCGAGGAAGGACCATGTTATTAAATTCCAGCTTAATGTAACTTGCGTTAAGACCTGGTATTGGTGGAATTCGTCTAATATCAGGTGTACTCCTGTTATTTTTTATTTAACGTCCTGAGAAACACAGTAGAATTCACATGATTTATTTTCATTATCCAAAGATATCTTACGTAAGATGGAAACATAACAGTACTATTTTCTTGAATCTCTAGAGACAGTCCTTATCCTTCTTCTTAATCATTTAATTTTTATGAACGAGATGCTGGTAATGAGCAGCTTGATTATGAATATAAGACATTTTACTAGCAATAAGTACACAAAATCAATATAGCAGTGTCAAATCTCAGTAACCTTGGCTAACTATCAAACTTGCAACGAGATGACTTGCCTATTGCATTGTTTAGTACGGACGTTGAGTAGCTTCCCTGTCGTGCAAAGTCTTATAACCTAGATTAATCTTACTCGATGTAGCAGCAGCAGCAGCAGCAGCAGCAGCAGCAGCAGTAGTAGTAGTAGTAGTAGTAGTAGTAGTAGTAGTAGTAGTAGTAGTAAGTAATAATAATAATAATAATAATATAATAATAATAATAATAATAATAATAATAATAATAATAATATTTTTATTGAAAATAACGGCAGAATTTACGGAATCGATTTTATACAATTCTCTCAATTTTTGTAATGACTTGCTTTTCTGGCACGCTGGTATTTCTAAGCAGCAGCTGTCCGATGTTCATCCTGCTGTAGGGTATCAACGGAACTCAACGGAATGTTCCGTTGATGCCTCACAGCAGGATGAACATCGGACAGCTGCTTAGAAATACCAGTGTGCTAGAAAAACAAGTCATTACAAAAATTGAGAGAATTTTGTATAAAATCAATTCTGTAAATTCTGCCATTATTTTCAATACAACATGATTGAAAGAAGGTCTGTTTCCAGCATACACAAATAATAATAATAATAATAACAATTAAAAACCATTCAATGAGTACCACAGCTGCTGCACATAACCTACACCATATAAAGTTATGACCATGTCAAAATTGGAACAGTGTATTATGGAACAGTGTATTATGTGCACAGCTGTTGTCGAAGAAATTAAAGGTGTAAATAATAACACTACGCACGCTGAATAATGAAGAAATAATTGAGAAAGCTCTACGGAATTACAGCAGATTAAATGAGGCAAAATGGGGGTGGGGGACCTTTAAAGGCAAAATATTGTAAGATTTCTGCTGAACCAGATAGTTTATGTTATTGTTACTTAGATTGTTGCAATTGCTGCAATAACATACATGATATTTTGGGTCTGTTTACCGGTTCGTTGTGAATAATAGAGACGTATCTTCGGAAACCCTGAGGCCATCGAGTAAAAATAAACTGTTAATAACAACAATTAATCTAATGAATACATTGCACATTCATGATACATGTTTACTACAAGTGTATACAGTAAAATTTAAAATATATGAATTAATTACTTTTGCTTTTCGGAGAGCACAGTTTTGCCATTATTTTTGTTTTTGTTTATACTGCGGTGGCATGTAGCGCTTTCATCTTTATTTCCTCATAATGACTTTACTCTATTATCAATTCAGAAGCTCTCTTCAAGATTCTTCAAAGTATGAAGAATAACAGTGATAGAAGATAAGAATAGTGTGAGTAATAACATTTTAACACCGAATCGAATGTTATAATAAAAATACTAAAAGATCTGACAAAGCTCCATACTTCGAGTGGTGCTACCATTAACGATGAAAATAACCATTACAGCACCAAAGAACGCGTTCAAAGTTAAATCTTAGAAGAACCCATCAGAGTTTCGGCACTTTCTTGGCCATGGCTCCCTAAAAGTCAACTGGTAATAAATAAAAACATGCTGAAGCATGAGAAAAAAATAGAAATAGGTCCAATGTAACTAAGCTTAGTCGAGATTCTCTGGAATAAAAAATAGAAAACAATTCATTAAACAAAAAAGCTACTTAACAGTTATTTCTTACGCATATACCACATTAGGCACTTCAGGAATCTACCTTGAAAAATAATTCATACACAAATCTTGTAACAATAATAATGATGAGCTCACACAAGATAGGTTTTTTTTCTTTTTTTTTCTTTTTTTTTGGTTGTGGTGAAGTTATAGCATTAATGTAACAAGTGAACGAAACTAACACTGACCTTTTAGGTACCAAAATTCTGAAATCTATTTCAACAACTGCACTATCTTTATTATAAAACTTTATTGAAGTTTATATCGTTGCACTTTCAACATGGCCCTTACTAGAGTACACCTCTACTTTTGTTTATTCGAAATGACACTCTTATACTTCAGCGGCACTATTTAATTTTTTCAGGTACCTAAACAATGACATCAAGCAATTTACAGTCGTAACACGATTCCAAAGTATTAATGTTTGTATAAACAAACTACGAGCTGATGACTGTCAGAATGAACTTCATTACACCTGATGGAATTATTTGTCAAATTGGGTAAAACATTAAAACGAAGAGAGAGAGAGAGAGAGAGAGAGAGAGAGAGAGAGAGAGAGAGAGAGAGAGAGAGAGAGAGAGAGAGAGAGAGAGAGAGAGAGAAGAGAAGGGGGGGCAAACTGTCTATACATTATACACCTAATAATGTGCTTAATTCAAAAACCGAATGGACAGGTTATTCCTTGATGAAGTACCTTAAGATGATTCATAATTTGTTCTTCCCTAAAATAGCGAAGTAACTATGCATACGCTTGAACTCGCGAGTTAAGCTTAATCTTTCAAAGCGTAATATTTGTAAACAAACTTTCCTGCCTGAACATTGATTTTTTTTTTTTATTTCCTTTTTATATGTATCTTGAGACAGAAGGTCGACGGGATGAGCAACCATGTTCCATTCCGTGGCTTACCCTGAGGAAAGCAAAGCTATGCGCGTCTCTTATAATGAGATAGTTACCATGGAAAACTTGAAACAATGAAACCCACTTCGGAAGTTGGGGGAAAGAAATCACTAAACCGAGTAGTCCGGTGGGAGTTTGACCTCCACACAGACTATATAGGATCTGGTTACGCAAGTGGAGGAAACATTCGCTCCTTTGCTTAACTGAACACGACTTCCATAACACCTGTACAAGTGATTTGGAAGTACCCTTCCGCCCGAGACATTGGGGATTAGAGAAGTGGTAAGAAAGGTCAATGATCAGAATTTCAAGGTTTCATACCGGTCGAATGATGATCAATATTCGACGTTAGAAGGTTAGAACGTGAAATATCATTATCTTCTAAGATAATGGAAAGCATTTATAATAAAGAATTAAACGATATATCAAACAAAAGAGAGATCATACACTCCAAATATGTTCTCAAGTAATTTCAGAAACCAAGTTCATTGTGAATATTAATCATGTTTAAATATAGCTTCGTGATTCTTTCAGAATTTTCTTTCATGCACTGACATCGTCAGAGATTATTGGTGTTTTCATATTCATTTGAGTAACTTCGTTGGATAAATGAATACTAAAGCCAACAGCTCTCATGAAATAGAGACTGAGAGATATTACTAGTAAAACAATTCATAACCAGAAATACATAACCAAGGAATGATCTGAAACGCAGATTACAGCGAACCATAAAATCTATCCAGTGAAAACACTTTATATGCTTTTAATCCTTTCTTCTTTCACTAAGCCCATCCTAGTTATAATTATGGCTGTTGAGATACGACGAGACCATTCTGGCACGACGATTAATACTTGAGAAGTGATGAATGAACTTCCGTTATCTCCCTGAAAGCCCTCAACCCTTCTATAGGAATTGCGCTGCTTACCGTCATTGTCTTTTCTTTTCTCGCTATTAAATACTTCTTCCTTTGCATAGCGTTCACTCTAAATTGAAATGAATACAGTCAGGCAACTTTTATGAACCACAACACATTAAGAAGTGAAGTTCAAAATGAAAACTTTTTCAATTCTGTTCTTGATTAAATCCACGCTACCCTATGTTTTGCACCGCTAAATTCTCTCGCATAAGAAGTATCCGTGATAGCTTACGCTATAATAAGCCATCGAAAGTTTATACATAATTTTCAGTCATTTTACTGAACCTAACCTGCGGAGATAATAAAGCAAAAGCTGTCGTTATCGACTATTTTAACCAGAAGGTATAAGAATGAAAACAACAGAAACCCTGAAAGGTTTTGTATATACGGCTTAAAAAAATTAGAATTCCTAACATTATATTCAGTACTGTGTATAAGGGGACAGCCATTTCCTATCTTCATTAATAGACAGAAAAGGAATCACTTACGAGAGTGTTCTCGTGTTACCAACCGACTGGAAGTGAACCCTATCTAGACACAACTGCTGCGGGAAAGTTTTCATACAAAACCAGATCTGAGACGGTCACAACCTTGGCGTCGTTCTTGAATTACTTGTGATCGGATATACGGTTATCGATTATGTGGGAATTCTCTCTGAGCACAAGATTTCGATCATTTCGGAGACTGTAAAGTAAAATGGGTATTCAACCTTACAATTCAGTATATTTTTTTTTCAGCTTGAGAAAAAAAAAAAAAATTACGCTTTCTAGGGATGAAAAACAATTATCTGCGCCAACCGCACATATATAAAAATATATATATAAAATAAAAAGAAAAGAAAGTTGAACAAATCCAGAATTTATGCAAATTCGTTTTATCCAGCAAGGTTCGTATAATGAAAAACCCTAATATGTTTGAAGGATAGAAAAATCCTTATTAATGCCACAGCTGAAAGGTAATACCTGAGGAACAGGCTTTTTCAGTGCCCAAAAAACCAGTTTTAAAGAAGAATCAGAGAGGGCCTTGTGTGAAACTGAAATGATAAGCAAATAAAACCAGTTTCGAGACATTATTTCAGTTTTAAGAGTCATTTTTAATTTAAAAATATACCAGTAAAATATAAATTAAATTTTCACGGAAAGATATAGATAACTAAACAATAAAAAAAATCCTATGATGACAATTGATACTGCAATAACCACATCGATAGCCAATATGGTTAGCGATATATACTGGTAAAGTTATGATAAAACACCACTGAAAAGGAACAAATAAACTAAGAGATTTGGGCCATAAAACCCATGAGAAGTAATAACTGAGAGGCTGGACAGCAAGATAAAATAAAGGAAGTGGGAATGAAGGTAAAGCAAAGCGTTAATAAATCGGTGCAGCTAGACGCCGAAGGGACGCTACAAATATTCTTCAGTAATGCCTGCAGTACTCCACGTGAGGTGCATTGACGGCAGTAACCCTCTAAGGAGTCACCAGGGTCAGAGAGAGAGAGAGAGAGAAAAATGTGGTTCTCCCAGTGATACGACGGACACTTGCAGAATAACAAATGATCTCATGTCGTAATTATCAACGATATCAGTATTCAAAATCGGGTTAAAGTTCACATTCTACTCAAGGGTTGTTAAGTTGCACATTAAAAAAAAGCGATGACATCAATTAAATAATTTAATTACTTGTTTGCAACACAAACCTACTATATCTATTCCTTGTTTCTGAAACTACTCAAGATCAAAACCTAGTGGAAGAATTTTTACTTCATTGAATTTTAAAACTTCACCTCAAAATAATACACTTCACTTTTCCATTTTAGGACAACATGACTAAGACACGATAATCTAATGCAGAGAGAGAGAGAGAGAGAGAGAGAGAGAGAGAGAGAGAGAGAGAGAGAGAAGCCAATCTCATTTCGAGCATCTGAGGCCAAATTTTACTTATGTGATTTCCATCATCACCTCATTAGCAGAATGTCAGAATCCAACACAGATGAATTATTAACGGGAAAAACTTTCTTGTTCAGATTCGCAGTTTCATTAAAGTGTGCAATGATTAACATCCCTCAACTGAAGACCGAGTTATCAATAAACCATTTCTACAAATTTTCTGTCCTTGGAACTTCTATTCTGGGTACTGATAATTTCTCTACTCCGCTGAGAGTGTACTCTTGATTAGCTTTATACCTGCTAACAACAGAAGCATCCACGTAGATACTCTTCTTTGAAATCTTTCAGATAGAGTTTGACCTATCTTAACTTGCTATAACAAACATCTTTGAGAGAGAAACAACTGCCACTGTGGAAGAAGGAACCTTTTCAAGACTATCTTTCTCTCTTCTGAGAGAGAGGCCAACAGCAATTAAGGTCCAGCTTCACACACAATTATTTCCTAATTTAAACAAAATAGTCTGTACTTCAACAAAATATTTCGATATTCCATGAACAAATTGTGACAAAATTGTCTGTGAAAATTTAATTGGGTAAATCCCTCCGTGTAATCAACTTTCGGTTAATGTGGATTCATATTTTGTTTGGCGAAAAGAAAAAAGTCCTGTCTTCAACTATTCTAACATAAGTATACAAGCTTCATCAATATTTGTCCCTCGACTTCACGTAGTTCTGCTAACAGACAAATGCAAACTGTACCAAAAATACAACCCCCTTTGCGAAGGTAATAAATACCGTCTGAAGTTTCATTATAAATTTATAAATAACACTAACTTCTTACATCTAAACTCCATATTTGTGGCAAGTTGTGAAAGATATAGCACAAGAATGAAATGAGTGGCGGATTTTTACAGAGGACCTAACCGTCACGGCAATATATATGGATATGTGATTTTTGGGTCGAGTTTTTCTCGTTCACAATTTTTGTTGGAGGCGATAGCTTTTGCGCCACTGGCTTCTTTTTTCCCTTACTGACTTTCTTATATTTTATGGATAAGGACTGTGTAACTAACCAGAGAGAGTGAAGAGAGAGCGAAAGTAATAGTGAGAAAATATGAAAAAGTCAGTAAAAATTAAGAAGTACCATAAAGGCGATCTTCTACAACGTGACTTGCGAGCGAAAATAATTCTGCCCAAAGAATCTGAAAACCTGTGAGAGACAGAGACGTACCTGGAGGGAGATAGGAGGTTTTTTCCCTGACAGAGAATTGAAGACGTCAACAACAGATTAAAAACACTGCAACAAGAGAAGAGGGTCATACGGGAAACCATATTCAACCTCGCAGACGAACAGTAACAACAACAACAACAAATCACGAGCGCCATCAGGAGGTAACTACACAATTTATATGGTGAAGAGTTGGAAATTAATAACAAAAAGAGGTTACGTCAACCTGACTGAAATATAGCTCACCCAGACCAAAATGAGCTCCTGAACTATACTCTGTTTTTTTTCATCTGTCCATCCGCCTAAGGTGTTTGTGTATGGTAACACTGCGTCCCGGTAAATAGTTACGCTGCGTGTAAGTGTTAGGTTAAATAAAAGGATATCTGGGTGTACATTTGCAACTGAAAAGTGTTTTAATAATTTACTGTATGCGAATTACACCGTTAATATTCGAAATAGGATATTATTATAATTGTTGAATGTGAGCTGAATGTAACTATCTAAAGCCCGGGACGCAGTGTTACCATGCGAAAACACCACAGGCGGATGGATAGTGGCTGAACTGCTATTACATCGGAAGAACAAGCAAGCAGAAGCGAATAAACAGAAAAATTGACAGACAACCTTGAATAAAATGGAACACGAGTGCAAGATCAACACAAGACATGCACTAGGAGCTGCTATGAGAGGCTAACAACATGAGACAACACAGCTAGAGTAAGATATTAACAACGAAATTAAAACAATCCGCAAAGAAGCAAAGGTAACAACCCCGAGGTGTATATGGGAAAAAATGGAAGCCACATCCTGACTATATGTCCTTATACAGAACTCTGAGAGAGAATGAAAGTAGTAGCGAGAGAATATAAAAAAAGTCAGTTATAAAAGTGAATGCCGCAGAGGCGATAGCCAAAAAATTATATATATATAGCCCTATATATATATATATATATATATATATATATATTATATATAGATATATATATATATATATATATATATATATATATGCAGCATTCACTTTTATTACTGACTTTTTTTCTATATTCTTTCGCGACTACTTTCATTCTCTCTCAGAGTTCTGTATAAGATATATATGGATATATATATATATATATATATATATATATATATATATATATATATATATATATATATATATATATATATATATATATATATATATATATAATGTAAAATTATCAGGCCACATCTGTCTCTTGATAACAAGTTCACGTGAATTCGGGAAAATATCTCCGAAGGGGAAATTTTAAGTCATAAAGGAATGGTTACTGAAGTGACTCGAACACTACACAGAGCCCCAAACCGGCACTAAGTAAAATTTCCCAACTCTCGATGAGTTCAAAAGTACGGCAGACTCGGCACTGGTTTATACCTCTCTTGATGGCTCAGTGGTTACCGTCGACTGGAGTCGTTGAAAAGGTATACGATGTCGAGTGTTCGCGACTCTTCAGTAGCATTCCATTTATCACTTAAAATGTTCCCCTTCGGTGGTAATTCCTTTTCGGGGATATTCCCGAAGTAACGTGAATTGGGTATTAAACGACATTTGTAGTTAATGATTATATATAAATTACGGTATGATAAAAATTTCATATAGTATATATACTATACATACATACATACAAATTGAAGCCTCTTGGTGACACATGGAGAGGGCAGTACACCTTTAGAAATCCAGTAAGTAATGTTTGAGACAGAGGCAAAGCATAATGGCACTTTCCAATTCTTGTTATACACAAGGCAGGTAAATAGTAATAATCAATAACTAATTTAAGTATATTTACTTGCCTACTAAGTCAAGAACTTTGGCACCAAGATTTGGTCGGACTGCTAAATATCTTAAGCTTGACGACGATGATAAAACTGTGGCATGTGTGTAGCTGCCAGAGGCAATCCATATAAGCAATTTGAGTTAAGTGTTGGTCATAACCATTCCTGTGAGGTATGACGAGGGTTTATTGTCAATAGTCACACTTCCAGATATTGGTGAAGAATTTTGGTGGCTTACCAACCGATTACTCTCTACAAGGTTCTGTCTTCCTCAGATCTACCGACCTTCTTTTCCTTCAGACCTGTGATAGCTACATGACGACCATGAGTTGCCGCGAAAAATGGAGCGCTGTGAAAATTTCATTTAAAAAGCAAATCATTCCCGGGAGAGGAGACATACACTATCCCGCCTATGTAAATATTGAGTAAGTTTTACACATAAGGGTTGTTTTTACTTTACCATATTCCTTAAAGAGCGGAGGTCTACTTAGTCTCTAGCTAAAATGTTTGTATCCATCTAAAATACTGTTAATTCACATAAGTGACAGGGAAAAATAAGACTGGCAAATTTAATTAGTAATTTGAGACATTTTATCAAACAAGAAAATAATAAGAATGAAAAAGACGAGAGAGAGAGAGAGAGAGAGGAGAGAGAGAGAGAGAGAGAGAGAGAGAGAGAGATTCCTGTTATAAATATATGAAGTATATAAG
This sequence comes from Macrobrachium nipponense, assembly GCF_015104395.2. Taxonomy (NCBI): domain Eukaryota; kingdom Metazoa; phylum Arthropoda; class Malacostraca; order Decapoda; family Palaemonidae; genus Macrobrachium; species Macrobrachium nipponense. Next base: position 92,170,015 of record NC_087202.1, read on the forward strand.
TTTACATGAGAATATTACACGGTATTTTAAGAACCACTTCACTTACTGTATACCCTGAAAATATCCCATAGGAACGTTGCACCAGGATCGGCGAAAGCAGTTCATACATAGCGGAACAATACAATATAGTCTTACAAGACGCATAAAAAACCCCTGATATAATAATTTTTAAGAACTGCTACTTTATTCATTAGTTTCCCAAATTCAAGATGTTTCGATTAATTTTAAATTTCAAATATATTTTATATAACATACCAGCCATTCACAGATATTAAAGGATTTATGGATTTATTGTAAAATCGAGCCTCTTTAGCACCAGCTTCAAAAACACGTTTCGTATCATTTCAGATACGTGCGTAATTTCTTTTCAAGGCAGTCCATGCCGTCCTGAGTAATGGTAGTCTTAAGGATACGGCATACTTTGCTAATAACGATCGGGACCCGCTGCCTCGCACTGTTTTATCATTACAACGTGTCTGCATAGCCGCGGGAATTTTTTCTACCTCAGGCATACAACTTTCAGAGTTGGAAGGTTACTGCATGGACGAAGAATGATATTTTCCAGTGATATATTTTCGAAAAAAATGTCCTTCCTTCTTTAAAATCACCACAAGTATATTTCCCATTGATTTAAGAAACAACTATCACCGACATAAGAAACCAAACCATTCTTGAATAAGGCATTTTTCGCTAGATTGCTTATTCAGACATTATCATTCATGCTAGCTCTGCAGCAGATTCTGAAACTCCTCAAAATATGTATAATATTTATAAAAATTTCACACGCATAACTGCAAGGCTAAATTCAACGTAGTGATTGTAAATACTACTTACAGTGCAGCTATCCGACGTACTTAGCTGGTACATACCTGCAAAGACAAAACAGTTTCGTAAATAGTCACAAGACTGGCAAAAATAATTTTAATTTACAGTGATTCTAAACATTTCTCGCCATACCATTTACCTTAAATAGAAAAACCCTGCTTGTCTTATTGCACAGCCACATTAACATGACTGAGTACATCATAATGGATACTAATAATACTAATACTTACCAATGTTGAAAATCACAAGAATTTGAGATTTTCGGTTTACTGAGAGTGGTGTTGGCCTTATTTCACTGTCAGTTTTTTTTTTTATAATAAGTTTTCATATAAAATCTTGTTCGCGTGTGGTATGAAAGTATTATACAGAATGCCTGGACTGAATGATCGTTTCAAGGTAAAGACGCTGCTAGATTGCCTTTTAGTAGCCTATACTATTCATAGCTAAAACATATTTTCAGTGTAGATGACCTTATTCGTTGTGACGGCAGTTTACGTAAGACGTAAGTTAATCAAGAAATAAATCCAGGTTTACATCTTACCAATAAAGTTTCAATTATCTCTCATTACTTTCATCGCATGATGCTTAAAAATGTTACTTAACGTCTAACTTCCTAACATAAATCCATGTCTAATCGATGTTTCAGAACTGAATTATAAAAGACAAGTATGAGAAAAATCAGTAACGGACACGACTGTATGTAGAAACACACGCCGGCTACACCCACCACACAGTTACCATGCCGTTATTGACTTGAGTTCTGCCGATAAAGAATTACTGATGAATGACGAAACTACCTTACCAGTCCACTCAAGAGTATAATCCTGTCTCACTTGCTGTGACAATGGCAATCATTTCAGAGAGCTTTAACAACTATGACATAAAATCAACGTGCAACAATACAAAGAGCATCGAAAAAAATAGACAATCAGTAGAGATTATCAGAAATTTGTTCAAGAGAAACAATCGACTTTACACGAACTTCGTCAAAAACGAACGGATGGCGACAAAGTAATAATCACAAACTATTTCAAGCACCACAGATTGTAGTACTTTGGTACAGTTCCTGACTCTCACAATTCTATTTCTGTTGATCTGATGGAACCGATACCATTAAAAGTTCAAACAAGAATTAAGTGACGAGACAAGCATATAATCTAACCCTATCGACAACATACAAATAAAAAGGAAATATCATAGATATTGGATAAAAGCGGTTACGGAAATGTAAAATACGTCAATAAGATAAGAAACAATTACTAACACAGGAAATACTTTCTCTCCTCTAACAAACCCACTATATTCCGCTTAAACAATTCGTATATAAGTAAAGCGCAACTTCTGACGTGCTTTGAGAAATTGCCTAGTGGAAAGTTTGATCTAATAAAAAGTTTACTGCCACCAAGAAAAATGTGTGTCAGACAGTATTTTATACGGAGTCGAGAAAGGGATTTGTAAATATGAATTTACATATAATCAGTTTTTGAACTGGCATAATAGATTTACTTTTTTCATTTTACAAATACTGTTTGAGAAGCGGCATTTAAAAATAATTAGAAAAAAATAATGTCCTACTAACCGCAAAGTTGCAAAAGTAAGTAAAAGTAAAGATTACGATATTCGTACACCTAAAGAGGATGAAACAAGGAAAGAGACGGAAAAATGCAATTAGAAACACACCAGCCATGATCCTACCACACCAACAAACTGACTCCATCTCATCAACCCTCCAATTTCTGAAGGTCATCAAACAAAACTCGATTCATTTATTATAAGCATAAGAACTTTGGTCTTTGATGCATAAATTCATAACAATCCTTATTTTACTGGCTGCACAAGAGCTAGAGCCCGAAGTAGTACAAAGCTGGCGACAACATCTTCATTAAACCCCACTCAGTACGTTCCAATATTAAAGCAAAAATAAAAAGGACAACATTACAGAGTAAAATGAAGAAAATGGCCCATCAGTGAGTTGTATCCTCAAGAAAATTTGGTGGGATGATCAAGAAATAATGAAATCCTTGTCAAGGAGAAGCAAAACAACATAAAAAAAAACAATTGTTGCTGAACCTGACACAAGGTAAGAGGCGTAGAAATACCGCTGCTCATGTTAAATGATAAAAGAAAATTACGGCTGATGAAGTCACTCCATATCAATTTAGAGAGCAATTCACAAAAGCGAAGTTTTGAGTAGGCTGCGAGCCTATGAGGAAAATGAGAACAAACATCCACGCGCCATTTAGCGTCTGAATTAGTAAACCAATGTATCGAAACGATTTCGCTTAAACACCATTCTTAAACGTAGTTTACACATGGATGACTTACTTCTACTCTACGCATATTTGGTCATCCCCCAAGTACTCCGAGGAATCTTTGGCCACTGCCCCTGATACCCGAAAAGCTTTGACGGCTCCGCTAATCATAAACTGTACTTAAAACCTCTCTTCAGACACACATCCCATTTCCTTTTAAAACCTGTCTGTTTCTACTGTTTGTACAGTAGTTGAAGGTGCTGTTCATGACACTTTCTTAATCTCTCATGGTATACCTTCAGGATGAGTTCCCTGCCCATCCAATGAGGTTTAAATCTCTCGGTAATCCTACATATTTATATAGTTAATTCTACCATTCAAAACTCTACCTTTACATTTCAGGTCTGTTCTAAGGCTATTCCCATCTTGTTTACTGTTGCGCTATATTACATGCTATCTCATAATGGGTTAAATGAAACTTGATCTGTTTTAAAGCTTCTATGCAGAGTCCTTCCTATCTCTTTATGTCATATTCTTTGTATCAATTTAATATTGGAAACAAATGCGAAATTTAACCAATTCGAGTCTTACAAAAATTTTATACCTTATAGGAATGATTTCTCAGACCTGATAAATTCTGCCTATAACAAATTATATGCGGTATGTGATTTTCGATACAACTCCCTCAGACTCATGTGGGATTATCCTCTCTTGTGTGGAGTGCTGATCTCCATTCTTGGGAAGCTTCTTTCGTTATTCTCTTCTTCATAAGTTGAATCTATCGGTTTCTATCTTGGAAACGATCAAGTCCTTACAGCCAACTTTGATTCACTTCATTTTCATTATTAGTTTAATACTTGCGTACTTTTCTATTAAATATTACCCTGAGCATTTCTGTACCACTCGCTTCCGGAATTCGGAAAGCTATGACGTCCGCTGCGTTTTCATTAAGAGCACACTTGCTAGAGAATTCTTTCAACTTGGCTGCTAAATGAAGTAGAGATATTTTAAAAGGTACACCGTGAAAGATTTTTACCAAAGAGACGCGATGACAATCTCGATTAGATTGCTGAGTTTACTTTGATCTTGTATTCAATAAGGAAATGACTGCACCATTAAATTCCTGGGTTAGGTTTAACATGTACAAATCTTGAAGTCTTCATTCAAATATTTTCCATATAAATTTTCCTCATATAAATTAATATGGCACAAAATGTTTCATCTAAACCTTGAATACTCTGTCAGAATATTTTCCTTCTACTAATATTAATTGTTATATCATTTAGAGTAGCATCCTGGAGCAGAGAAAGCCTTCAGCTCTATTGCAGATTTTTCTTATACTATATAGGTCATAATAAGCACCATTTGTTTCCTCATGTATCAAAACTTTTCAGCGTGAGAAGTTTTGATGAATGAAAAGTGAGGGATTATTTAACAGGCCTAGGTTTTTAGAAACATTTTTAAAACCCAGCCAAAGGTTACATTATTTGACGATTCTGAAATGTGATAAGTGACTTAATTGGTAGGTGAAAAAAAATTGTGGATAATTGGAAACTAATAACAGCTAGAATAAACATCAAATCCGCCAAATACTTGACTGATCAGTTCGATTTTTTTTAAAAATAGTGCAATGGTAAATTTGGAAACTCAAGAGAACAAAGAACATACAAATTCAAATTCTTTCGCATAAGTGCTTTCACGAAGGGAGTATAGTTGTTATTTTTTCTTGACTTCGTAGTTTTAAAGTGCCCCAAAAATTGAATGGGATTTGCAGCAGAATATGCTATCCTATGACTTGAAGTAGCTCTTCTTTCATAAACAGAGGAGAAGATATGTTAATAAGAGAACGGGAAATAACTATCTAATATAATTTACCTTATTTGAAAAATAGTCATAATGGAAGAAATGTTCTCAAATGTAAGAGGCAATAACAGGCAAAAGGGTCATACAGGTTAACTTCTCATCACATATCAAGATTAAAAAAAAAAAAAAAAAAAAAAAAAAAAACAAAAAAAAAAAAAAAAAAAAAAAAAAAAAATGAAAATCAGACAAATTTTTACGCTCGGCCACCTGCGTACTCGTAGCTCTTGAATGTACTAGAATTTTTCTGTACTCTTCAATATGAGGGGAACTGTGGTTAAGCTGGTAAAGCATTTGTCCGTATTTCTATCTATATGGAAACACGAATAGTAAGTATCTGACAAATATACAACCAACCACATACATCTAGGGTTGATATCTACGTAAAACATAAATACAGGCAATCACGCACAGGTAAAACACAACACGCACACATATATTAATTATCAATGTTTCTGCGTATGTGTAAAATTTCAGTAAAGCAATAACCGTGGTAATAAACTATTTTGCTTGCTTTTCGAGTCAACAATAAACATTTCCTTAAAATAAACACTTATTTCTCTTGAAATGAAACACTAAACACTTAATGAAAATAAACGCTTATTTCTCTTGAAGTGAAACAAGTGACAGAAGAGGAAAGTGAAAACCACACTAAAACCGATCTCCAAATAGAACGACACAACTCCTGGCAGGCTGTTCGAATAAAAGGCGACTTGTATATATTTGTGCAGCTTGCAAAGCCCGGACTTACATGTAACACTTAAAATAACCGACAGCGCACGTTTTCTCGATACAAATGGGGCACGGGGAAACTTTGGACGTGCGTTCAATCACTTCCATGCCACTGAGTCACGTCCAATAAAGACTGTTTTACAATCAAGCAAGGTGAACGATAAAGCTAGAGTTGAGAAACTCATATAAACATAAAAACGAAGCCCAAATATTATATATTTCAATATGCACAGTACAAGAACCCTCATTAGTTGTATATTTATATATATATATATATATATATATATATATATATATATATATATATATATATATATATATATATATATATATATATATATATATATATATATATACATATATATAATTGAATCACGAAAATTTGGAACGTGCTGAATATTATAAATAAAGGTAGAAGCCAAGAAAGTGAAACAATTGAGTTCTACAAGATCTTTCGACTCAGGGTCTGTAGCAGACCCTGAGTCGAAGGATCTTGCAGCACTCCATTGTTTCACTTTCCTTCGTGGCCTCTACCTCTATATATATATATATATATATATATATATATATATATATATATATATATATATATATATATATATATATATATATATAAAGGTAGAGGCCACGAAGGAAAGTGAAACAATGGAGCGCTACAATATCTTTCGACTCAGGGTCTGCTACAGACCCTGAATCGAAAGATCTTGCAGCACTCCATTGTTTCACTTTCTTTCGTGGCTTCTACCTTTATTTATATATTCATCACGTTCTAAATTTTCGTGATTCATTTATATATATATATATATATCTATATATATATATATATATATATATATATATATATATATATATATATATATATATATATATATATATATAGTCATTCGTGACGGTCATTCCGCCATTTTCCTCTCATACAAGAGGAGCAGTACGGGAAATTTGAACGTATGCAAGCTTGGTGGCCCTATCGAGAGCCTCGCCACACACCCACCTATGATAGACCAGTCTACTCCCCGAGGTCTCTTACTTTCAGACGCCCCCGCAAGACAACAATGCCAACTTGGCAACCCCCAAATGGGGAGTTGTGATGCAAGTCTAGGCCTAAAACAAAAGGGACCCTCCAAGGAAGTAGCCCCCCCCCCCACAACTTTCGAAGGATGAGGGGTAGAAAGCCAAAACCAGAAAGCGTGGGTGCCGGTCTTCATGTACCTGTCCGCCCCTTCCCGAGAGACAACTGTCTCTCCCTTAACAAGGTAAGGTGTCTGTTGTATGAGAACCTCGTATCCTCACATATCCTCCCTCCTTCCCCACGATAACATCCCATCCTTCCTTCCTATCCGTATAGAAAGAAATCCTATCCACCGAACCTTTGTTCCTCTCTCTCATATATCCTCCGGCCTTACCCTCGTGTCGGGCTCCGCCTGTCTGTTTCCCCTTACCCTGAGAATAGCCTCTCTTCGATAATGTCTAAGCATTAACCATTATCTGAATATAGTTGCTGCCATATGTAATTAATTATGAGACGTATTGCTACGTCCACTAGTATAAATAGCCTGTATAAGTCCAATAGTGCAGCGTAATTGAATGGTTAAGTGGATTAGCGAATCTGTGCTTATTAGCTCGTGTTTAATTGTCGTAAATTTCCCTTCAAGGGGACGAGAGTTCTTTTGCTGAAAACTTCCACGTATGGTTGCAAACCTACATTCCACTCCAGAGAAGCCACTTGCAGCTTCAAGCTTCAGCGGTCAACCACGGTTAACTGAATATTATTTATAGATAATATTATACCCGTTGTGCTACCTTTTGTTACTATATTATTGAAATACATTTATTGCCGGCATGTAGTGTCTGTATGCCGGCTGGCGACCTCCAAACTTCCTTCTTTTTATCTATATAAATTATGATACTCGTATGCGAGTAATAAACAAGGCAAGAGCTCGCCCGTATCATAATATATATATATATATATATATATATATATATATATATATATATATATATATATATATATATATTATATATATATATATATATATAGTATATATTATATACACACACTCACACACACACACACACTGTGTGTATCTGATAACGTAGTCTCTTCAGGGAGTCATTCTATAAGCAAAAATTTGGGGTAGCATGGGTAGCTCTTCAAGTCCTATTTTAGTCAATCCATACATGGAATACTTTGAAAATATAGTAATAAATGGAACATTTCTATCATGATAGGCGTAGCAAGCAACCTATTCTCAAGAGCCTTAAGAATTTGTTCCCCAGATTTGTATTCTGTCGTGTCTCTAATTGTTAAAACATCAAGAAAAGGCATTTTGTTTTCTGTTTCCCATTCAACTTTAAATTTGATGCTGGCAGCTTGCGTCTTTAAGACCAGAGAGACATCCAACAATAAAACTAAATCCTACACCCGGACAGGATTAAGACATTGACACAGACCCTAGAAAAATCTAACTGTAATGTCCAACAAAAGCCAATCCCCAAAGACACAGGAGTATACAAAAACCCATGGATTGTGACCAATCTTACATAGGTTTTACAGGAAAATCACTTCCCCAGACATTAACACAACATAAATGTTCAGTTAGGTATGGGCAACAGAGCTCAGCTATTTTTAACCATATAAATAACCATAACTACAGGATAAACTGGAATTTGTCACATAATTATAATTTATAGCAGCAAATGTCGGTACAGAAGCCAGACGACAGAGTCAGCCTTGATTAAATAAAGACAGGTAATGAAGATCTCAAAGGATACCTGGGATTCAGTTATCATAGATAAAATCTTCCTTCAACCAACGCTTAAGTAGCTTTAAGAGAAATGATCAACGGGGGTGCCCTAGTTAAACGGCTGCCTATGAATGGAGCTCTTGGTATAAATACTGCCTTTTCTGTAAATTTTCTCATTCATAACCTACCTGAAGAGAGAAACAGCAGTCTCTGAAATATAGTACTTACTTTCAATATTTTGCCATTTTTACGGATGGGCTCCTTTTATATATATATATATATATATATATATATATATATATATATATATATATATATATATATATATATATATATATATATATATATAGCGCTTAAAAATTCACTGTAGATGCAAGACTTCATGATAAAAGCGAAAAGCATAGGATAGATAGCAGGCTGACATTCATAGCCGATTGCTTTCGTCCTTTATAAGACATTGTCGAGGAAAAAATAAAAATAAAAAAGTGCCTCGACAATGTCTTATTAAAGGATGAAAGCACTCGGCTACTAATTTTTGCCTATTATTTCTCCGGTGCTATTTGCTTATATATATATATATATATATATAAACTCACACAAGTACCAACAAATGGGAGAGCTTCTGAGAGCTTGGAATTTACAAAGATATGAAGGTGAATTAACACAAAAGCGAGTAATTTTAAAGTGCGGAAGTTCAGTGAGCTTAGATGAAAAACAGAGACTTGGAAGACTGAAAAATGTTCTAAGGAAAGTCGGGGCAATATGGATCATCCCGAAGTATATTGCTCCCAAGAGACAGTAACAGACCCACGGATTAAAAGGGGGTAAAAAATAATGGTAGGCTTTTAAACTTCAGATAAGTATATTTGGCAATGTGGGAGACAGCCTAAATTGTCATGGAGGAGCCGATGGGGAATAGCTTGATTGATTGACTGATTTATGGACTTTTGGCATACATGCCAAGCACTGGGTCAACTACCGCCATTCAGCACTGAAACTAAAAGGTTTCAAAGGCGTAATTGGAGGAAAAAGAATGAGAATATGAATGAAGGTACAGTAAAACTAATGAAAGGGTGTAGCTAAGGGCCGTAGGGATGATGCAAAGAACCTTAAGTAATGCCAACACTGTACCGCATGAGGTGCACAGATGGCACTACCCTGCCACAGGGTCCCTTCGAGCTTACCCTTTGCTTTTCCCCACGTGGCTGGTCTTGAAGCCCTAGTTATCTTTGTCTCCTGACGAAGGTAGAGTACCAGAATTAAAGTTCTCGAATTCAGTCATGACCCTTTTATATATATATATATGTATGTATATATATATATATATATATATATATATATATATATATATATATATATATTTCACTATTTTATCTTATTTTCATAGTGCGCAACGTCCGTACCGTAAGTGTTGCAGAATCGAGTTGGTCTGGCATCTTAAGTGCAATCCCTCCATTCACTTTGATTGCACTACCGATTTCATTAAGTTACTAAATGCATTCTCAGTTGCAGATACGATCTGCTAGCTGTGGAATAACCCCATCATCTTGTGTGTGTGCACAGTGGCCTAACCACTGCATCTCCCCATACAGTGCCCATTGAAGCAGGTCACCCTTGTATTCCTTCGTTGATCTTTTCATCTATTGTAAAATTTGATTGCTCGACAGGACTCTGTTTACCTGCCGGTGTTCATTTCCCATTCTTCTGATTTCCGTGTTTAATGTTGATATAAGTAATTAAGTGAACACCTGATATCTTGTCCCCTTTGGTATGGAGATGGCCTTAAGCCGACATTTTCTTACATGCTTTTACATGAACCCAGCACTACAGTCAGGATGTACCTTACCTTAGTAGTTTCCGTGAACCCTTAGTGTAAACCACATCAATATCAATATATATATATATACACACATGTATATATGTGTATGTGCGTTTGTGTATACATAATATAACCAATTACAATAAGAAAAATGACCACCACTGAATAATAAGAAAACTGGATCCGTTATACAATGATTCCCCTATGTCTTGACCTTCAAGATTATTATATAAAATGTATGCAGTGTTTATGGTAGACAAAAAATTTAACTTTATATAAAAGAAATAATATAAACCTCGGATTTCATTAAATGAAACACCACTTCTTGCTTCAGATGTGAAGCAAAGTGAAAAACACTTATCCATGAAGCTGCGTTTTTCCAGAGACCATTCTTCTAAGTCTTTCACCATCTTTGGGAGAGAATTCACTCCTAAATGTGACCATATGCTTTTGTAATTGAGTAATCGCATGCCATGCTCAAGAACCAGCAAGAGGAATCAAATCAGAGGTAAATATGTACAAAGAAAGAAAGAAAGAAAGAAGGAAGAAAGAAAGATGAGAGGGAAAATGTTGTTCGTCTGTATCTTTTCTCATAGTAATGGTAAGTCAATTCAAAATTAAAATAAGAACCCTTAGAGCAAGCACATTAACATTAGGGTCGGGGTTTTCTCCGTGATTCTCTGGCGCCATCACAAAAATGAAAGTATCAGACAGCTTCAGAACGGAGGGGGAGAGAAGCCACATCTCACCGTTGGATATAGTAGATCAAAAGATAATATTTGTTATTCATAGTTTCCTCTTTCTCTCGCTCTCTATCTTTCTCTCTTTGCTTCATAGAAAAACAGTGTAATGTTAAAACCCATGGAATTCCTGCTTCAACTTGCATTATGTTTTCTAGTATTCGGTCTCATGCTAAAGCGGTATGAAACCTTTCGTTGTCATAGTCATCAAGCTTCATATTACCTGAAATTAACAGCTAGGAGTATATACCCCTAGCTGTTCCAATAGCGAACATGAGTTACTAGTTGTTCAGTAATATAGTGCAAATGGGTTAGATCCATAACTAAAGGTGCGCATACACTGCAGCTTTAAAGGTAACTGGTCTAATAGACAGACAAGTGATACAGGCGTCATGCGGAACAATCAGCGTCAATAATTGATTTACGAAAACTAGCACCGCACCGACTTGGGCCATCGACGTTTATGAGGCTAGAAATCTGAAACACAATTAAATGTAAAATCTCGGTCTGGTACAACTTTGGTGGGAACACTAAAGCAGATGGCCCGACCTTGCATCTTTTCGTAAATGATTGCATATACAATAATTTCTCTTGTATATCAGTTTTATCTGTTTTTCTAACTCTGCCCTCCGCAGGGAGATAATATAATAACCACTCACCTTTGGTACCTTATCTTTCAGTAACTACAGATTTTGTTTCTGTTCTAACAAATACTGTGGGGTAAAAAACAGTTGAGCATCACAAGAATTCATAAAATACTTAGGTTAAATGAAGTTGTTAATAGCGGTTATTTCATAAAAAGGTTTATGGAGATTAACGTGCTATTTCCATAAAACTTTCATTTATTTAAAACGCTGACATATGCACCTGAAACCTGGCGCACTTCCCATTAGCAAATTAACTCGGCATGTAGATTTGATTTTTAACTAACCTTCTTTACCCATTATCAAACTCTATTTGTACAGGCATGAAACCCTACTGTGGGTGACAGCAGAAAAAACGTCCACTAAAATACTAGAGGAGCCCAGATCCGGGATAATTGACCACTGAACTGTACAAGCAGATAACCATCCACAAGGATTATAAACAGCGTATGAAATATTCAAGTAAGCTAATCACTCATTCACCTGTATAAATTCCATCTGTAACAAATTTGTAAATGGTTGATCGGTGCTGTTTCCATTCGTATCGTTATTAATAACGAGAAAAAGCAAAGTATTTTCTAAACGGTACAGTTTTGAATTGTGGTGGGAAGGTTTCAGAGATTAGAGAAAGTTTCAAAAGGTACAGGGGTGGAACATGAAAGGCTAAGAGTATAATTGAGCCAATACGAAGTGATCTACGGATGAAGAATGGAAAAAGTGATCTTTAATGGTTACAGGGAGTAAGAGATATGATAAAAGGCTATAACAGATAAGTAAACAAAAGTACCCGTCGTAGTGAGGTGGTCTAGGCCCGCTAGACAGAACTGGAAACGGCATGATGCGAGATGAGACTATGACAGTCTGTCAAATATCAACGAGCATGGTTGTTTGTCAACCTGCAAGACATTGGTGAATACTAGAACATGTTACAAAAGCTGAAACGCTCTTAACGGCGGAATGATCTTCATAATCTATTGAACGTCAGTGTTAAAACTTGAGGCAAATATATTTTTTTCTAAGCAGTCTGACGTTACTCACTACAGAATTTATTTGCTATCTACCTTGTATATTTTACTTTACCTTGGTGCCATTTATTATACCGGACATCTTTGTTGTCTCTTTCGTATTCTTTACCTCTCAATCTCCTTTGCTGTATTCCTCTTTCCCTACTTGTTGCCGTTTTGATTGTAATTATAACAAGGAGCAAACTTACTGCATAGGAGTATGGAATGATGTTGATGACGTGGTGGTTATTTAATTACTTATTTTCTTTCACCTACATGTTTTTTCTTTGAATTAGCAAGCAAAAGTGATGAAACATCCCAAAATATCACATCGTTTTGTTTGTAACTCAAGTTAATTTCAAATACCTAACATAACATTCTTAATGAAAAAATATCAAAAACTTTCAATAACCTCAGCACCCTTGACCCCGGAAATAATATGACAGAGTGCAAGTGAAAAAATGTTTCCTAACGTGCTTAAAAACACATTAAATGAAAGCAAAATGGACACCGGGCCACACGGAACCATAAGACCCCTTTTTAATATCATGTAACTTGCATGAAAAAAAAAGAACTTGCATGAAAAAAAAGAAACAAGGAATGTAGCGGTATGCCCATTGTTCTGTGCTTCTCTGTGAACAGTTACGGTAATATTGCTCGTAGTGCTACAAAAGGTCTGAAGGAAACAAGACGTTATGCAAGCAATCAAAGAAATTCTAAATAAAACATTTGATGAGATAATGGGATAACCACAAAATTAAGAACTTTAAAAATAACGACTTCACCTAACCACAAGAAACACGATCATATGTGTTAACAGTAACGCTAACTGATGATATGTAATAACATGAAAAGAAAAAGTGTTGGACAAGAAAACTACTCACTTTCTTTTGATGAGGCAGTGCCGCATTTCAATAAAACACATTCCAAATGCAAATTATCTTTATATAACTATTCATGAAAACAAGTGTACATACACACCATAACCCATACAGGACACTTACTCACATGCAAGATGTAACCGTCGGTTTCACACTAGTTAAATTATTTTAGGCTTAATTTTTGTAGGTAGAATTTTTCGCACTGTGTCGTACCTGAAAGCTATTATAAAAATGGTTCATTAGGATATACAAACTGCAAATAATAATACTTTCCCTTACCATAAATATAATTTTCCCATACTATCAGAAAATATTTCTGCAATTGACTAATGTGACATATATGAAACACCTTATTCAGTACTTACTATGACATTTCGGAGTGAATGAGCGTTTTCTTAAGATCAGTTAGTTGCTTCACACTGAAGTTAAAAATAACCAAGGAAAAAAAGTGCAGATAGACAGACATAGGTTACACATGGTTGGAGCTTTCAATACTCTCAGTGTTTCATGAAGAAACTGACAGCAGTGTTAGATTATAAATACGGAGGAAATACCTTCGTACTTAAATTTCCAGGGACAGCTAGTGATACGACAAGATACACATAGTTCTCAATATAATGTAAACTAAGTGTTAAGCAGATGCTGATGCAATTAATGCTTGACTTATCAGCCCAAATAAAATGATAAACAAAAGCAACATATTACATGTAAAATAAGTGACACAACATCAGCAAACTAATGTCTAAAGATTCGAGGTTAAGGTATGCATGTCAGAATGTAATAATTAAGAAAAATATTCATTTTTCACATTAACCAACCCAAAATTAGTTTGTTACATGAAAAGACCATGAATGCTGTCATGCCGATGCTCGCATGAAACTCAAGTCCTAAGAACATACGAAGGAGGTGGAAGGAGGGACATTGATATTGACTCTGAAAGTAGCCAAAGCCTCTGATGAGTGTAGGGTTTCAAGCGTGGGGAAAAGGTAAACGAACCATGAGATCCAGACTGTACTATAATAATGTCTACATAATAATGGTGGCAAGAGGAAAATAAGCTTAATGACCAAAACACCTACAAAAAAAGGGACTGGGGACAGAGACAAGAGGTAATACTGAAAGATGATAAAGCCCACATATGAAAACAAGAATGAAAAGAAATTTGGACTTTAAACACAAAATCTGTCTTTTTGGAAGCCTTTCCAGTATATAAACTGAACACTGTGAACTTTCCAAGACAAGTGTAAAGAACCTGAACACTCAAAAAGGGATTGATGAAAGAAAAGTTGAGTGAAAAAAAGAGTTGTACAGGGCGGCTTTTCACCGGAAAAAAAATCTACAGATCTTAAAGGATGGAATAGAAGTGAAAGTCGGAACTTACAGAAGTTACTAAGAACTTTATAATCAAGGCCTAAATCTTTAGAAAGAAACGTGATAGACCTTAAGATATTAAACTTCCTCTTAACAACGATAAAACTTTTCAAATTACAAGAATTTTTGACAGGTAAAAAGTAACCGTGAATAGCTGCAGGAGTGGTAAGGAATGAGTCTCATACCTGCTTACTCAACCATACGCCCAGGGCGCAAGAGAGGACACACCAAAGATTGAATGGAATAAGTTATAAGAAAAGTTAGGGAATATGCCTCAAGAACCAATTATATGATCTTAGTGCCACGGGGTTGTAATTCTGATTACCAAAACAGCAATCATACCGCGTAAAATAAGGAGAAACATTTGTATTTTAGCCAGCGAGAAACTCATGTACCATTGTAGACATTCTGTGGAAGGAATCTCATTGGTGGGGGAGAGATGAGGAAGAAATAACACAAAATGACTGTGATAAAAGACCAAAGGGGTAAAAGATATTTTTTATAGGTAAAAGTTCGGGAAGTAAACGTAAAAGAAAAAAATTATTGGCCATAATGACTACGATCTACATATAAAAGGGGCCTTGGCGATTTTCTTTTTCATGGGTCATGGTCACTCATGTCAGCCAGGACGATGGTTCGTTTAATGTAGAGCCTTTATCCATCAAAATAAGATTATTCAGCACCAGTAGTCGTGCTTTGTTTTCAATAATATAATAATAATAACATACATTCTTGGTGGACCGTAAAGTACTTCTATGAGCAAATTTGTCCTTAAACATGAAGAAGATTCTTTAAGGCATACAGAAGGATACGACAAAAGGCAACTGAATATGTCCCTGATACTACTACGCAAGTAAAAATGACTACCGAGGATATTACACATGCCTTCACATACATTTTTAAAGCTGTTTATAGAGAAAGTATGAAAGAATGAAAACAGGCTTTTTATGAAAAAAGCCTCTTTAAGAATTCCTTAAATATGACCATCCTTGAGTTTTGACATGTCAGTCATTAGTTTTGCATGGTCAGCGGATCGCAGAATAACACTTTTCATCTATTATCTTTCTCTGCATAAATGTACGTAGTCCTTCCTGAAACCTTTCATCTGTAGAACACTATCTATTTGGTCTCTTAAATATCATTACTTATGGAACATCTGCGTTAACACAAATACAATGTATGATGTTTGGACCTGTAAATATTGTTGTGAGCGGATGACAATCTGCTACCTTATGGTAGGTCTTTAATCTAATTTCCCCATGACTCATGAACGAACCGCCTCCTGACCTCCTTTCCTACTCAACACTTGGGCGTTAGCAATTTTAACATCTTATACCAATATTGTTAACAGCAACATGAGTGGTTCTGCAAAGTAAGCACATTATGAATGGTCAAAAGATAAACAAAGAAGGTTCTGTGAGGCTGGAAAAGTTGTGCCGTCTCTAGGTGGAAACAAAGTTTGTCACTGATATTAGAAGGCTTGTTTCATTAATTATTAGCAATTTTAGTGTGATGTATTGACAGGACGTGACCAGTGAATGTTCTTGATATTTTTCTGTATGTTCGGTTCTAAAGGGCATCCTTGCTGTGGTGTAGATTTTCAAGGTTCATCAAGCCATTCCATTATTACTCGCCACGCAGTGTCGTCAAGTTCCCCTTTCCTTTTAATGTTACGTGTGCAGCTGCTGGCCATGCCCCCATCCTCATTCGAACTTGAGGCTTCCTTCGACGTTTCTAATCACAGAGAATAAATTACACCAGTCTTTCAAAACATACGCAAGGATTAGAGGCTTGCCTTTAAACTTGACTGATTCTTTGCGGTTTCATTTTGCCCCATCCGAAATTCTAGCTTTACTCTCTTCTGATAAAAATGTTCCTTAATATCTTCCAAAACGGGTAATCGGTCTACATCCTGATTTTATAGCAAAATTCTCTAGAAATTACTAAACTCCCCTTCTAAAAGAAAACTCGAGCACTCCTAATCATCACTATTTACATTCATCAGTCTGAGATGACTGATTGTTTCATCATATCTGGTTATACTCTTCATCGATCTTTTGACTTTTACATGGTTTTCGACTGCCTTCAGCTTAGCAGACCGTTTTCCCAATACTCTCAACTCAGGAGTTTCATTCCCCTTCACAAAGCTCGTCATCAGTTTCTGATCCTAAGTGACAATTTCTGTTTTAGTTGACGCAGGCATATTTGACTCATTCCGCATTCCCAGTTACACCCCACAGATATATAATTTCTCCCGTAACCTCTTACGTTCTCTGATCATTGATTTCCCCAAACGCCCTATTCTCCATCCCATTTGATGTAGAGATAATTCTACTTTCCACAATGTTTTTATTATCTTACAATATTTTTTAAAATAATTTTCTTAAACTTTGAGGCCTATGGGTTGAAGAACGCGTCGTCTCCATTGGGTCTATCACGATTTAAGAAATAATTGGTTGTAATTGTCCACTGTTTACAATTTGAAATATTTTTTCTCACAAGGAAAGAATTAACTTAATTATTTACTCGTATTTTCTTCCCGTTATGGACCTCGCCTTATACTCCCTATACAGTAAAATTCCACACATACAACAGAAAAATCACATATACATGAAACAATATGTCGGTAACACACATAAAATTAGGAAAGAACTTTCCATCCACAAAAATTATGCACAGACTTGTATGCTCGTACAAAACAAATCTTACTAAATTCTTATGAACCAGTTTCTGCACTGCACAGAAAAGCGTAGACACAAAAATCTGTTCTTTTTACAATATGCACAATCAATGCTATCAAAACAGTCTAAACCAACCTCTCCTGAGAGATACTATGTGATAAAAGCGTTGCAATTGAGTCATGTACCGATTCGTTTCAAGAGATAGAAAATACAGTCCAGTATGAAGAGAATAAACAACTCCCTAGCTAAATAACCTCCACAAGAATGTATTGATGTGAGCCCCTCTCGTACCTTGTTGAAGAAACTCATAAAACCCTTTAAAAAAATAAGGAACAGGAATCACAAGGCTCCTGAACTATCCTTCCAAATGATTTTTCACCACGTCTACAAAAATTCTGTCTCATACTGAATATTCACGAAGGATCGAAACCTCAAATATCCACGCGCAAAACAAATTATGCGTGAATTACTGAATATGTCAGTTCACGACATGCCTAATGATTTCTAACTGTGGCCAAAGAAACAGTGCTTTGTCTTAAATTAACACTATAGCCAAAGAAATATGGTTTTTGTCGTGCAAATAATCAAATATCACAACAAAGTCAAAGTATAAATAACATCATAAGAATAAAAAAAAAAAAAAAAAAAAAAAACGAATGTAGCAAACCGAGAATTCTGAATTGCAAAAATATTTTTATCACATGTAGAAAATTACAACTATCTTTATCACATACAGAAAATTACAACTAAGTCATAAATAAATAAACATTTAAATTCAACACGTATCTAAAAGAATTTTTATTAATATGGAGTCTCTCTCTCTCTCTCTCTCTCTCTCTCTCTCTCTCTCTATCTCTCTCTCTCTCTCCTCTCTCTCTCTCTCTCAAGAAAGTTATTTGATAATGTTATTTAGTACGACTAAAGGAGAGTAACTTAATCAATCACTGCCAAGACGACTCTTATTTTGTCCCACCTAAGGAATTGGCTGAGTGACTTCTTACGGACGACACTACTAAATCGTTCCCCCGAAAAATCCCACCTTTTTGTCCCTTGCCACTTGGCTACAATTCCATACTCTTTGTCGGCTACAATTCCATACTCTTTGTCGGGTATACAGAGCTTTAATGGTTCATCCTGGTTAGCCTTAAATTGTTAAACGTTCCAAAGGTGGACTCCGTTTGAAGCCCTCCTGAAACTGACAAAAAGAATAATAGTCTTAGCACCCTTCTTTGAAACTACCAGGGAGCGGGTTTCATTCTTTCCGTTTAATGCAGAATCATTAATCAACGTTCTAAAACGGAGAAACTTCAGCTTGAATTGTAAGCTTACATCATTTTAAATTGTAAGCTTACATCATTTTAAGCATATGACGTTTATTTCCGTATTTGCAATAGTCAGAAATATATAAAATGAAATCATGAGCCGCTGTCACGAGCCTTACGAGATTTTTCCGGTTTCATTTATCAAAAAAAAAAATTACTGACTTTATCGAATTAAAGAACTTCAATGGACAAAATTTCTGAACGTTCCATTCACGTATTACACTGGAAATAAACCGTATTCGTATTAATATAGCAAAATGCGAGATTACAATGTAAGCCCTGTACACCAAAAAACATACACAGGTGGAAAAAAATATTCTTTGTCATACACCCGTTGATGTCATTGCTGCAAAACAAATCTTAGGTTTCATTTATCATATACTGTATATAGACGGACAGCATAGACAGATACAAAGATAAGAAGGATAATAATAGACATGGCAATCAAGCTAATATTGATGGCAGCTATACTAATTATTTACTGAGCCTTATCTACAATGACCAAAAAAAAGAAGTTTCTTCTAAAGAACAGTCTCTTTTGACGGGAACAGGCGTATACAAAACATGTTATCCAAGTAAGCAGAACGCTTGTCGTTGATTGGCAAGCTTATAATCGGGCATACAACGTCCTAACAGAGGTTGTCCTTTTCCTCTGTGTAGCCTTACGCACTTGAGATTAATTTGTGTAATAATACGAGAGAGAGAGAGAGAGAGAGAGAGAGAGAGAGAGAGAGAGAGAGAGAGAGAGAGAAGCCCCGGGTTCGAATGAAGCAGTATTAAGGATGGTGGAACCGAGGCTGCTGCTGGTGTTGCTACTACTAAATGAAAGCCTCGAGATATTGATCTTGTCGACTGGCAAGAGAACTGACACAGCCTCCTTGACAGGGAGATGGATGGACAGACGGACGGATGCTGCAATTTCTCCTGTTTACAAGGCCAAAATAAACAGCGGATTGATATTGAAATATGCCACAATTTCCTTCGTCTTACTCTTTCTCCGGGGAACAAAATATTCTGGTAAAAATTTACCGTATACGCGGGAGAGAAACAAATGTGGGGTTGGGCCTATCTCTCTCTCTCTCTCTCTCTCTCTCTCTCTCTCTCTCTCTCTCTCTGTGTGTGTGTGTGTGTGTGTGTGTGTGCTCGGGAAGCAAAGATGTGCGCGTAGCGCTGAATAATGCAGTGCCACACGTTGAATGAGAAGAAAAGCTTCTTAGTTCAAAGTTTAGTTCTTCTTCGTCTCATAATTAGTATTAATGAAACACAGTAAGTAAATGAATAATGACTTGAATTTCATGTTACATCTTACACCAGCATTTCATTATGATACCAGTGCAATTTGTACTGTGAATTTTGAGTCAGAGACCGAGACAAGCATAGCCATATACATTAACTGTTGACATACCAATCTCTTACAAATGAAAAAAAATCGCGAAATGCACAGGCCGGAAGAGAATTCCGCTTTTTGAAAGTGAATGGTATGAAAGGCCGATTTTGCGCCGGCTACCGCTTTCTTGACTTCCACACAGTAGTTTCTGGTGGTTTCCAAAACTCGTGTTCATCTTGATCACGCAGTAACATGTGTATTGCTAAGGTAGCATTGGCATAGACAGCAATCTCTGACTCTCTTTCCCCCAAGATGCCACTCTTGTTTCGAAAATAATGACTATCATTTGGATAAATTCGAAAAAGAAAATGCGGAAAAGAACTATTCAGAAACAGACAATAAATTATTGTAACAGAAAGGTGAATGGGTGTGTGGAAAATATACGAGAGAATGTGCGCCAACTTACAGCTGAGACTGAATACATTCATGACTGACACCAATGTGGGATCAGAGCGTAGGCAAGACTCACTGGTGAATGGAGGGCGTGCCGCTTAGCATTGCGTCGCTGTACTTAGTGAGAGGGAAATGTATAAAAGATCGGCTTTCTTTTCTTTACTTATTCATCTTCTTTCCACCATTAACTTCCTTTATGATCTTACTGTTATTTCCCTCTCTATCAATAAACCAAACATTCGCATCAATAACGAAGCAAATGAAACAGGAAAGATATGTTTTGCAAAAACCATGCAATTTTAAATATCATTTTTGCATATTCAAAGATCTATGAATCATTCACATGAGATTCCGGGAGGGTATTCTGTTGAAGCTAAACAGATTATGGATTGGAAATCTTATTCAATAACTGACAGGTAACATACTGCGAATGAGTGAGCAAGTGAGCGCACGAGCGGGCGCATGTATTTGTTTATAAAGTTATTTGCATTTAACGACTTTGTGTAGCTATACTTACCATTTGGTAATATATTTTTCTGTATATAAGGTGTCTTGATGTTGCCAATGATAGACATGATAGACATGAACATCATAACGCTGAGTCTGTGTATTTCACAAACATGTACACAGCTGTATTACAGATAATCGTGCATGCTAAAAGAAATAGCTCTGGGCATTTCATATACTGATATGGATAAGCCTATAAAATAATTTAGGAGAACCCAAATCTTATAACAAAATCATATTAAAAGATCAAAATACCCAAGGAATAACTTGAAAACGTCTGATACCTAAATTTGGTTCAGAAGTAATTAATGCTAAAATAAGATCCGTTTTATTTTTATCCATAAAATGTTAGCTGCTCCGTGAGTTTCCGTTAATCAAAGGTATATATACATAAGAAATGAGAGAGACGTCATTGAGAGGACAGGTGATGTAGTTAGTAATTTAGTGGGTTTTACGTTTGTACTTGCATCTAACATGCTCTGACCTACACAGCGTTTCCGACTATAAAAAGATGGGAAACTTCTTCTCCCACTTGACAGGAAGTGCCATATGAGATCATTCTATCAGCAATAAGCATCCTTTCACTGACAGTTCCCTTGCAAGCCACCAATTCAGAATGACATAAATAATTCCTCTAAGTATTATGTAAAAATGAATGTAAATGGTAATTGACGGAGAGAATAAATTTCATCGCCCGAGCATTTTGAACTCGCATATAGCATGCTAAGTTCCCATCACGGTGTTACTGAACACACTTGTGAAGAGACTTTTCTCCGTTCAGAAGTTAATGACACATTACTTCGAACTGCTCTGAGTTCTAAGAATCCTGTGAAGAAAAGCTCTCTCGCACAACCGCTATCGATGACATTGTAAATAAGTTTCCATTTGACAAATATGAACTATGTTACTGGTAATTAAATGAAAGATAAACTTTGGAGTCTTCAGGTCTGAACTTCCATCTAGCATACCCTAAGCTACAAGCACAGAGCATTACTGACTCTGCTATGGAAGCAATTACCAGAAGCTGCTGAAACACTCGAACATCCTCTCTCACCTCTCCCACATACAATTACGTCTTCGTGAGATATATATGTATATATTATTTATATATAGATAGATATATCTATTACATGCATATAAATATATATATATATATATATATATATAATATATATATATATATATAATGCACTAGGAAATTAAATGGCAGAAATAATTTTCATTCAACTATTAAGGACCATTAATCCCTCTCACTTGATGAATATATGAATCGTAATAAATATATGAATGACGATGGTAATCAGATACAAAAGTAAACTTTGACTTTCAAGCATATTTGAATTAGTACCTACCATACACTGCAATTCTAACGCACAGTGTTACCAACCTCGCTGTGGGAGAAAACTTAGTCTCCTGCTTACAATCGGTGTCTTATTTATGTCCACTTTTTATAAGGCATAAACAAAATTTCGTACAACACGTTCTCGCACTACTTATAGTAATTATAGATACTGTAAATTACTCTTTCATGCAACATACACACACACACACACACACACACACACACACACATATATATATATATATATATATATATATATATATATATATATATATATATATATATATGTATATAATATAAACTGCCCGTTATTAGATTTTGACCTTTTCAGTGAATAAAAATCTCAAATAATGGGTTTAGGCTTAACAAAGAAAATTAGTTCTTTAAAGATACATTTCATTTCATATGTACTAAATTTTGTTCCATTTTCTCATTTCAAGAATGCATTCCCCAAATTACTTGGGAGACTGGCTTTTCGATTTCTAAATATAACCTGCAGTTTTTTAAATAACTTCTTACGAGTTTCACTCAAAATCATAAGGACAGAAGATGCAAATCAGTGTAAACAATAAAAATGAAAATAATCCTTAAAACAAATCGTTGAAAAAACGATATCAACAGCAGTGACGTAGCGAAAATTCTTTAAAAAGTACGAATGGAATGAGAAAAAGAAGATACTGGATGTTGGTGACACGAACCATCGACTGGCAGGTTTAATTAACTCGAAAGTCCGGCAAAAAAAATGTATGTATACATGTGTGTACACACACACACACACATATATATATATATATATTATATATATATATATATATATATATATATATATATATATATATATATATATTGTAATATAAATTTCCTCAACACTGAAGCTATTACTAGAACTCTGAATAATAGTGGTTACTGAAATTCAAAGAGAGAAGGTAAAACATCCTTAATAAATTACCGCGCAATAAAAGACGACAAAAAGTGATAGTATATAGGCTGTAAGCCAATCCTCTCTGCCGGGAAAAAAAATCACTAAAATGACTCAGAAAGAAGCATAAAGCAAACTATTCCGAAAGAGTACCCAGGAAGAACTGATGAACAGAGTCGGTGTCAAAACAATAGCAATTATCTGACGTAATCCGTAATCACTTTAGAGACTCTCTAATGATGACTGACAACAGTCTCATAGCAACGTCAACCGTTTATTACGTAAAGTTATCTCCTCATTCAACGATCTATTTGGCTGCATACCGTTCACTCCTTGCTGTTACAATATACATAAACATTTTGATACATCTTGCATTTTGTGTTCTCAGCATCACAAAAAAGGTAAGCCTTATGTACAAAATTCCCTATAGAGCAGAAAATAGCGCTTTTCAAGTTACACGAAAAATAATTAAAAGAATTCACGGAAAACAGTTCTAAATCAAATGTGTTGAAACTATTTTCCTTTAATTTTAGTTACCGAATTACCCATATGGTTAAGTTGCCATGAAAATGAATCAGTTTCAAACATAATTTATCTGTAAAATATACAGTTGCTAAATATGCAAGAGGACCTAGTGCAACCGTATTCACTGAAAGTATAAATCAATACAACATTCAATCCTTTGATGTGGCTCCATACAATAGGAATGGATCAATAACCTGGCCCATGCCTCTCCACGAAAGGTCACTTCTCCCTCCCTTTTGCTTAGGCACACAAAAGCGTAATTCTTGAGAGTCACTGCGTCTTCCAAAGCTAACAAATTGCAGGCTTTACACTCCTGTAGGTAACATAAGCATTGTAAATTTAATTTGTGCGTTGTCTTTGCTTATACCAGTCTACCTGCACGCTATGGGATTTCTTTACAACTGTTGTTGTGGAATGTTCGTCATTTTTTGTTTGTTTGTTAAATGACAAGTCTGTTGTCATGCACGGGAAGAATTCGAGATCAAAGATTTATTCTTGAAATGACTAAATTAAGAATAAAGATTTTTCCTGGAAACTATTTTGCAAGAGTTTGCATTCCATTGTATACTTGCACATTTACAACCAACGACCTTTAGTTTGTGAGGAAGTAGGATTAAGGCGAAAGATAACACAGTGCCTGGTTTAATGTCTTAGCTATAGCATAAAAGGTTAAAGTCGCTGAATAAAATAAGAGGAGTCTGCATAGCATGGATATTAAACTGTGCGAATCTTGGTGTGCAATCTTAATTGACTGACCCATAGGCGGAGATGATCTATCCCAGAGTCATCAAACTTCAGGCATTGGTGGTAATCCGTCTAGTAAGGAAATTTACAATTCCCAATATATCAAACTCTTCCAACGATATGCAGATGTCGATTTAATGACATTTGCCTCTAGGCTTCAAGCAATGGACAGATGAATAGTCATTATTCCAAGGAAAACTGCCATTCTGTTATATTAACTCTCTCCAACACAATCATGATTCTGATTCTGATATGGTGCATGATGATGATGAACATGTCTAGAAGTGACAGACTTCAAGGTCTGAAAGAAGCACTTTGAAAAAGATTTATTTTAAGTTCAAAGTCAGTAGCTCTTTAGACTGGAAATGGCAATGTTCCTGCATACTTGGACGTAACTGAGTGTTCAATTTTCCATTTCTACGGATGTCACATGGGTGACACACACCCAGTTCAGAAGAAATAGACTTTGGCCCTTGGGGGCAGATAAGTTTCTCAGAAAGAAAGAAGTCTTGAGAGCTCTGAATATTCTGCTTAGCAGGTATTACTATATTAACTTTCAAATAAGCCAATATACAGTGGATGTCAATCTTCTGGATGAACAGTTCTGGAACCACTGCCTAGAAATGCTGTGTAGAGTATGTCCCAGCCTCTTGTTGTCTGCAATTGTTGTATCAAAACTCAACAGCGTTTGTTTTGGTCACTTGGAGTGTAAACTCTAATGCCTAAAATTATAGAATTCCAAGGTACTTCACTGTGTTGTTGTGGCGGTATATGACTGATTTTCACGAATATGACACTTTTGGCAATCTTCATGTTTCTTTTCATGCCAGTATTACAATTATCAAGATGGATAAAATGATATACTGACTTTGTGTCAAAAGATTAATAGCGTAAAATCTCCAAGGAAAATGTGAGCATACAAAAATCCCTCATTGTTCTCCACCAATAACAATTTTACTCTCAATTTCTCTTCTTATTAGGTAGGACATGGACTGAATTCTTTCTATTCTCGTTATACGCGTTTTTGGTTTTTGCCAGGACTCCAATATTGTCTAGTCTTCACCCAAACCTTTTCCATGAATTCCTAGGCCTACCTGCCAGCTAAGTCCTGCTACAGCCATACCTGCTACTTCAGAGTAACTGTTTTCCACCCCTTCTCATCACATTTCCGAACTACCTCATATCTGAGATCTCAGTTCACTTTTCCAAAGTTAGACACCACTCTAAGGAACTCTATAATTCCTAATGAGTTCTTCCTGTTGCATACTGGTCATAAATCGTAGCTTTGTTTATTCACACCTAAATAAAATACACCTATTTTCTTTGTTGATGTCCGTCTCTGGAGCATATAGCACTCCAGGTCTTTAACAAGCGTCACAGCTATTTCGTCTGTTTAGACTTCCTTCCACTATCTTAATGCTATTTATATAATTTTATTTGTTTTTATATTTGCAGACAACCTAACATTTACACCATTTCAGTCATACTGTAATCAGTAGTGATATTATCATCAGTGTTATAATGGTATGAGAGATCCTGTAATTGAAAATTTTTGTGAGGAATTTACACGATCAAGAATTAAAACTCTAACTGTAAAAGTTATTCTATATCTGCCACAGCAGCATATCAAGAAAAACCAAATTCAGTGTAATAACTTGAAAGGGCATATTTATTGTGACCTATTATTTCTACAGGTATCAATTTAATAACACTCAACTGGGAATTCAGTAATAATATACGAGAACTTCACCTGGAAATATAAAAATCATCAGTGACCAAACCCAATATTTTTTTTAAATTAAAGGAAAAATTTCGTTATTTAGTTTCGCCGGGGTGCATAATAATCCACAAATATGAGTACCCAGCTCTTCACTAACACCAATTTTAACAGCAAATGGAATTACGAAGATGAAACTGAAATGCAGACATACATTTACCCAAATCGACTGGAACAGCAACATACATCTATAGATGTTCGCGGTTTCTCCGCAATTCACAGCCATCATAGTTTCAAAAAGTACACATCCACAAGTCTTACACGCGTATACTCGTAGATACTATACATACTACATACATACATACAACACACACACACACACACACACATATATATATATATATATATATATATATATATATATATATATATATATATATATATATATATATACTACATAAACGCATACACCATATATAATTTTTATTTTGACAAATTACTTATAATCACCACAGTTAGTCAAATTATTTGTTTCCATCACTCAAACTTCAAGGAAGTTAAATGGTTTCGCAAAGTACGCTGCTCGTTATCCCCTAATTAATTGTATTTCGCTCTGAAGTCTATTTTCCTTCACCAACACTTTCTTTCTCCTTAGAATCATTCTTTTTTCTAGATTTTTCTTCAGGACTATACTTTAACAGTCATTTTCCATTACTAAGGCTTTACAAAAACAAGATCAGTAGGAAGGATTGTGATCGTACAAGACCACGAAGAGGGACGTTTCATGTGAAGCATAATGCAAAATAGTCATGTCATTGTTTTAAGCAACAAAAGGTTGTATTGGAAAGAATAAACGCATAATGAACAATGGATGGAGAGAACCTGACAATTTCAAAAGGAATATTTTATCACTGCCAGGGAGAGCAGTTTCAAGACAGTTAATGAAAGTTAGAACGATGAAAAATTAATTTTATTCTAGAGCTCAAGAAAGGAAACGGTTAATGCTTATAACAATGTTGAACAATATTAATGATTACTGAGGACTCAGAGGTGAAGAGACAAAGCCAAACAAGGAAAAGAAAGGTAGCAAAAAGTAAATAAATAAATAAAATAAAAAGTTCGGAATATTTGCTAGACTTTTATGAGGTCAGTAGTTCGGTATAAAGAGAAAGAAGCAGAAAAGTCCACTAAAATGCTGACGGATACAGTTCTGACAAATGCACTGCAGGACTGCAAAATAAATGGCTGAGCAAAAAAGGAAGTGTGTGTATGGGTTGCAGGGAATATAATATGTTCATGAAGACTACGTTAATGTATGGTGTTAAACTAAAACGTTGGAACTTATTCCAAAGGTGTTTCACCTACTGTCTGCATATGTAACTCAACCTTAAACGAGACACTAGTTTTAAATATAAGCACATTGTACAAATCACACACATATGCAATATATATAATGTATAAATGTATATATACATATATGCACTCAAACACACACACATATATATGCATGTGTATGTATGGAGTATGATACAATCAAAATCCTGAACGTATTAATGTATGAACAGAATTAGTAGCAAGAATAGGGCGTAATTATCATTTCGAAGTTCAAAACCACTAGCGTTAGCGGATAACCTTACAATATAACATTTATGACATATGAGTAATTCCATTATATACATACCAAAAACATCTATCAAAAGAGTAATCTGAGTTCAAAATAAATGGGAAGGGGAGATGCCACTTTTCATTGACAATAACACTTACCTTAATGGTAACTTGGTTTGATTATTTTTCTTCAAAGCAAATATTTAATTTATAGAATGCTGTATTAGTACCTGGAAGTAAATAACTTTTATTTAGTAAAAGGATTTACTACTCTCTCTAAAGGGGATTACTAAATCAGTGGAACCTCATACTGCTCTAAATCGTAAACTATTGCTCAAAACTTTATTTTCTTGTAATATTCCGCTTTGATGAAGAGAGGCTCCGGATTACAGCAGTGAAATTTATGGGAAAATTATGAAATACAACTTTACATAAGCATCCTTTTTCTGTTGACTTTGTCCTATTGGGATTTTTTCCCTTAGAATTGAAAGTGGAAAGTCGTTATCCTTTAAAGACTGACGCATATTAAACGTGGCGCACATTACAAAAAATTATGCATCACAAACGAATACTCGATAATAAATTACTTATGTGAATAAGGTTCGGTTTTTGATAATAAATAATTAGTTTTCAGCGTAAGAAATATAGATTCAAACGTTTTACTTATGAGCTGAGCAATACCCATAGCCCCTTACATTCCATTTAGAACTGCCTAAGTTATGGAAAAAATATTGTTTTCGCAATACAGAACACGACTAAAAGTAACACTACCAGAAAATATCGCGTTGTCCCCAAAACAGGAACAAAATACTGTGTATGCGAGAAATACAAAGCAACAGAACACAATTTCGAGAGTATATTGTTTAGATAGTACAAGAAACGACCATTGAGATTATATATATATATATATATATATATATATATATATATATATATATATATATATATATATATATATATATATATATATATATATATATATATATATATATATATATATATATATATATATATATATATATATCTACATATATATTATATATATATATATATATATATAATATACATATATATATATAATATATATATATATATATATATATATATATATATATATATATATATACATATATATATATACATAATATATATATATATACATATATATATATATATTATATATATATATAAGTCAGCCAAGTACTAGGAGAGAGAGAGGTTAAAGCGAACGCAATTTCTATGTAGAGGAAAAACAAGGGAAAAAGCAATTGACGAACTACGTCCAAGGGAAATATTAACGAAAAATAATCAAATCCTGTTACTCACACACCAAAATGATATTTTTGGTTTTCTGCAAAAGACTACTATTGAGATGATTTTGTCTGTTCGTCCGCACTTTCTCTGTCCGCCCTCAGATCTTAAAGACTACTGAGGCTAGAGGGCTGCAAATCACTATGTTATTCACCCTCCAATCATCAAACATCCTCAAACATATCAAATTGCAAGCCTCTAGCCTCGGCAGTTTTTATCTTATTTAAGGTTAAAGTTAGCAACAATTGTGCGTCTGGCAACTATATAGGACAGGCCACCACCGGCCCGTGGTTAAAGCTTCATGGGCCATGGCTCATACAGCATTATACCGAGACCACCGAACGACAGATCTATATTTGTTGGCCTTTATTATACGCAGTACAGAAAACTAGATTGTGCGAAGAAACTTCGCCATATTTTTTACTTGTTTCTTTTGTCTTTGCTCAGTATATCCAACTCCTAACAGATTAGTTTTCTCCTCATAATGGGAAGGAGTTGACAATTTGATGTGGTTGTATAAAACAATGGACAATAATAAATCTGTAAAGAACCTGATCAAAAAGATAATAAATAAAAAAATAAGCAAGGATTTTTCATTCAAGAAACACCAGAAATATAAATGAATAAATGTTCCATTCAAGAAAACACCAGAAATATAAATGAATACATTTTCCATTCAAGAAAACACCAGAAATATAAATGAATAGATTTTCCATTCAAGAAAACACCAGAAATATAAATGAATAGATTTTCCATTCAAGAACACACCAAAAATATAAATGAATAGATTTTCCAATCAAGAAAACATCAGAAACATAAATGAACAGATTTTCCATTCAAGAAAACACCAGAAATATAAATGAATGAAGATAAAAATCAACAGCTGCTGTCACTATTTAAAATAATACTACCTGTATATAATAACAATAGTAAAAATTTCTAAGCAACACGAAATATGTCAACCTATAAAGACAAACACACATTGAATCATGCAAGCTGAGCCAACATTGCTCATGATAACACATAACTGGGCTATCGAGAATCCTATCACTTTAGTTGACATATGAGATACCTTGTCATTGTTACTTCCAAGATAATATCAAGAAGCAAGACGAGTATGAGACGTTATGTACACAAGCCAAGCAAAAGCAAACACCTCGACGCAAGGCAATTATATGAGGCCGTTTACTTGCCTATGATACTGACTTATTCACAATAAATTGTAGGTCTTCTAAACTTTAGTGAAAATCATTCTCCAAAGTATCACATATTTAGTTACATAATCTAAAATACCTCGTAGATCAGACCAGACCAGTAAGCTTCTGTGAAATGCTTCACATAGTATTTATGAAAAATGTCACTTGTGAAATTTGACAGTATTCACACTGTGCATTATGCGTCCAAATTTACAATCCATAAGGTCAGAATAAGTTACCGACAACGTACAAAATATAATAGTAATCCCATTATATTTCAATTTATTAACACACTTACCCAAAGGCTTATGGAACACATTATCGTCATCAAGTCAACCACA
This sequence comes from Macrobrachium nipponense, assembly GCF_015104395.2. Classification (NCBI taxonomy): domain Eukaryota; kingdom Metazoa; phylum Arthropoda; class Malacostraca; order Decapoda; family Palaemonidae; genus Macrobrachium; species Macrobrachium nipponense. Next base: position 92,200,877 of record NC_087202.1, read on the forward strand.
GGAAAGGTATCATTTTATTATTTTGGTTGAGAGTGACAATACGTATACCCACCAATCTTACAAGTACCCAAACCTTTGTAACCAGCCTTTCAAAACGATTTCTCAGTTCGTCTTGTTGCTGTCGTGGATATTCCCTCCATGCTAATACAGTCGAAGTTTAGCAAGACTAAGTAATAATCTTCTTTGGTTCCAATATTGGGTTTAACTAACTAATTAATTTTTCAACTAAAAAATTAATTTCTGTATGCATTACTTTTCCTAGGGTTGTGACCGGAACACGCACTGGACATCTGGCTAATAACTTCCAAATTGGCCTGAAAAGTCAAGAAACAACTCAAAGGTTACTCCCTTGAACAGAAACGTCAACAAAGACTGCCACATGTTTTCAAAAGAATTTAAATATTCAATTCTTCATTTGAGTACCACGGAAACAGAAGTATATTCAATATAAATAAAAGGTAATCTTTTATAACACTCAATGAGGAACCTCAAATCTCGAAGATTGCCATAGTTTATGGTTTTCTGTTGCTTTGCTCATGTTCAATCAAGATCTCATACTTTCGCTACTATTATATTATTGTGGAGTATGGATCAAAATAAAAATGATTTTATTTTAGATATATTTCAGATGCACTCTTGAACATCTCATTACATTTTACCCTCTGAAGGGTCCTTAGCCTTCATCACTCCTCTTACAGTTTTTTGGCGTTTAATCCCTTATAAATTTTCAGTTAAGCAATCGTTCACTGTTCTATTTTGGCTCCCTGGAATCCATGGATTTTTAAAAATCGTCCCTCTCTGAAGATCTTCCATCCATATGCACTATCTTTTTTTTTTTTAACCACCAAATCTTCAGTGTTTCGAGACCTACATACAGCCCTTTCTTTAATCTCTTCGAAGACATACTTAATTGCCCTCGGTCTCCTCAGGTCTTTCAGTTTTTTGTTCGTATCTCCGACCCACACCAGTTAACATTAAAATTTATTATTTTATCTCCAAGATATTAAACTTGTTCCGCGAGAACAGTTCTCTCCTCAATTTGTAAAAGTCTTTATTCATTTCCATTCTTGATATCTCACGGCTGAACTTCTCAATGTTATCCAATATACTCTCAAATAATTGACTGGACTTTCTTAGGCAAGGAACGTGATTTTTGCTACGTATCTTATCATCTGCAAAAAGTGAGATTTAGTATAGTAACTAACAATATCGTAAAACAATGAAGGCATTGTAGCCCCCACCGGGGCCTACCTGACGAATCAACATTCTCCGCACGAGAACAACTAAATTGCCGCCACGCGGCTGAGAGAAATGCAGATTCTCGTCATCATGTTTTATGTGAATATATCTCCAATACTGATATCGCCACCTTTTATGTGACGTTATCATTCTGTGCAGCTATTCAACCATGCATATCTCTATTTCATATTCAACTACTTTGCAGCTCGCACGAGCCACTGAACATTGTGAATGTTGACTGACTAAAGCAGTAAACTCCTGAACTGCACCTTCGTTTGTATCCCGTTCCCAACCCTTTTAGATAAAAAAAACAGTAGATCGTCATCTTTTACATCTCCACTACACTTATAACTATACATTAGTTCGTCAGTTACAGAATTCTTACCGTTAGTGGATATTTGGCAGTGAACCTTCAATATATCTATTTTTGCTTCTAAGCCGGTATTTCCGATGCACACGTCTGTTCGTTGGTTTCTATAAGTATTCTGCCCGAGGATGACATAATTACGGGAAATGTGCATGTCGTCAGCCATTTGCAATTACGCTTTCATTCGAGCAACATGACGTTTACATTTGGTATTGGACCCCTTCATCTTATCCTTAACCCAAACGTCAGTTTAAAGAGTGCAATGTACTACTTCAATATATCCTAGGACACAACATCCTACTGAAGGGAGAGATGGAGAGTTTTACTCCTTAACCTACAATAAAGTAACCAACTACTAATTATCTGACCTCGTTATAGTTGTAAAGCTAACATACACTCGCTATACACCCACCACCGTGCCCTGCTAAAATGTAGTCTGTCAAAGGGAAGCTGCGAAAACGTCAGTGGAAAAAGTTGCCAAAGTCAAAAAGTAGCAAAATCTGACAGACAAACCGTTCGTGGGAAAATGACTTCAAAGCTGATAAAATTAAGAGAAAAACGTGAACTGCACAACGGTTCACTGAACACCATAGATATAACAAAAGATGAACACAACAATAACAAGTCTCTTCAGTTCTTAATAACCTTAAGTTCTGAAATACCGAACTCCCAGTCTTCCTCTGTGTTTCCCAAATCGTTATATCTGTCTGTTATATGCGCTGTCACCTAAGAAGATACTTCTTTCATCTTCGCCTTCTTTCCTGTTTACATGGTGCTGAGCTAGTTAGGAGAAAATGTATTTTGCCAACTATGGTATCCTTCTCTTAAAATAAAATAGTTATTTTTAGCATTTCACAAAATCCATTTCAACTGCATTGTTATTCTAGACGTGACGGCATAATTCACAGACGTAAGGAATAAAAACACTAGAAATCACAAACACTGGAAAACCAGTGGAACCAGCCCAAGCTGCACATCGACGACCTAAACCGAAATGGATTCCTGATCCATTTCCCAGTCATTCTATTAGCCCCATAAGCTATTTTATCATTGTTCCATTTAGTTTCAGCTTCCTGTTAAGCCTAACAGCTTCATATGTTATTATTATTCACAGTCTCTCGATCATTTGCAGTCTCTGCCTTTGCTGTTTATTGGACAGTCATTCCCATTAGAGTAAAAAGAGTACCAAAATACTGTTCGACTTTATAATCGGAAAAAGGTCGGAGTAATGCTTGAAATGAACAAAAATCTCAGACTAGTGTTATCAAGAGAGCAAGGTCGTTCAGTCAGCTGTTTCAATCTCATGGCTTTACAAAACACTGAACATTTTTTCAAAAATTATTCTTGGATACTACAGTAGGTCACTATGGCCCGGAATGTTTGGGTGGAAATTTATTGACAACCATAAAAAGGTAGAATCCAGTTTAAAGGCAAACCTATTGTAAAGACTATTGAGTTATGCTAAAGGAGCAGTCCAAACATCTTTAATTAGTTTTACAATGAAGCATTTTATTCAAATCGCCTTGTTCGGCAATGATTTTCTGACAATTTTGTTGACTATGGTTTATTTAATCAGGTGTATATCATCACTTATCTAAATCTGTTATTTTCATGAACTGAACATCTTACTAAATTTCATTTCAGTTTTCATCTCTTCAAAGTTTTTGGTGTTGTTCCTTGCGAACGTGTATGCAGTCGTGTAAAGAAAAATAATAGTATTTATGTCAAAAACGCATTATTTTCAATAAGTAATTCCCGCTCTATCCAATTAATATTTTAAATCTGCAATATAACCGCTTCACTTTTTAGTAACTGAGGTACATTCAACGTTTTCTATAAGTTATCAATCGTCTGACCTATAAAGAAAACGAGGTATATCTTAATTCCAGGGGGCCTATTTTGTTTCACGTTCCATACTAACTTAAATTGAAAGAAAATTATTGTACTAAAATACGTACCCGAAATGGTAGCTTTGCACACGCGCTCACACACAAACACACACACACACACACACACGCACACACACACCGTTAAATTGCAATTAATGTTATTTCCTTCGGCTGAACATTGACTCATTTTTTGGGGGAAATTTCCCCTAACTGGCCAATCTCAAGCTGTTTATATTACATCGTAACCAAAAAATCACTTTAGTATAGGCCACATATTTGTTAGACGCAGCTCATCAAGCGGATAGCGTATGTGTATGTATTAATGTCATTTATATTACTGTATCTATTGTTACATTATTGCAACACTCGAGTACAAAATGTGATCTCAAGAGGTTTTGTCAAATGCTTAATTACAATTCGGAAAAAAAACACCCACATTGCTTTCGCTACGGAGATGATGAAAGCCGTTGAAAGTTAAGCCAAATTTCTACCATTCCTTAATTTCTCGGTCAGGTAATACAAATAATTCCTGGGTCTTCAAAACCTAGCGATGAAACGTTAAATATAATGCTATCTTTAGCAATAAATGGTTTGCAACGCGTGATACATGCGGGAACTAATCAACATACTTCTGCTGTGTGAATGAATAACGCATGCGATTTTTTTAGACTGATTATTGCTTTTATAAAATAAATACTAGAAAAGACAATGATGCAATAACAGCCAGTCGTTGTAATACATTTTACGCAACAAACATAATGAACTCACTTTACGTCTATGCCACAAACAACATTGAGCGAACGAAATAGACTCGGCAGATGACAATTCTATCCAAGAGCTTGAGATGAGAGTCAGCACCCAAAGACCACAATGGAGAACAGTACTCCAAAAAAGGAGCAAGAAAAACGTTAAAGCACTTAGATATAATAGTTTCATCACAGAACATTCGAAAACATTTCCACAAGAAACCAACTCCTTGAGGAACAGAGGAAACAAAGTTATGTATATGCGTCTCATAGGTCAGCTTTTCGTCAAAAGTTACATTTACAATCTTAAAAGGGTCACTGACATTTCAAACCGTATCATTTAAATGTAACAGGACGCAAACGCAAAGTGTTCTGGATCGATTGGCTATCACACTTTGAATTTCAGAAGGGTAAAACTTCATGCTCCAAAGCCTACTCCACTCAAGAATACGTGCCAGATCAGTATTTAAGGATTCTGCAACCACAGTTCAAAGGCGGGGAAATGGAATAAGAGCGAAAAGAGTAGCATCATCGGTGTATGCAATCAATTTCTTCTCCAGACCTTTCTACATGTCACTAGTATTAATAAAAATACCAGAAGGTCCATGAACACTACCTTGACGACCACCTGAAACGACATTACTATGGACCCTAAATTGTAATGGTGGTAGAAAGATGTCACATATCTTTATAAAACCCTCGAAATGGTTGGAGAGCAGGTTTTCAAAAACCTAGGACTAAACAGGGGTAATTGAAATGGGTTTATATTCTGAGGTCCATGAGGAGCTGAGGAACAACTTAATCCCATAGGTAATGCAGCAGTGCTTCCCCTCCTTCAAACAGAAGGAATACTAGTTGTAATTTTGGAAGCAATGAAATCAAGTCTTTCTAAAAAAAGTGGGAAAGATCCTGTTGGGGGATACGACGGCATGACCTTCAAGCCAAAGAGGCAAAGTGTTGACATCTCTAGATCTGAAGGTAGTTAAACAAAACTAATCTTGCCTTTTAAGCTCAATGAAATTATGCCACAAAAAGTGTAATTGATCTTTCCTCCATAAATCATAAGCTTCTTGTTTTCATTGATAAGCAAGCTTATAGTCCAAGAGCAAGGGGACATTTATTTGCTGGTGACGAACAAATTTCTTATAGGTATTTTTTGAAAGGTCTTACCTCGGGGGATTCAAAACTGCGTAATAAAGTTGAAACTTTATCACGCCTTTGTCTCGAAAATGCAACTCTTTGAACTGGTCGAAAATATGGAGGTACGTCACATTTCAATGTCAATATCACAATCAATTTTGATCGCACAACAAACATTATATATCAAAATGTTGGCAAACGGCCACAGAGTCACTTTATAATAAAACTTTATAATAAAAGTTGGCCTTAAACACATATATATATATATATATATATATATATATATATATATATATATACACACACATGTATATATATATATATATATATATATATATATATATATATATATATATATATAATCATAAACATATATACATACATAAACAAATACTCACACAAAAATATAATACTATTACATATATATATATTATTATATATATATACTATATATATATATAATATATATGTATATATATATATATAATATATATATTATAGATATTATATTAGTATACATATAATTAGTGAAATTTGGTAGACATTTAAAAAAAATTATTGGCCCTCATTTTGAATATTCCTAAATAATAGCTTCAATCGGCTTGAAATACTAGAAAGTGAGGGAGAAAGGGTGCGAAGAAGAGATAAGAAAATAATGATAATGAAATTATAGATCTCCCAAAATATTGGTTCTCTATTAAGTCAAATCGCACTGGAAAAACTAAACAAACTATTTTTGCAGAAATTTGCATTTGGCGTTCATTCTCATTTATTTGCATATATAAATATATATTTTATGGAGTCCTTTTCTTATATAATATTGTATTTGATTTTTATTCTCAATTTATTTGCATATATAAATATATCTTTTTTAGAGTCCTTTTCTTATATAATATTCCTTTTCTTATATAATATTGTATATGATTTTTATTCTCAAAATTCGCATAAAATTATGTATGCAGAGTATTAACTTTACCTGATATTACTGAACTCTCCCTGTCCATAATCAGTTCAAACACTACTGAAAAAGTCGATTTTCCTTGCTGAAAAATGGTCGATTTGTCAATTTACAATCTAAGTTCTGCAACACGTCAGAATGAATGGAAAAATGACTATTTACGCACAATGACTCATTGCCATTCGAAATACTCCTTTTCCAGTAACCTCTGATATGTACGATTCTATTTTGTCTTTATTCGATGGAAAGAAAAATGGACAAACACTGCATATGGACGTCATTTTGTACGTTCCATTAAAACTTCCAACAAGTTAACGAAAGCATAGAGTATTAACCGTAGATGTCTCACGTTGAAGGTTCTTTTTACTTTAAGCGAGGAACAGACAAAGACCATTTCCTTCGACTTTAATATGTTCCATTGAACAAAACTTACTAAGATTCGAACAAAGCTTACCAAGATTCTCTAGAATTTGGTTCCAAAGGCCTTTTCTGAAAAAAAAAAAAAAAAAAAAAAAAAAAAAAAAAAATCTTTGTTTTAGGAAAGTTTTTTTTAATTGAATGTGAGGTTTTGTTAAAAGCAATTAAGCATACGAAAAAGTAATAAATTTTTACTCTCTAATCTTCATCCAGTGCTGGGATATATAGTCTACTAAAATTTTCTAAGACTGTTCAAAAGTTATTCGGAATTTGAATCAATTTTTCCAGCGGTTTAGTACTTTTCAAATCGATTAATTCTTGCACATACACTACAATTACCAAAAATCAAGGTTGTACATTTAATTCGAAATACCACCTGTAACATACGATAACAAAAGGTCATATATTGAGGTTTACGCTTCGTATAAGTTACCATAATTTCTGCTGACAACCTTCAGTCTTTTTTATAACGTAAGATATTTAATGGCTAAGGATCCATATCAAAGATTTGTTACAAATCATACCAAGCTTACATATAAAAGAACTCATCGGGTATTAACGAGAGATAGAGAAACAATGAAAGAAAATTTTGTTTTAACTGCTGAATTCAAAAGGGTTTCACTGTATGTACTGGAGCAATATTCTTTCCATGATAACTCCAACTCCACGTTGAAAGAAATTATTAGATGGTAAATTACAATGAAGTTGTTCCTTGGAAACAAATGTTGCCTCTGAATACAAGAATAACATCAGTTTCTGAGAATAGCAATAAAACTCCTCTTATTACCATGAATCAGGTCACAACGGCTACTTTGAAAAGAATCCTTTCAAAGAATAGATTTCCGACAAATGAAAATAAACGATCAGAAAACAGGTAGGAAAATAACAAATAAAAACTGATGGACCACCACAATATATATATATATATATATATATATATATATATATATATATATATATATATATATATATATATATATATATATATATATATATATATATATATATATATATATATATATATATATATACACACACACATAAACAAATTATGTCAGAGAAAGTAAGGTGGCGCTTCACAGCTCATCAAGGTAATTCTGCCTTAAAGAGAACACTTACGGGAGCCTGTACACGTTCAAACATGAGAATAATATTTTCGCCGTGATTTAATAAAATCTAAATCATAGAGCACTCAACCATCATGTCTGAAGACATAGTGAGCCTCACCAGTACATCACTGTTATCTGTTAACATTGATTAATATGTTTCAGTGCTGTGAAAAAGAAACATTGAAGACAGATACATCACCAATTATCGTCAATATTTTGAAAGATAAAAGTGAATAACCTTGTAGTATCGTGGCATCTGGTACCTAACTTGTGAGGTTTTGCTAAAGAATCTTATAGGTAACCAAACCGACGGCATCCTTAAAATGATTTTCAACAAGTTTCTGCTGATATTCATTGTTAAAGTAGTCAAGTAGTAGCAAGATAAATAAATTCATAAGGATAATACAAATATCTAATGGTTTTCTACTGGCGTAGAAAAATCTAGATTTAAGGCAAATTCTTAAACACGAACAAACTTTTCGGCGACCAGAGAGAGAGAGAGAGAGAGAGAGAGAGAGAGAGAGAGAGAGAGAGAGAGAGATTAATTACATCTAAAGTTACTGTGCTGTGGAATCCTTACCTAATGTTTCCAATGTAATTTTGGAGACAAAGACAAACAGGGAAATCAGTACAGTGCCCGAAGAACGATCATAGCCTTAGCATTATAAAGTTGCAAATAAATGCATTAAATATTAATGTACCAAATGAAATTATATTATTGGGTCAATGCTTCAATGTGACAAAAAAGCTGAAGTACTCTTCTCAAATGAAATTCCAATCCTTCGTAAAGAAACGGCAACTTTCAGCGGTGCTCTGAAAATCTCATAAAAGAGGAGTTATCCTTGAAGTAAACGAAGTCATTTGGAGGTGATAAAATGTGTGAATGTCTAAACAATGAATAAAAACTGATCTGTAAATAGACCGGAAAAAAGCGGCTTATGAACCTTATGAGCAAAACGAGATGTTTTCATAGAGAGAACATAAATACATCCATATTTCTTAATTAAACGAACAAGCAAATCATGGAAACGTGGAAATGCATCATACCAGAAAAATGATCCAATAAACATAGACTAATAATGTTTTTGCTTTTTATGTAGATATATATATATATATATATATATATATATATATATATATATATATATTTATATAATAGATATACAGTGATATATATAGGGTCATAATCTTTTTCTTCAAATAACACTTGGCAAGGCAGGAGACGGGAATAAATAAATATTGAATAGGAAAATGGAAAATTTAGATCTCAGCTCATAAATTTTCTGGTGATTATTCAGTGCTGTTATAAGAGACTTCTGTAACTAATACGAGCATTTCCGTTGTTCCATTTAAGATTTTAATCTCTCCTTAATCGGCACAATGATACGTCCTACTATTAGTTCAACACGTAAATGCATGAGAGAGAGAGAGAGAGAGAGGAGAGAGAGAGAGAGAGAGAGAGAGAGAGAGAGTTCTCGACTTTACACTCTCGAAGGCTTTTCATGTGTCATCTTATTCTAAGCCCAAGCCATTCCTAGAGCTTTGAAAATCGACTACCACTCTCACGGTTGATGGCTGAAAACAAAATGGCTGCTCTAATGAGCATATTTCACAGGATAATGCAAACAATCATTATTTTCTCTTCTATTTTCTTGGCTATTCTACTACAGAGATAGGGCAGAGTAACAGCACGTTCGTTATCATAATACGATCGAATGTCCGTTAAAAATGTAAATATACCTTTCCATTTCCGTCTAGTTTGTTCATTCAGTAATAACTAATAATTCGTTCTTCAGTCTGCTCTCTCTCTCTCTCTCTCTTTCCGGGTTGAATCTCCAGAAGTCCATTCAGAAGCGCTGTCACAAACATGCCCCTTCATTAGCTCAGTTATGTTTGTTTTCTCCTTCTCATGCAAATCCCCAATTACTTGGTCTTTAGAACCTACAGGAATCCAGAACTACCGCCCCACTTTTCTCTCTCTCTTCTCTCTCTCTCTCTCTCTCTCTCTCTCTCTCTCTCTTTCTGACTGCTTCGTAAGAGGTATTCAGTATTCAGCATTATCTCCAAGGAGTAAAACTACCACGTCCGTTTGTCTGCCTTTCCCTTGAAAAATCAATACCCCTGTTTGTGCATGTCCCTTTAATCTCACTTTCTCTCACTGCTCATTTCCTTACTCCCAAACGAACGTTCTTTACACCGTTAACGTATTCTCTCATTTTCCACCTTTTCTTCTCTATTCCTTTCTCATACGTTTCTAAACACGATTCTGCTCTACTCACGAATAGTTTCTACGCATATAATTATCTGTGAGGCTATACCTTTGGATAATTTTCGTAAATTTGGAGAGAGAGAGAGAGAGAGAGAGAGAGAGAGAGAGAGAGAGAGAGAGAGAGAGAGAGAGAGAGAGAGAGAGAGAGAGAGAGAGAGAGAGAGAGAGAGAGAGAGAGAGAGAGATCCGTCATACCTCTTCTTTCATAGACCTTGTTTTCCCAGACTTAATTTTACGTTGCCTGTCATCACCAACAATATAAAGAAGGACAAATTTTACTCTCATCTTTCAATTTGGCATACCAATGAGTAACATTAGTTTCCTCCCCCGGCTTAAAAACATTAATCTTATCCCTTCGCTGGTCTTTCAAGAAAGATTTTCCTTGCTGGAGCTACCCAAGTCTAAAGAAGGTATACTATGTAGATCTTGCAGCTACCTACAGTTTCTGGCCCATTACGTAAAGCTCATTTTACCATTCGTACCCTATTGTAAATCCCTTGACAATCTACTTCTCTAACTCGTTCTTAAAATATTTTGAGGTCTCTCACCTTAGAAATCAGTATACACATCACAAAGTCTTATTTGAATGTTGTTGAAGAGAACTTAATTTTTTTCTGTTCCCTCTATTCTGAAGAAAATTTAATTTTCTCTACCAACATTCAACGATGTCAATGAATTTATTCAAGCTTCCCAGAAGTGGTGCATTTTATTAGAAGAAAATTTTATTAGAAGAAAATTTTATGCCTTAAAAGAAAGTAAAACCATAAGAAACTGTTATCTGTGTACTTCGCACTACTACTTGGAAAGAAAATTTGGAATTTTAATTTTTTGCTTATTTGTTATCCCTGCTCATTAGGGGACGTATTAAAGATGAAGTCATTCCCTGAAATTTAAACAAATCGCTAAACGACCTGAAACAATAGTGGGTGCGTTCTTGTCTCAAGTATGCTTAAAAGAAACTTTTATGGGATACGCTAATCGGCAGCATCAGACCTTCGTTATGATGTTTGCAGAAAAGTCAGAAAGTAAGTAAACAAGCAAAAAGGTACATTACCGTTACACTCAAACAAACATACACAAACACATACACATCAAACACACATGTATGCGTGTGTGTATGTGTGTGTGTGTGTGTGTAATCTGACATCCAACTGTCAGACTACTCCACTCCTGGTCACTGCATAACAGAGAAATTGGAATAAATTTGCCGAAAGAAAGGGCAAAGGTTGCTAGACTTTTGACCTTTCATAATAATGGCCACACCTTTAGGACAGTAATAATGTTTATAAAATATATCACACCAATAGGTACGCATATAAAACTGAGTTAATAGCGCATCTGCCAAACATAATGCTTTAGAAATAAAAATAACGCATAATCTTATAATTTTTTTTTAACCAGAACTGCAAACGTTTAGTCTGAGAAGC
>NC_087202.1:92212937-92229428 GCF_015104395.2 Macrobrachium nipponense
GTCTGAGAAGCGTCCAATAATGTTTTTCCATAATCTGGGTAAACCTTTTTCTGAAGGAGTCATCATGTAAAAATGGAAATTTTGCATAAATGACTAACTTTGGTACCGTGATAAATGTTTTCGTATTGTTAAAAAACTGCTTATTAAGAAAACTCCGGAGCCTCTTATAAAATAGCTTTTGAGGGAAGCTATCTAATTATTACAGCTCATGTTTTTATAATTTTAAGCTTAATTCATTGTCAACTCTTATACATAGGGCATTTTTTATTACATCAAACTGGCATTCCTTCAATCAGGAAATAAATTACCTATTGGAATATTTTAAAAATTATTGCTTCCCTCAAAAGCTATTTTATAAGAGGCTCCGGAGTTTTCTTAATAAGCAGTTTTTTTAACAATACGAAAACATTTATCACGGTACCAAAGTTAGTCATTTATGCAAAATTTCCATTTTTACATGATGACTCCTTCAGAAAAAGGTTTACCCAGACTATGGAAAAACATTATGGTGCAGTCAGTATTAAACTAATACCAAAAAATCCATTAACAATTGGGTCTTTCTTTAAATATAAAGATCGATTGAGTCCCTTCTTGACCTCAAATGTAGTATATAAATATACTTGCCCAAAGTGTAACTCTGGGACTTACGTGGGATCTACGAAGAGGTTACTGAAGGTCAGAATCGATTCTCATCGTGGAATAAGTTTCCGAACAGGAAGTAGGCTCTCCAACACTGAACATTCAAATATCAGGAACCATGCAAAAATCTGCAAAACACAAATCGAAAGAGACGATTTTTGCATTATAGGGCAAACACCAAACCCCAAGAATTACCCATTTTAGAGTCATTACTCATTAAGCAGCTGGTTCCCCAGTTGAATACCCAAACCTCCTCCATCCAACTGTACCTTAGTTAACGTGTCTCCTTTTTTGTTGTCTCCTATCATTCAGTCTTTCTCTCTCTTAACTTAAGGTTGGTTGGCGGTTCCAGCTTTTAAATAATAATTTTCTGTAATTGTATATTTTAGTAAATTTTAGTCTTTTTACGATTTTTTTAATTTTTAGTAAATTTGTTTTATAATATTATTTTAATTAATTGACAGATTCCCAGAAGATGTAATAAATGTTATTACGAAACGTTGGAATAAAAAACTATGTAGATTGGCCTGTTTCCTTCAGTCAACGCCTGATTTGATATATATATATATATAGAATATATATATATTTATATATATATATATATATATATAGATATATATATATATTTATATATAATATATATCTATATATATAATAAATAATATATTATAATATCTATATATATATAATAATCTTTATATTTATATTATTAATTCTATATATATTATATATAATATATATATATATATATAATATATATAATTATTATGTATATAATATAATAATTATTTTATGTAAGAAGCACTACAAATAAAATCCTCTATCCTTCAGGACTTTCAGTCTAGGTAAATTACCCCACCTGGATTCAGTGTTATAAAACAACTGTCAGCAAATCATTCGTAAATCCCTCCCCTCCCCTCCCCACCTGATCTGGCCTCTGAAGAATGACGACGGAGAGAGAAGCGACACTAACTTCATACAAAACAAAAACAAAACGAGAAGGAAAAGGTACAAAGAAAACTCGAAACAAACGACGGGCAATCAGCGTCTATACTTTTGCAGCGAAGCCAAAGTATTCTCCGTTCCACTCAAAATATAGCATTTTGAACAAGTATCATTCTCAAAGGCTTTACAGAGCCTTTTTAGTCCTTTCTTTTAAAAAACATCGCAATTATGTTAATTACAATTCAGCCTGCAATTTTTCCGATTTTTCTTTTGTCAAGAGTAAAAGGAAAATGATATGACTTCGTAGAGAATTGTAAAAATATGAAGAGCATGTACGCTTATCATAATGAATAAATCTGGAAATCTTATTTTAAGATAAAACGTTACAATCTCCTAATTATATATATCTATATATATATATATATATATATATATATATATATATATATAATATATATATTATATATATATATATATTTTATATATATATATACATACACACACATATATAATTGTAATAGCCACGATGCCCTCTTAATTTTTCAAATTCTTTGCTCTTTTTTTTGGATACGTTTGTTACTAAGCCTTGAACTCCAACTTCAAAGATATTTTTTTTTTATTCAAGAAATCATGATGTCCGGTAGCGGGAAACGAACCTACGATACCATAATCACGACGAGGTGACCATGGTCAGGTCAGCAAGGTCACCTCGTCGTGATTATGGTATCGTGGGTTCGTTTCCCGCTACAGCACATCGTGATTTCTTTAAAAAAAAAATGTCTTTGAAGTTGGAGCTCAAGGCTTTGTAGTAACAAGCGTATCCAAGAAGAGCAAAGAATCTGAAATATATATATATATATATCTATATATATATATATATATATATATATATATATATATATATATATATAATACTGAGGAAACCTCAAGGAAGTTTACGATTTTGTGGTTAAAGAATGTATGTTTTGTAATTATGGTAAATAATGAAAGCCATTGTACTTTTTACCTAATAATGACGAACTGAAGATTTTTTCCACATTGAAACTAACAAAAATAAACAAGTAAGTGAAATCTAAGGAATACTGTCCGTAGATTCTAAAAACTTAGCAAGATGAAAATGAAACTGCAGATTCCAGTCAGTCAGCTGTCAAGATATAACACTAAGAACAGAGCAGTGGCGCTATTGCTCACGCTTTATTTCATCTTGAATTCTTCCGAAAATTCCTTTGTCCAAAAATACTATGAAACTACTTTATTATTTACATTGCAATACATTTGATTAAATCTTAGGAATAAATACTCAATCGTACACGTACCGCAGTTATGCATGCAAAGAGCAACTTTGGAATTTTTAATATAAGTCAAAATATGATGAACAAAAACTACGATCTGATAATTCTTCATAAACGACATCAATTTTGAAGAGTTCGAATGCCAAAATGGCATAAGTCGTGAGGAGCACGTTTATCTTACCATAACATATACTTAAACATAGATAAATTATTACAAATATGCAAAACATAGGTGAGCAACGGAAGATTGAATGAGATATGATATTATGAATCAACGAACATCGGCCGCCATACTGGTGTCTCTTCTTACTCAAAAATCATAATCTTACTAACATACAAAAATGCTTACATGAAACGGATCCATGGCTATAGAATTTTAATGATAGCGTTGCCATTATGCGGATAACTGCTTGCAGGTGAAACTAAAAGTTTTCGTCGTATCCCAAATAAGCCATGTTACCTCAAATATAGGGAATAAGAAAAATAACTTCGTCCGGCGTCGCATATTAAATTCATTTCTCTATTTTCGCGAATTTCCTTTCATTCTTTCTTTCCTCTAATCTTCAGGTGAAAACCCTTGTAGATAGAGTCAACAAACTATAAACCCAAGAGGGCTCCAAAGGAATATTAGCCCGCAGATAGAGACAAGAAATATGAAAAGCTGAAAAACGAATAACTGGGAATGGAAAATAATCCGGTTACACCTGAATTCAGAAGTCGTCAGCACAAACTAAAAATAAATTTTCTCACCGCTTAAACACTTGAAGATCAAAATATGCCATATCTAAACCAGGCACAGTTGTAGCAAAAACAAAACTCCTGCATCGCATTAAACCTGATACTAGAAAATGACACACTATTTGCAGCAGCAGTATGCCTAGTAAGCGAAAGGGTTCTGGATCGACTAAGTATCATAGTTTAAGTTTTAGAAGGGTTAAAGCCTATTTCACTTGTCAGATCTCTATTCAAAGATTCTGCAACCACAGACCTAAGGTGTGGGAATGGAACAACAGTTAGAGGAGTACCATCATCGCGGATGCAATGGATTTGGCCTCCAGGCCCTGCCAAATGTCGCTAGCATAGATAATATATACCAAAGGTCCAAGATCACTACCATGAGGAACACCTGAAATGGCATTACTAAAGCTACCTTACTGGCCATCAATACAGACCCTTTAGGTTTTGCTTATTGGAAATTCATTTAAAATATTAAAAGATCCACCAATTCCCTATTATCTTAGCTTGACCATAAGCACTTTATGGTCCAAACAGTCAAAGGTTGTACTAAAATTTAACTAACCAAGCATGCCTCTGCACCTTCATCAAGAACACTCTGCAAGATGGTAGATGCTGACAAGAGTGCTTTAGTACAAGCCTACCAAGGCCTTTACGAAACCCAAACTATAATTCTGACACTACGTTATTATCTTCAACTACCCTACAAAGACAAAGAACAGCCTCTCAAAAACTTTAGATAAAACATGGGTAATTTTAATACCCCTATATCCTGAAGGGCATGAGGACAGACCTAGTTCCTTAGGTAATGCAGCAATGATATCCTTCCTCCAAACAGAAAGAAAACTTGCAAGTCGGAAAAATTGACAACTTTAGGAGCAATGAAATCAGTATTTTTTTTAATAAATCATGGAAAAGACCCCGTTGCAGTCTATACCAACATAACTGTCAAGCCCTAGAACAAAATTTCGCCTTTTCTAGATATGAAGGCCATTAATCACTACTTAGGCTCATAACGACATGGCTAAAGTAACACCAAAGACTTAATACAATGTCTGCTCACTATAGTTCTGGCTATTATCAACTTCAAAAAGTGACCACCTCTTATGGCCATCAGCAATGGAGAGCAAGATTCCACACCCTCGCTACACCACAAAAAGTCTGATTTATTATTCTTCCATAAAAGATAAGCTTCTTTGTTCAACCTAACCAAGCTCATAAGCAGCATAAATGCATGGTTTATCTTAGAGCGCCTAAAATATCGCATGAATACCTTCCCATCTGGCCTTAGCTTTCAAATTTAACTTTCTTGAAAAGCTAAAATCAAGAACAACCCGATCCATCTCCACATTAACTTTAAACACATTACGATCAGTTGAGACCAATGGCAAACCTACTCAAAAGGAATTTCCGTGTAACATCTGCGAATACTATGTTAAGTTGGTTGCCAAGTTGTTGTGCAGGTTCATTTATCAACTGCTCACAGCCAGAAATAGTGGTATAAACTAAAGCAACAACACCCATGATTATCTGTGGCAGTTACTGGAGCTCAGCCATTCAGTGTGGTGAGCTTTGTTGTCGCCAACAAAGGCTGAAGCAAGCCTTGGAATCGGGCTTCTTGAACTCTGCCATTTGGTAATCAAGCAGCTATAAATAAAGTCAACCGAACCTGGGTTCCTATAGCTAACAAAAAAATAAATAAATAAAGATTAAAAAAATAAAAAATTGATGAGACTAAGCAACCTTTTGATAAACCACAAGGCATCCTCGGCCCTTACACTAAACCTGCCTTACACACAGGGTGTGTGTGTGTGTGTGTGTGTTAGAGAGAGAGCATGAATAATGATGTATGGCAATAAATCGTTTTGGTCATTTCTCTAACAACCTCTGGACTTGGGAGGCACGTCCTGCGATGTCAGGTATCTGCGATTTCCGAAAAATGAAGCTAGTGAGATTTTACGCATTAAAAACCTAGTGTTTAATTACTATTGCCTTATTTTTCTTGTTTTGTAATATTCCCGAAAAATTATGAGGCACTGCCGGCCTCTTGCTTTTCCTAAGTGACCTTTTAAATATTAAATACATGTGAACCTACTGCATCCATGAATAATTTCCCAACAAATTCCACAACAACTCTGCATTTACATCGTGCGCTCAACGTTTAACCTAAAGTGAAATAAAACAGAACAGGTATGCTAGAAATTGAACAACTATTCTGATGAAATTAAGAACAGAAACGCAATGGTAAGGCGCTTAGAAAGAAAATTGTCATATGTAATAATGGTCCCCCCCATGCCACAGTTTTCACTTTGATGGGCTGGAGTAGAGGGAGAGAGAAAGAGGGGTCCAGTTTCCTCTGGCCTTACAACAACCTTTAAGCGTTTCCGGAAGATTTCTTTTCAAAAGAAGTTTCTGGCATTCATTTCTCTTTCTCCTTTCTCCAACTCCAACCCCCACCCCAAACCCCACCTCCACCAACCCGCCCGACCTCTACAAAGGAAAAAAATAGTTTCCTCTAAAACCTCTCCGCCCATGGATACTCATCCCTCGTCACTTTAGAAGTTTGCAGCTTCTACCGTGTCAGTCGTACAGAACTTCTTATTCCTACTGGAACGTCTTCATGAGTGTGTGCTTTACAATAACGTTACATTTTGTATTTCCTCTAATACATTATGAACGCTCTGCTTAAAATAATTAGAATCCAATCAAATTCTAAACAGACCATATCTATACCAGACCTAATTCAGAACTACTGTCTGATTTGAGCTTCAGCAAACAAACATTCCTGTTAATTGTCTGAAAAAATATTTAATATCATAATCAATGATGCATATTTTCTTTCAATAGAAAATGCATTGGTTCCCAACGATTTCGCTCGTATACTTAGCATCTAATTTTCACTTGACAAAACAACAAATTATGCAATATCTATTCCAACCCCTGTAAAAGATTCCATGAGAAAATTGATTCCTCTCAACAAACATCAAGGCCATTTCGAAGCATTCCGCAAACTACCTTCATTGCCGCTCGCTTTTAAGCACATTCAGCCAGCATTTGTCATCCATTAATTTCCCATTTTCCTCTGCTTCTCTCCTCCGTCAAGATAAGTTTTCCGCTTCTCTGACTTTTATCGCCTTCGTCAGCAAGATCTGGGTCATCAAGTAAGCATCTCTCTCTCTCTCTCTCTCTCTCTCTCTCTCTCTCTCTCTCTCTCTCTCTCTCTCTCTCTCTCTCTCATACAGAACCACAGAGCTTGCCCGTGGCTTACATAAACAGAAGGATGAGTTTTTGAATTCATAGCTGTGTGTGTGTGTGTGTGTGTGTGTGTGTTAGCGTGTGCGTACGTCCGTGTACGTGCATGCGCGAGCCGGCGAAGACTTTCAAGCCGCCTGCCTTCCGGCGGAGGCGCGACTCCTAGGCGCCAGTGAAGTCCCGGCAGTCATTACTTTATGTTTACCTGAAATGCGGTGGCCCTTAGTTCTCTTTTCGCCTTGACAAGTCTCTAGAGAATCAAGAGCGCTTTATAGAGCTGGAGATGGGGAGGGAACGTTCTTTACTTTCAAGAAAGACACTGGGCTTCATGTTGACGCTCCAACGCACCCAACAACACACCGCTATTAAGAAAGACAGACGTTTTTGAATTGGCCGCTCGACGGGTCGTGAATTTTTAAAAAGGGGGAACTCCGCGTTTGTGCTTTTTCCAAAGGATGAATGGAGGTCTCCACTTCCTCTTACCCCCTCTCCTCCTATCCGCTTTTAAAGTCTTCCTCCCTCTACTTCTCCGCCCAGAACTGATGAACATCCCTTTACAGACCAAGAACCTTTTCTAAGCGAGGAAAGGAAAGAAAACATTATTCTTTGTGAAATGCTGACATCGTCAATGCTGCTGCTTGGTACAGAACTACAGACATCACTTTTCTTAGGAGTTTTACATTACCAGAGAAAAAAAATTCTCATGTTTAAACAACAGAGTAAGCCTGCACTGGGACACATGCACATTCATACGTTAAATTACATTAAAAAATGTAGTGAGATAAGAAATAAACATACGGATATGATGAAACTATTAAGAAAAGAAAAACTTCAAAAAGGTAACAATGAGTGTGTGACAAAATACAGATATTTTCTTTTCAGAAGCAGCCACTAAAATGGAGAATAAGGACAGAAGGGGAGATCTTATCGCTCCATATGTCTATTATTACAACTATTCAATATGCTGGCGACTTGACGAAATGCATGCTATGCTACATTCATTCTTACCTGTACAGCTAAAGAATATTCGTCGCCATATTGCCGATTTTTTTTATGCGCGGTATTCTTACGTATTCAACATTTGTTCTTTCATTGGTCTCTTCTCTGTCTGTAGTAGTATAAACAATAAACATTCTAGTATAAACAGCAAATAAGTAGGAAACCCAAGCCCTTACCGTCCAACATTTTCATGCAATCAGGAATGAGAATGTTGTAGCTTAATTCCTTCACTGGAAAAGATTAAATGCTATTGCAGTTAGTCTTCAATAACAGGGTGTCGCGTCAATTCAGGAACATTCCTTCCCCCATCGAACGCCTCTGTTTTGAATATGTGCATTGGTGTTCTAAGCCTCTGGCACTTTTCAATGCAGTATAATAAACGCATTACATTAGTCTTACTGCTAAAGAAGCACAGTGAGCTACCATATAATGCAGCATATTTAAATGACATACATGGATATATGTATATATTTTAATAAAATGTTTTTTCATTCTGATATTTTCTGGTGGGTCATTTCTTTCTCATAATTCGTGGAGACAAAATATGAAATCATGGAGACACGTTACATATCCCCATGAGTTTCATACTCAACTGAAGTAAGATCAACCACCGATCCATTATGGATATTACTACCTGGTCATGTTCTCTCTAGAAAGTGCAGAATCATTTGTTTCACTTCAGGAATCTTAACAGCTTTTGACAATATCAGGCATTATGATGTGTTGAGCAAACACTTTTCTCATGCATAGATTCCTGAGTGAAATTTAGGGCCATACCACAAGCACAGGGATTCTAAAGATGATTCAGCGCAAACTTCATGCTGAAGATTTTACTCCTCTGTCAACGAAACCTATTGCTCTTGGTTTGATTTCTCTAAAATGATTTGTTTATTTCTAATTGCTTAATTTCGAATGTACAAGTGACGTTTCTTATCTCTAATGATAATCTTCAAGAATCTGCAATTAACCTACTCGATAGTAATTAAGGGCACCATCTGTTCAGCTTTTCATAAGTCATAGTCTATCCACCTGAAACATCTGAAGTTCATTCTCGGTCTCTTGATATGAATCTGTACTGGAGGATGTTTTTGCGGCGAAGACGAAGTTATGTTTATTCTTATGCTTCCAATTCCAAACGTCCTTCTAACCTTTTCTAGCAAGTCCTTTGTTTTTCTAAAATGATTAATAAGTGAACAATGAAGCCATCTGAACTCTCAGTATTTCGAACTCAGAAGTAGACAGAAGCATCTCTTAAAAGGAGTGCTGTTCTTATATATGTATATATTTAAAGGCTTTGAGAAAGCGACAGACCTGACTTCGGGTACTGCCGACGAGTTTCACTTCTCTTCCTTCATGACTCAGTCTTTGAAGTTCAATCAAAAATAATTTGCAACACTCAAATCTTTCTGACTGCAGCTAACACATGTGATTGATGCGTTTGAGGAATTTCCTGCCTTTACAATCTTTACTGAAGTTTTCGTTGATTATAGCACTGAAGCATATTCCACTACAGTTAGCGTTTGTTACAATTACTATTGCCATTTGAAATTTGTAAACACAGATCTATGGAAATTCACTATTAGACATTTGTATTAACTACAATTGTGTTTCACAGCCAATTCTGTATACATTATTTGATGAATTTCCATCTCATTTTGTATCCAATAAGGTTGTGAAATAAACTTTTCCTGAGAGGGGATTACAGTGAATTTTTCTTTATACTTTGTAAATAATCAAACCTTATTTCCTTTGGATATTTAGATTAGATTAACGAGCACATCATTGATACGTGAACAGTACTGAAATGAGGTCGTCAACTCTTACGCAACGTATCCACATTTTCTCTTTCTCTCTTTCATATGTAGATACAGTTGCTTTATTGCTGCCAAGCTGAAGAAACATTAGCTTTGTGCAAGTTAATGATGGCAGACCTTCAAGTTCAGGAGTTGTGCTTTCGGTCACCTGTTTTCAACCTTTCCATGACAGAGATTTATCTCTCTTAGCCAGAGTGGTTGGTTTGTCTCCTAACATTAGCAGTTATCACGAACAATCGACGGATGGTCCCTTATTTGTCAATTTTGCACAAGTTTTCATTATAACAGAGATCTTTCACTCTCAAAAATTATCCCTAATCTTCTTTTCGTGCGGAGAGGAACCGGATTTGCTGAACAGCAACACTAACATAAGTAAAAATGTGCTTCGCTGCCGAGCGCTCTGTCTGAGGATGTCCAAACGCTCTTGTATCTTACTGACATTTTTACTTATTTATACATAAATCTAATTTATTTATTTTTTTGATAACTGACCACTTCTTTTTGCATCTCCTATTAACTTCCGTTACTTCTTTCAAAATGAACACCATATTCTTTGGAAGACTGAATGCCAAGTCAATGATCCTTGGGAGCTTGCTCCATAAGAATAGGGTTCATAATAATGATGATGATGATAATAATAATAATAATAATACGTAAATAGGTTGAATTTTCCTGTGTATGTGTAACGTCAAAAGATAAGAGACGAGACTATGTAGAAATCTTCGGTGTTCTTAGTCTTTTCTATCTAAACCTGGTCACGGTCATTGGTACAGAGACTGACAACATAGCCATTCAAAGAAAAATAACTGGTTTTATAACTTCTTTTTTAAATGATAATACAACTGGTTAATCACAGACGTGCATGAAATTGAAACGATTGTTGCCGAATTCATCGCTATCTATAATTCTCCTACCTATTATTTCCTGTTATGTCATGAGGAAGAAATGGCACTAACCTTTCTACCTGAATGTTCATTACTTGGCTCTCTGACATGCTTTGTTGCTCGTATGAAATTGTATTTCTGAAGGCGTTGCTAAAGATGCACTTCAAGCCATCCTGGTGGTAGTTCTTGAAATGGCCGTAATGGACGTGACAAAATCTTTAACGTGAAGATCTTTTTCAGTGTAATGCCAATATGCAATGAAAAAGTGCGACTCACGTTCAGATATCTGATTTCTCAAATTGATCTTCATGACTAGAGTTACAATTATTTATTTATTTATATTGACGAAATAAAAATAAACCTTATAACTCGAATTAGTAAGGTGATTATCTGATTTTACACTGCACATCATTACTTTTGTTTAGTTTTGTTGGATACAAACATTAACAACAACTTTACCCTTCAACACGTTTTAAACTTTTAAGGTAGTGGACTTTTACTGAAGATCCGCCGAGGGATTCTGTTCACTGGACTGTCAGACATCAAAAAATATTATTAGTCTTCCTTCAAAATCAGTATAAATCTATCAATACAACTCTGACATGGATAAACTAAAAGCTATATTTAAATTAATTTCCAATAAAATATGAGCTTCATTCTATAAAACTCAGAAACTTTAACGAAAATTGTGTCCTTCATGATAATCAATTGCATATCAGACCTCATTGATCCTCCAAGCAGGTGTGTGTGTGTGTGTGTGTGTGTGTGTAGAGAGAGAGAGAGAGAGAGAGAGAGAGAGAGAGAGAGAGAGAGAGACGGGGGTCAAAGTTCCAACGCGTCCTCCCTCCCTGAATGAGGCAGATATTCTGAACGTTTAGTTAACGCCAGAAATCTCTCTGTACCCCATTTCACCTGACTTCCCCAATTCCGAGCTCTCCACGGGTTCGAGATTAATTTCTGTTACAAACTCCGAGAGAACTGATTTAATCAAATAAGATCCCGATACCATCTAACTTGTTTGGAGGTCCCTAATACCCATCTACAATAGCAATACAGTTACAATGAAGCTATAACACAAAGGCGGTAAGAACCCTCCTTGTACTCATATATATATATATATATATATTATTATATATATATATATATATATATATATATATTTATATGACTGATAAAAATGTTCTGTTACAACAGAATTCCATCTAATAAAAGGAGCCCATAAAAACACCAAAATATAGAAGGAAAAAAAGTACTATATTTCAGAGATTGCTGTCTCCCTCTTCAGGTATATACCTGAAGAGGGAGACAGCGGTCTCTGAAATATAGTACTTTTTTTCTCTCTATATTTTGGTGTTTTTACGGGCTCCTTTTATATATATATATATATATATATATATATATATATATATATATATCCATCAAATACCATTGCATATGTGGCACCGATAACACTGGCAGTCTCAAGAATATCCAGTACCTCTCTTTTATCTACAGGGTGAAGCTCTGAATGGACAGTAAACTACTACTTTATTGCTCCATTCATTTATTCTCAACCAGACAGCTGTTTCGACCATTAACCCATGAACATCTTCAAGGTTATAGTAGATCTACAATGGCTCTACATTCGTTCATATAGGCGAGTGCAGCCAGAAAAATTATAACCAATAATGCTACAATATTCTCAAAATTCCCGATCAAGAAAAATGAATTCAGTATCTCCCGATAGATTCAGTGATCTGTAGCCACTTTTGTGCCCAGCCCAGTTCATATCAAGGCTTTCGCACCTTCTCTAAATTTAAATTTGATAATTTTGTTGCCTTAAAATCTATTGGATTCCCTAAGAGTGGCATTGCATGCCATTAGAAGGAAAGACATAATTTTCTTGAATTTCCTCAGGGTGACCATGTTTTTCTTAGAAGGGAGGTTGTCAAGTTAGTGTGTGAGAAGTATGTAAGCTATACTCTCTTGTAGATTGTGCTTTCGCTGCTCTCTGAGGCGAAGTAGCTTGTCAGTGTCTATATTGTACAACATTTATATCTTTCCACTTTCAATTATGCTACTCCAGCAACATCATTCTTTCTTTTTCATCAAATGCTATTGCACACGTGGCACCCAACTATACTCCAAAATATGGGTGATTAAAGCACGTACATTCATTAAATACAAGAATCCAAAATGAATAATTAGAAAATATCACAGCTAGGAAAAAAATATTAACAAACTTCGTGAGCCTTGAAAATGTTTCTCCATGAACACCCCAGCTCCAGGGAGAGGCCAAACTGCCTACAACCCTTTTGCGTCCAGTGCAGTTCATATAGATATGCTTTCATCCATCCTCCACATTCATTCTTTTTTTTTTTTTTTTTTTTCGCTTGTCACAACTTTCTTGGATTCCCTAGAGATGATTAAGTTTTTAACTGAACAGTGAACTTTGATTGAATTTTTATTTTATTTTGGACTTGATTTTCATTAATTTTCCGATCAGACTTGCCTAAATATTGGGGCGTTATTCCTGTATTTGTCTAGTTTAGTCCTAAAAAAGTATGGGTTAACAGCTGAAACAGTTGTCTGCTTCAGAATAAATTAATTGAACAGCACAGTAGCCTTCCTTGACCCATCCAAACTTCAGCGTTGTAGATACGAGTATGTAATGGAAGTTACTACTGAAGTGTTGCCCGAAGGTTATGAGTGCCATAAATGCCCTAAGATTTGAGAACAATAAAAGAAAACTATGACAAAACACCAGATATATATATAATATATATATATATATATATATATATATATATACATACAAATATATAAATATATGGGATTGTATTTAACAGAGATTTTATTCGCAAATTTTACACGCTTTCAAGGATCTACTCAGGCAGATTGGTAAATGAAAGCTTGTAACCTGTATGTGTATGTATGTATGTATGTATGTATGTATATATATATACTATATATATATATATATATATATAAAGTATATACATCTTATATATTGTTTATATATCAACAATAGCCAGTTAACATATAATACTGACATTATCTATCTTTCTCTCTCTATTTATCTATCTACACACACACACACACACACACACACACACACAAACATATTTGAAATAACGATTGGCTTCTTAACTTCTCAATTTCTTCACTCTATTGGATAATAGTGTCTCTATAAAACCTAAGATCCAAATGCAGAAGCAAATGAAGTAATTCCGACGAGTTTTGCAGGCGTCGAGCCCGCAATATGTATGTCAGACTGAGGTTAACGTTAACCATTTGACCTATAACTCCCCCCCCCCCACCCTCTCTCTCTCTCTCTCTCTCTCTCTCTCTCTCTCTATATATATATATATATATAATATTATGTATATATATATATATATAACACACACACACACACACACACACACATATATATATATATATATATATATATATGTATGAAGATTGACGATAGATAGATTTAGTAATAGCCACAATGACCTCTTAATTTATCGATTTATTCATACTGTTTGGATATTATTAGCTGTCAAGTGCTTAACGTTAACCTCGTTCTGACACACAGGATACGGAATCGAAACCTGCCACAGTCGTAAGAATTACGAGTATTACACGCGTGTCATCGCCTTTGCCGTTTTTCTTTCTGACAGGAAATGAAAGAGAATGTCTAGAGTAACGACTAAAACATGACAGACTTAGAATGCAGTTGCTGTTTAATCAGCAAAACACCATAAGAGTTGCAAAGCATTCTTAACAGTATGTATGACATATCTATAAATATGGGATTCAAAATATTTCACATATATAAAATAAATAATGATGAGAGTTTACGCAGAGGGAAGAAACGACAATAGCTGGAGACAGGAATAATGTGGCTAATCTCTGAAATACTTGGGAGCAATGATGACCATTATATAAAGGCTAATACAGGAAATAATAAACGGAAGGCAGAATAAGTTTTGGAAAACAAATAAACAGAAACTGCATAAAAAAGTAAGTTTATATGTATATAGTGCACTGTGCGCTGTTATACGACTTGGGTTCTTGTCTGCTTGTAAGTGGGATTGTGCATACGTGAATGAGTATCTTTATTTGTCTGTATCTGGGTGTAAGTATAGATTCATGTGAGAATACTATAACTTGTGATATCCCAGCGCATTCGAGGGATTTCTTAAAGCTATTAAAATCTCTTGTTACTAATGGTTTTAGCAAAAGGTGGTCAAACACTATACCTACGTTCATATTCATTTCTTTTTGCAGATAGGCTTCGATCTAACTAAAAAGTTAAGAAGTGCACAAAATATGGAAACACCATAATGGTGTACGAATGAAACTGGACCATTTTAAAACATCCTTTTTCATGGATGGCACAAGATGTGAGAAAAATATCACTGAAGTATACTTTTACCATAAGTCACTCCCTTGCGGAAAAAAGGTAAATAATACTTCCATAAAAAAAAAACATGCTGGAATCCGGAAAATATCAGTCTCAGAACTGAGGAAGCATGTCTCGCATATTTCGTGGCTGCTACCTTCGTCAACAATGCGAAAACCGGGTTAACTTGGTTAATTCTCACGTCCACCATTCTATCGGTAAATGCTACAATAAAAATTGTCAAAGCATCTTACTTTTCTATAAGAAGTTTCTAAGTCAATGAATACTGCAGACTCAGATATTGTGGCTTTTAAGAACACCTGGCACAAAATTCAGCTTCAGTATTCTGTTCTCTTGTGTAATGGTACTTGTTTGGGCTGTTGCCTGGCGAGGACGAAGTCAAGAGGGAACTCTGGTAGAGGGTAGAGCTCCGAAGCAGTTATGACGAACAGAGCGAGTGTCAGAGCTTGGTAGGATGCGGAAATTATGACCTATTTCGTTAAATATGCCACCACGTTATTCTGGTTGCTCTTCAAGTATTGTCCAGTCTGACTAAAATACTCATCAGAAAGGTAAAGACACAACAGAGCAAATATCGTTCCAGCTACCTTCTTGCCATCAACTCTCCCAAGGGTTTTCCTTACTTCGTTTTTAAATGTTTTTGCATGAGGTATATCGTCATTTGTTCCACATCACAACAACTGTTAACGAAAACTGACTCCATCAACTCTGTCCTACATTGCTTCTTTACTTGGAAAATAACGTGTTAAAATAAATGCAAGTTGCGTGGAATCTCTTCCTCATTCCCGAGCCGCAGAGAGTAAAAATGTAATTTCAATTAAAATGACTATGTCGATTTTCACGTGTGTGTGTGTGTTTCTTTCTTTCTTTTTTTTGTCTGTACATTCGATGTGAATGAAAATGTGAAAGAAAGACTAGAGGGGGGAAAGGTCTTTCAGAAACGTATATTTTTCCCGTAATATTATGAATCCTAGACCTTACCTCTTCCTGTTTACCAGTGAACGTTAACCAACACTTGAGAGATCCCATCAAATAACTCCAGTGTTTTGTTTATGTCCCACCTGCTGGGGAGCCTGAGAATATTTAATGATGGGACACGAAAAGGAAGAAGAAAAATTGACCGAAAGAATAACTACTACATGAAGAGGAAAAAGAGAAGCTTTCTGGTAGTGTAGAGAATATGAAGTACGTGATTTAGCCTCATAAGGGACGTCACTTGAATCCTCGAAGGAGAGGGAAGAGGAAACGAGTGTTGGTTGGCATTAATGGAGAAACTCTCTTGCTGAGAATAATCTGGAAATCCTTGACAGGTGACTGCCAGAGGTGCGATGTCCTCATAGCACCTACGCCCAAATAGCCAGTTCATCATATAGTGACTTGTAGCATAAAACTTACAACTTGTTTGTGTTAAAACCTTAGTTGGTTACCTGTGACTGAAACTGAAAATCAAGATACATTTCAGCGCATACCTGTAATATGAGATTCCGATAAAGAAAAAAGAAAAATATCGCTTCGCTGAAAAACAGCTTATTTCTGAC
>NC_087202.1:92229928-92248692 GCF_015104395.2 Macrobrachium nipponense
GTCAGAAATAAGCTGGTTTTTCAGCGAAGCGATATTTTTCTTTTTTCTTCTCGGAATCTTATATTACAGGTATGCTCTGAAATGTATCTTAGTTTTTCAGTTTCAGTCACAGGTAGCCAACTAAGGTTTTAACACAAAACAATGTTGTAAGTTTTATGTTACAAGTCACTATATGATGAACTGGCTATTTGGGCGTAGGTGCTATGAGGACATCGCACCTCTGGCAGTCACCTGTCAAGGATTTCCAGATTATTCTCGGCAAGAGAGTTTCTCCATTAATGCCAACCAACACTCGTTTCCTCTTCCCTCTCCTTCGAGGATTCAAGTGACGTCCCTTATGAGGCTAAATCACGTACTTCATATTCTCTACACTACCAGAAAGCTTCTCTTTTTCCTCTTCATGTAGTAGTTATTCTTTCGGTCAATTTTTCTTCTTCCTTTTCGTGTCCCATCATTAAATATTCTCAGGCTCCCCAGCAGGTGGGACATAAACAAAACACTGGAGTTATTTGATGGGATCTCTCAAGTGTTGGTTAACGTTCACTGGTAAACAGGAAGAGGTAAGGTCTAGGATTCATAATATTACGGGAAAAATATACGTTTCTGAAAGGCTTTTTCCCCTCTAGGCTTTCTTTCACATTTTCATTCAGAAATCGAATGTACGGACAAAAAAAAAAGAAAGGAAAAAAGAAACCACACACAACCACAACACACACACACACGCACGTGAAAATCGATATAGTCATTTTTATTGAAATTGCATTTTACTCTGCGGCTCGGGAATGAGGAAGAGATTCCACGCAACTTGCATTTATTTTAACACGTTATTTTCCAAGTAAAGAAGCAATGTAGGACAGAGTTGATGGAGTCAGTTTTCGTTAACAGTTGTTCTGATGTGGAACAAATGACGATATACCTCATGCAAAAACATTTAAAACGAAGTAAGGAAAACCCTTGGGAGAGTTGATGGCAAGAAGTAGCTGGAACGATATTTGCTCTGTTGCATCTTTACCTTTCTGATGAGTATTTTAGTCAGACTGGACAATCCTTGAAGAGCAACCAGAATAACGTGGTGGCATATTTAACGAAATAGGTCATAATTTCCGCATCCTACCAAGCTCTGACACTCGCTCTGTTCGTCATATCTGCGTTCTGTGATTTACTCTCTACCAGAGTTCCCTCTTGACTTCGTCCTCGCCAGGCAACAGCCCAAACAAGTACCATTACACAAGAGAAACAAGAATACTGAAGCTGAATTTTGTGCAGTGTTCTTCTTTAAAAGCCACGATATCTGAGTCTTTTGCAGTATTCATTGACTTAGAAACTTCTTATAGAAAAGTAAGATGCTTTGACAATTTTTATTGTAGCATTTACCGATAGAATGGTGGACGTGAGAAGTAACCAAGTTAACCCGGCTTTCGCATTGTTGACGAAGGTAGCAGCCACGAAATATGCGAGACATGCTTCCTCAGTTCTGAGACTGATATTTTCCGGATTCAAGCATGTTTTTTTTATGGAAGTATTATTTACCTTTTTTCCGCAAGGGAGTGACTTATGGTAAAAGTATACTTCAGTGATATTTTTCTCACATCTTGTGCCATCCATGAAAAAGGATGTTTTAAAATGGTCCAGTTTCATTCGTAAACCATTATGTGTTTCCATATTTTGTGGTGCACTTCTTAACTTTTAGTTAGATCGAAGCCTATTCTGCAAAAAGAAATGAATATGAACGTAGGTATAGAGTGTTTGACCACCTTTTGCTAAAACCATTAGTAACAAGAGATTTTAATAGCTTTAAGAAATCCCTTGATGCGCTGGGATATCACAAGTTATAGTAATCTCACATGAATGTATACTTACACCCAGATACAGACAAATAAAGATACTCATTCACGCATGCACAATCCCACTTACAGGCAGACAAGAACCCAGTCGTATAATAGTGCACAGTGCACTAGAACTTAGATTTTACTTTTTTTATGCAGTTTCTGTTTATTTGTTTTCAAAAACTTATTTTGCCTTCCGTTTATTATTTCCTTTATTAGGCTTTATATAATGGTCATCATTGCTCCCAAGTATTTCAGAGATTAGGCACATTATTCCTGTCTCCAACTATTGTCGTTTCTTCCCTCTGCGTAAACTCCTCATCATTATTATTTTATATATGTGAAATGTTTTGAATCCTATATTTATAGATATGTCATACATACTCTTTATGGTGTTTTGCTGATTAAACAGCAACTGCATTCTAAGTCTGTCATGTTTCAGTCGTTATTCTAGACATTCTCTTTCATTTCCTGTCTGAAGAAAAACGGCAAAGGCGATGACACGCGTAATACTCGTAATTCTTACGACTGTGGCAGGTTTCGATTCCGTATCCTGTGTGTCAGAACGAGGTTAACGTAAGGGTAGGCTCCACTTTGGGGGTGCCGATCGTAAAAAATATTTGCCAAAAATACACTAATCAAGACAGGCTAATGAAATTTTTCAGGCATTATTAGCACTATAATAATGCATATTCCCTGTGAGTTTTATCATCCTACAGGGAAAATTAATGATTTTATGAAAAAATGTGAAAAACGGAAATTTCCGGCCCCTCGTACTGAAGGTTATTTGGTGATTGGTGAGAAACTACAGTCTTGAATAGAAATTCGGTCTGACAGAATGTTGGTATATCCACCTGGAACATGCACAAAAAAAATTATCAAAATAGAACAGTAAATAAGCACGTAATAACAAAAAAAAGAGAACAACTTTGTAAGTTCAGCGAAAGCCCCGCCGAAATAGCAGACTATAGCTAGGAAGAAATATTCAGGAAAAATTCAAATCTCGATTTAGGGACAAAACCTTTTGAGAGTTTGTAGTTTTATATGTCACTTGATAGCCTAAAACATCTAAAAAGTAATATTATTTTTCTTTAGGACAACTCAAAGAAAACCCCACCAAAAAAAAAAAAAATACAAAAAAAAAAAAAAAAAAAAAAAGGGTGGGGGGTTTGGTTTTTTTTCTTTGATTGTCCTAACTAAATTTAATTTTTAGATGTTTTAGGCTATCAAGTGACCTAATTTACTACAAAACCTCTCAAAGTTTTGTCCCTAAATCGAGATTTGAATTTTTCCTGAATATTTCTTCCTAGCTATAGTCTGCTATTTCGGCGGGGCTTTCGCTGAACTTACAAAGTTGTTGCTCTTTTTTTTGTTATTACGTGCTTATTTACTGTTCTATTTTGATAATTTTTTTTGTGCATGTTCCAGGTGGATATACCAACATTCTGTCAGACCGAATTTCTATTCAAGAATGTAGTTTCTCACCAATCACCAAATAACCTTCAGTACGAGGGGCCTGGAAATTTCTGTTTTTTCACATTTTTTTTCATAAAATCATGAAATTTTTCCCTGTAGGATGATAAAACTCACAGGGAATATGCATTATTATAGTGCTAATAATGCCTGAAAATTTCATTAGCCTGTCTTGATTAGTGTATTTTTGGCAAATATTTTTTACGATCGGCACCCCCCAAAGTGGAGCCTACCCTTAAGCACTTGACAGCTAATAATATCCAAACAGTATGAATAAATCGATAAATTAAGAGGTCATTGTGGCTAATACTAAATCTGTCTATCGTCACTCTTCATATACCTACATAAAATATATATATATATATATATATATATATATTATATATATATATATATATATATATACATATATATATATATATATATATATATATATATATATTATATTATGTATATATTTTATATATATATATGCATAAATATTCATATATATATATATATATATATATATATATATATATATATATATATATATATATATATATATAGAGAGAGAGAGAGAGAGACCGGGTGAGAGAGAGAGAGAGAGAGAGTTATAGGTCAAATGGTTAACGTTAACCTCAGTCTGACATACATATTGTGGGCTCGACGCCTGCAAAACTCGTCGGAATTACTTCATTTGTTTCTGCATTTGGATCTTAGGTTTTGTAGAGACTATTATCCAATAGAGTGAAGAAATTGAGAAGTTAAGAAGCCTATCGTTATTTCAAATGTGTGTGTGTGTGTGTGTTGGTGGGTGTAGATAGATAAATAAAGAGAGAGAGAAAGATAGATATGTCAGTATTATATGTTAACTGGCTATTGTTGATATATATACAATGTATATATATATATATATATATATATATATATATATACACACATATTTAATTCACAAAGGTTACAAGCTTTCATTTACCAATCTGCCAGAGTAGTCCTTGAAAGCGTGTAACATTTGCGAATAAAATCTGTTAAATACAATCCCATATATTATATATATTTGTGTGTAAATATATATATATATATCTATATATATATATATATATATATATATATATATATATGTGTGTGTGTATATATACACACACACACACACACACACACACACACACACACACACACACATATATATATATATATATATATATATATATATATATATATATATAAATATATATATATATATATATATATATATATAGTGTTGCCCGAAGGTTATGAGTGCCATCATAAATGCCTTAAGATTTGAGAACAATAAAATAAAAGAAAACTATGACAAAACACCAGATATACTATTATATATATATATATATATATATATATATATATATATATATATATATATATATATATATCTGGGTGTTTTGTCATAGTTTTCTTTTATTTTATTGTTCTCAAATCTTAAGGCATTTATGGCACTCATAACCTTCGGGCAACACTTCGGTAACTTCCATTACATAATCGTATCTACAACGCTGAAGTTTGGATGGGTCAAGGAAGGCTACTGTGCTGTTCAATTAATTTACTCTAAGCCGACAACTGTTTCAGCTGTTAACCCATACTTTTTTAGGACTAAACTAGACAAATTCAGGAATAACGCCCTAATATTTAGGCAAGTCTAATCGGAAAATTAATGAAAATCAAGAGTCCAAAATAAAAAAAATTTAATCAAAGTTCACTGTTCAGTTAGAAACTTAATCACCTCTAGGGAATCCAAGAAAGTTGTGACAAGCGAAAAAAAAAAAGAAAAAAAAAAAAAAAAAAAAATGAATGTGGAGGATGGATGAAAGCATATCGATATGAACTGCACTGGACGCAAAAGGGTTGTAGGCAGTTTGGCCTCTCCCTGGAGCTGGGGTGTTCATGGAGAAAACATTTTCAAGGCTCACGAAGTTTGTTTAATATTTTTTTTTTCCTAGCTGTGATATTTTCTAATTATTCATTTTGGATTCTTGTATTTAATGAATGTACGTGCTTTAATCACCCATATTTTGGAGTATAGTTGGGTGCTACATGTGCAATAGCATTTAATGAAGAAGAAAGAATGATGTTGCCGGAGTAAGTGGAAAGATATAAATGTTGTAGAATATAGACACTGACAAGCTACTTCGCCTCAGAGAGAAGCGAAAGCACAATCTACAAGAGAGTATAGCTAGAGACTTCTCACACTAACTTGACAACCTCCCTTATAAGAAGAAAAAACATGGGAATTCAAGAAAGCAGGTGTCATTGTAACTTTTTACAAATTTCAGCTACATTGAAAAATTATGGCTTTCCTTGTAATGACATGCAATGCCACTCTTAGGGAATCCAATAGATTTTAAGGCAACAAAATTATCAAATTTAAATTTAGAGAAGGTGCGAAAGCCTTGATATGAACTGGGCTGGACACAAAAGTGGCTACAGACCACTGAATCTATCTGGAGATACTGAATTAATTTTTCTTGATCGCGGGAATTTTGAGAATATTGTAGCATTCTTGGTTATATGAATGAATGTAGAGCCATTGTAGATCTACTATAACCTTGAAGATGTTCATGGGTTAATGGTCGAAACAGCTGTCTGGTTGAGAATAAATGAATGGAGCAATAAAGTAGTAGTTTACTGTCCATTCAGAGCTTCACCCTGTAGATAAAGAGAGGTACTGGATATTCTTGAAACTGCCAAAGTGTTATAGGTGCCACATATGCAATGGTATTTGATGAATATAATATATATATAATATATATATATATATATATATATATATATATATATATATATATATCAATAATAAAAGGAGCCCATAAAAACACCAAAATATAGAGGGGAAAAAAGTACTATATTTCAGAGACTGCTGTCTCCTTCAGGTATATACCTGAAGAGGGAGACAGCAATCTCTGAAATATAGTACTTTTTTCTCTATATTTTGGTGTTTTTATGGGCTCCTTTTATTAGATGGAATTCTGTTGTAAACAGAACATTTTTACCAGTCACACACACACACACACACATATATATATATATATATATATATATATATATATATATATATATATATATATATATATATATAAGTACAAAGGAGGGTCTTACCGCCTTTGTGTTATAACTTCATTGTAACTTGTATTACTATTGTAGATGGGTATTAGGGACCTCCAAACAGTTAGATGGTATCGGGATCTATTTGATTAAATCAGTTCTCTCGGAGTTTGTAACAGAAATTAATCTCGAACCCGTGGAGAGCTCGGAATTGGGGAAGTCAGGTGAAATGGGGTACAGATAGAGATTTCTGGCGTTAACTAAACGTTCAGAATATCTGCCTCATTCAAGGAGGAGGACGCGTTGGAACTTTGACCCCCGTCTCTCTTCTCTCTCTCTCCTTTCTCTCTCTCTCTTCTATCCTCTCTCTACCACAACACACACACACACACAACACACCACACACACACACAAACCCACACCACACACCTGCTTGGAGGATGATAGAGGTGTGATGTACAATTGATTATCATAAAGGACACAATTTTCGTTAAAGTTTCTAAGTTTTATAGAATGAAGCTCATGTTTTAGTGGAAATCAATTTAAATATTAGCCTTTAGTTTATCCATGTCAGAGTTGTGTTGGTAGATTTATACTGATTTTGAAGGAAGTCAATAATATTTTTTTGATGTCTGACAGTCCAGTGAACTGAATCCCTTGGCGGATCTTCAGTAAAAGTCCACTATCTTGGAGTCAAAAACGTGCTGAAGGTAGAGTTGTTGTTAATGTTTGTATCCAACAAAACTAAACAAAGTAATGATGTCCAGTGTAAAATCAGATAATCACCTTTCCAGTTCGAGTTATAAAGTTTTTTTAATTTTCATCAATATAGATAAATAAATAATGGTAAATCTAGTAATGAAGATCAATTTGAGAAATCAGATATCTGAACGTGAGTCGCACTTTTTCATTGCATATTGGCATTACACTGAAAAAGATCTTCACGTTAAAGATTTTGTCACGTCCATTACGGCCATTTCAAGAACTAACACCAGGATGGCTTGAAGTGCATCTTTAGCAACCCCTTCAGAAATACAATTTCATACGAGCAACAAAGCATGTCAGAGAGCCAAGTAATGAACATTCAGGTAAAAAGGTTAGTGGCATTTCTTCCTCATGGCATAACAGGAAATATCATAGGTAGGAGAATTATAGATGAATTCGGCAACAATCTTTTCTATTTCATGCACGTCAGTGATTAACCAGTTGTATTATTAAAAAAAGTTATAAAACCAGTTATTTTTCTTTGAATGGCCATATTGTCAATCTCTGTACCAATGACCGTGACCAGGTTTAGATAGACGCTTACTTTAAGAATAGGCCAAAGTAAACTTGGTCCTACCATATTAATGAGGTTACTTTTCCTCTTAGAAATAAATGCACTCCTAGTAATTCGGTAAATACGTAAGAGGTCTGTAGGATTCCACATTCTAAAAATGAGTTGCACGCAGGCCTTTTCAGAAGTTAATTGTTAATCTTGTAATTGAATTCCACCCAGTATCTCCGCGAATGGGAAGCAGGACAAATATTTACAGTAACTCGCAAATATTCTGCAACCTTCCATTATATTATTTCGTTCACCAAACAGTGAAGTAGAGTCAACGAGGAATATAAAGCTTGATAACTAACACGTACCTAATAATTGTTGTCAAAGTTAGGTACATGTAAAAGAGAGAAAAATACATCTTCCCTCTACGAAAAGACTAAGAACACCGAAGAGTTCTACATAGTCTCGTCTCTTATCTTTTGACGTTACACATACACAGGAAAATTCAACCTATTTACGTATTATTATTATTATTATTATTATTATTATTATTATTATTATTATTATTATTATTATTATGAACCCTATTCTTATGGAGCAAGCTCACAAGGATCATTGACTTGGCATTCAGTCTTCCTAAGAATATGGTGTTCATTTTGAAAGAAGTAACGGAAGTTAATAGGAGATGCAAAAGAAGTGGTCAGTTATTAAAAAAATAAATAAATTAGATTTATGTATAAATAAGTAAAAATGTCAGTAAGATACAAGAACGTTTGGACATCATCCTCAGACAGCGAAGCACATTTTTACTTATCTAAGTGTTGCTGTTCAGCAAATCCGGTTCCTCTCCGCACGAAAAGAAGATTAGGGATAATTTTTGAGAGTGAAAGATCTCTGTTACAATGAAAACTTGTGAAAAAATGTTGACAAATAAGGGAACATCCGTCGATTGTTCGTGATAACTGCTAATGTTAGGAGACAGAAACCTACCACTCTGGCTAAGAGATAAATCCCTCTCATGAAAAGGTTGAAAACAGGTGACCGAAAGCACACTCCTGAACTTGAAGGTCTGCCATCATTAACTTGCGCAAAGCTAATGTTTCTTCAGCTTGGCAACAATAAAGCAACTGTATCTACATATGGAAGAGAGAGAGAGAGAAAATGTGGAGTACGTTGCTTAAGAGTTGACGACCTCATTTCAGTACTGTTCACGCATCATTGATGTGCTCGTTAATCTAATCTAGATAATCCAAAGGAAATAAGGTTTGATTATTTACAAAATATAAAGAAAAATTCACTGTAATCCCCTCTCAGGAAAAGTTTATTTCACAACATTATTGGATACAAAATGAGATGGAAATTCATCGAATAATGTACACAGAATTGGCTTTGAAACACAATTGTAGTTAATACAAATGTCTAATAGTGTATTCCATAGATCTGTGTTTACAAATTTCAAATGGAATTAGTAATTGCAATAAACGCTAACCGTAGTGGAATATGCTACAATGCTATAATCAACGAAAACTTCAGTAAAGATTGACAAGGCAGGAAATTCCTCAAACACATCAATCACATGTGTTAGCTGCAGTCGAAAGATCTTTGAGTGTTGCAAATTATTTTTGAGAGAACTTAAAAGACTGAGTCATGAAGGTAGAGAAGTGAAACTCGTTGACAGTACCCGAAGTCAGGTCTTTCCCTTTCTCAAAGCCTTTAGATATATACATAAGAACAGCACTCCTTTTAAGAGATGCTTCTGTCTACTTCTGAGTTCGAAATATTGAGAGTTCAGATGGCTTCATTGTTCACTTATTAATCATTTTAGAAAAATAAAGGACTTGCTGGAAAAGATTAGAAGGACGTTTGGAATTGGAAGCATAAGAATGAACATAAACTTCGTCTTTGCCGCAAAAACATCGTCCAGTACAGATTCATATCAAGAGACCGAGAATGAACTTCAGATGTTTCAGGTGGAGAGAATATGACTTATGGAAAGCTGAACAGATGGGGCCCTTAATTACTATCGGGTAGGTTAATAGCGAGTTCTTGAAGATTATCATTAGAGATAAGAAACGACACTTGTACATTCGAGATTGAGCAATTAGAAATAAACATAAATCATTTTAGAGAAATCAAACCAAGAGCAATAGGTTTCCTTGACAGAGGAGTAAAATCTTAAGTATGAAGTTTGCGCTGAATTATCTTTAGAATCCCAGTGCTTCTGGTATGGCCCTAAATTTCATTCAGGAATCTATGCATGAGAAAAGTGTTTGCTCAACACATCATACTGCCTGATATTGTCAAAAGCTGTTAAGATTCCTGAAGTGAAACAAATGATTCTTCACTTTCTAGAGAGAACATGACCAGTAGTAATATCCATAATGGATCGGTGGTTGATCTTACTTCAGTTGAATATGAAACTCATGGGGATATGTAACGTGTCTCCTTGATGTAATATTTTGTCTCCACGAATTATGAGAAAAATGACCCACCAGAAAATATCAGAATGAAAAAACATTGTATTAAAAAATGTTCATATATCCATGTATGTCATTTAAATATGCTGCATTATATGGTAGCTCAGTGTGCTTCTTTATCAGTAACACTAATGTAATGCGTTTTTATTATACTGCATTGAAAAGGCCAGAGGCTTAGAACACCAATGCACAAACTCAAAACAGAGGCGTTCGATGGGGGAAGGAATGTTCCTGAATTGACGCGACACCCTGTTATTGAAGACTAACTGCAATAGCATTTAATCTTTTCCAGTGAAGGAATTAAGCTACAACATTCTCATTCCTGATTGCATGAAAATGTTGAACGGTAAGGGCTTGGGTTTCCTACTTATTTGCTGTTTATACTAGAATGTTTATTGTTTATACTACAGGCAGAGATGAGACCAATGAAAGAACAGATGTTGAATACGTAAGAATACCGCGCATAAAAAAAATCGGCAATATGGCGACGAATATTCTTTAGATGTTACAGTTAGGAATGAATGTAGCATAGCATGCATTTCGTCAAGTCGCCAGCGTGTTGAATAGTTGTAATAATGACATATGGAGCGATAAGATTCTCCCTTCTGTCTTTATTCTCCATTTTAGTGGCTGCTTCTGAAAAGAAAATATCTGTATTTTGTCACACACCCATTGTTACCTTTTTGAAGTTTTTCTTTTCTTAATACAACTTCATCACATCCGTACGTTTATTTCTTATGTCACTACATTTTTTATGCAATTTAACGTATGAATGTGCATGTGTCCCTGTGCAGGCTTACTCTGTTGTTTAAACATGAGAATTTTTTTTCTCTGGTAATGTAAAACTCCTAAGAAGAGTAATGTCTGTAGTTCTGTACCAAGCAGCAGCATTGACGATGTCAGCATTTCACAAAGAATAATGTTTTCTTTGCCTTTCCTCGCTTAGAAAAGGTTCTTGGTCTGTAAAGGGATGTTCATCAGTTCTGGGCGGAGAAGTAGAGGGAGGAAGACTTTAAAAGCGGATAGGAGGAGAGGGGGTAAGAGGAAGTGGAGACCTCCATTCATCCTTTGGAAAAAGCACAAACGCGGAGTTCCCCCTTTTTAAAAATTCACGACCCGTCGAGCGGCCAATTCAAAAACGTCTGTCTTTCTTAATAGCGGTGTGTTGTTGGGTGCGTTGGAGCGTCAACATGAAGCCCAGTGTCTTTCTTGAAAGTAAAGAACCTTCCCTCCCCATCTCCAGCTCATATAAGCGCTCTTGATTCTCTAGAGACTTGTCAAGGCGAAAAGAGAACTAAGGGCCACCGCATTTCAGGTAAACATGAAGTAATGACTGCCGGGACTTCACTGGCGCCTAGGAGTCGCGCCTCCGCCGGAAGGCAGGCGGCTTGAAAGTCTTCGCCGGCTCGCGCATGCACGTACACGGACGTACGCACACGCTAACACACACACACACACAGCTATGAATTCAAAAACTCATCCTTCTGTTTATGTAAGCCACGGGCAAGCTCTGTGGTTCTGTATGAGAGAGGAGAGAGAGAGAGAGCGAGAGAGAGAGAGGAGATTCGAGAGAGAGAGATAGGAGAGAGAGAGGAGATGCTTACTTGATGACCCAGATCTTGCTGACGAAGGCGATAAAAGTCAGAG
This sequence comes from Macrobrachium nipponense, assembly GCF_015104395.2. NCBI lineage: Eukaryota > Metazoa > Arthropoda > Malacostraca > Decapoda > Palaemonidae > Macrobrachium > Macrobrachium nipponense. Next base: position 92,241,679 of record NC_087202.1, read on the forward strand.
AAGCGGAAAACTTATCTTGACGGAGGAGAGAAGCAGAGGAAAAATGGGAAATTAATGGATGACAAATGCTGGCTGAATGTGCTTAAAAGCGAGCGGCAATGAAGGTAGTTTGCGGAATGCTTCGAAATGGCCTTGATGTTTGTTGAGAGGAATCAATTTTCTCATGGAATCTTTTACAGGGGTTGGAATAGATATTGCATAATTTGTTGTTTTGTCAAGTGAAAATTAGATGCTAAGTATACGAGCGAAATCGTTGGGAACCAATGCATTTTCTATTGAAAGAAAATATGCATCATGATTATGATATTAAATATTTTTTCAGACAATTAACAGGAATGTTTGTTTGCTGAAGCTCAAATCAGACAGTAGTTCTGAATTAGGTCTGGTATAGATATGGTCTGTTTAGAATTTGATTGGATTCTAATTATTTTAAGCAGAGCGTTCATAATGTATTAGAGGAAATACAAAATGTAAACTTTATTGTAAAGCACACATTCATGAAGACGTTCCAGTAGGAATAAGAAGTTCTGTACGACTGACACGGTAGAAGCTGCAAACTTCTAAAGTGACGAGGGATGAGTATCCATGGGCGGAGAGGTTTTAGAGGAAACTATTTTTTCCTTTGTAGAGGTCGGGCCGGTTGGTGGAGGTGGGTGGGGTTTGGGGTGGGGGTTGGAGTTGGAGAAAGGAGAAAGAGAAATGAATGCCAGAAACTTCTTTTGAAAAGAAATCTTCCGGAAACGCTTAAAGGTTGTTGTAAGGCCAGAGGAACTGGACCCCTCTTTCCTCTCTCCCTCTACTCCAGCCCATATCAAAGTGAAAACTGTGGCATCTGGGACCATTATTACATATGACAATCTTTCTAAGCGCCTTACATTGCGTTTCTGTTCTTAATTTCATCAGAATAGTTGTTCAATTTCTAGCATACCTTTCTTCTTTTTATTTCCAACTTTAGGTTAAACGTTGAGCGCACGATGTAAATGCAGAGTTGTTGTGGAATTTGTTGGGAAATTATTCATGGATGCAGTAGGTTCACATGTATTTAATATTTAAAAGGTCACTTAGGAAAAGCAAGAGGCCGGCAGTGCCTCATAATTTTTCGGGAATATTACAAAACAAGAAAAATAAGGCAATAGTAATTAAACACTAGGTTTTTAATGCGTAAAATCTCACTAGCTTCATTTTTCGGAAATCGCAGATACCTGACATCGCAGGACGTGCCTCCCAAGTCCAGAGGTTGTTAGAGAAATGACCAAAACGATTTATTGCCATACATCATTATTCATGCTCTCTCTCTAACACACACACACACACACACACACACACACACACACACACCCTGTGTGTAAGGCAGGTTTAGTGTAAGGGCCGAGGATGCCTTGTGGTTTATCAAAAGGTTGCCTTAGCCTCATCAATTTTTTTTAATCTTTATTTATTTATTTTTTTGTTAGCTATAGGAACCCAGGTTCGGTTGACTTTATTTATAGCTGCTTGATTACCAAATGGCAGAGTTCAAGAAGCCCGATTCCAAGGCTTGCTTCAGCCTTTGTTGGCGACAACAAAGCTCACCACACTGAATGGCTGAGCTCCAGTAACTGCCACAGATAATCATGGGTGTTGTTGCTTTAGTTTATACCACTATTTCTGGCTGTGAGCAGTTGATAAATGAACCTGCACAACAACTTGGCAACCAACTTAACATAGTATTCGCAGATGTTACACGGAAATTCCTTTTGAGTAGGTTTGCCATTGGTCTCAACTGATCGTAATGTGTTTAAAGTTAATGTGGAGATGGATCGGGTTGTTCTTGATTTTAGCTTTTCAAGAAAGTTAAATTTGAAAGCTAAGGCCAGATGGGAAGGTATTCATGCGATATTTTAGGCGCTCTAAGATAAACCATGCATTTATGCTGCATATGAGCTTGGTTAGGTTGAACAAAGAAGCTTATCTTTTATGGAAGAATAATAAATCAGACTTTTTGTGGTGTAGCGAGGGTGTGGAATCTTGCTCTCCATTGCTGATGACCATAAGAGGTGGTCACTTTTTGAAGTTGATAATAGCCAGAACTATAGTGAGCAGACATTGTAGTAAGTCTTTGGTGTTACTTTAGCCATGTCGTTATGAGCCTAAGTAGTGATTAATGGCCTTCATATCTAGAAAAGGCGAAATTTTGTTCTAGGGCTTGACAGTTATGTTGGTATAGACTGCAACGGGGTCTTTTCCATGATTTATTAAAAAAAATACTGATTTCATTGCTCCTAAAGTTGTCAATTTTTCCGACTTGCAAGTTTTCTTTCTGTTTGGAGGAAGGATATCATTGCTGCATTACCTAAGGAACTAGGTCTGTCCTCATGCCCTTCAGGATATAGGGGTATTAAAATTACCCATGTTTTATCTAAAGTTTTTGAGAGGCTGTTCTTTGTCTTTGTAGGGTAGTTGAAGATAATAACGTAGTGTCAGAATTATAGTTTGGGTTTCGTAAAGGCCTTGGTACTTTTAAAGCACTCTTGTCAGCATCTACCATCTTGCAGAGTGTTCTTGATGAAGGTGCAGAGGTATGCTTGGTTAGTTAAATTTTAGTACAACCTTTGACTGTTTGGACCATAAAGTGCTTATGGTCAAGCTAAGATAATAGGGAATTGGTGGATCTTTTAATATTTTAAATGAATTTCCAATAAGCAAAACCTAAAGGGTCTGTATTGATGGCCAGTATGGTAGCTTTAGTAATGCCATTTCAGGTGTTCCTCATGGTAGTGATCTTGGACCTTTGGTATATATTATCTATGCTAGCGACATTTGGCAGGGCCTGGAGGCCAAATCCATTGCATCCGCGATGATGGTACTCCTCTAACTGTTGTTCCATTCCCTCACCTTAGGTCTGTGGTTGCAGAATCTTTGAATAGAGATCTGACAAGTGGAGTAGGCTTCAACCCTTCTAAAACTTAAACTATGATAGTTAGTCGATCCAGAACCCTTTCGCTTACTAGGCATACTGCTGCTGCAAATAGTGTGTCATTTTCTAGTATCAGGTTTAATGCGATGCAGGAGTTTTGTTTATGCTACAACTGTGCCTGGTTTAGATATGGCATATTTTGATCTTCAAGTGTTTAAGCGGTGAGAAAATTTATTTTTAGTTTGTGCTGACGACTTCTGAATTCAGGTGTAACCGGATTATTTTCCATTCCCAGTTATTCGTTTTTCAGCTTTTCATATTTCTTGTCTCTATCTGCGGGCTAATATTCCTTTGGAGCCCTCTTGGGTTTATAGTCTGTTGACTCTATCTACAAGGGTTTTCACCTGAAGATTAGAGGAAAGAAAGAATGAAAGGAAATTCGCGAAAATAGAGAAATGAATTTAATATGCGACGCCGGACGAAGTTATTTTTCTTATTCCCTATATTTGAGGTAACATGGCTTATTTGGGATACGACGAAAACTTTTAGTTTCACCTGCAAGCAGTTATCCGCATAATGGCAACGCTATCATTAAAATTCTATAGCCATGGATCCGTTTCATGTAAGCATTTTTGTATATTAGTAAGATTATGATTTTTGAGTAAGAAGAGACGCCAGTATGGCGGCCGATGTTCGTTGATTCATAATATCATATCTCATTCAATCTTCCGTTGCTCACCTATGTTTTGCATATTTGTAATAATTTATCTATGTTTAAGTATATGCTATGGTAAGATAAACGTGCTCCTCACGACTTAGGCCATTTTGGCATTCGAACTCTTCAAATTTGATGTCGTTTATGAAGCACTAGTTTTTGTTCTCATATCTTGACTTATATTAAAAATTCCAAAGTTGCTCTTTGCATGCATAACTGCGGTACGTGTACGATTGAGTATTTATTCCCAAGATTTAATCAAATGTATTGCAATGTAAATAATAAAGTAGTTCCATAGTATTTTTGAACAAAGGAATTTTCGGAAGAATTCAAGATGAAATAAAGCGTGAGCAATAGCGCCACTGCTCTGTTCTTAGTGTTTATATCTTTGACAGCTGACTGACTGGAATCTGCAGTTTCATTTTCATCTTGCTAAGTTTTCAGAATCTACGGACAGTATTCCTTAGATTTCACTTACTTGTTTATTTTCGTTAGTTTCAATGTGGAAAAAATCTTCAGTTCGTCATTATTCGGTAAAAAGTACAATGGCTTTCATTATTTACCATAATTACAAAACATACATTCTTTACCACAAAAATCGTAAATTTCCTTGATTTTGTTTCCTCAGTATATATATATATATATATATATATATATTATATATATATATATATTATATATATATAGATATATATATATTTTTTTTTTTTTTTTTTTTTTTTTTTTTTTCTTTCTTTAAAGAAATCACGATGTGCTGTAGCCGGAAACGAACCCACGATACCGTAACAATCCACGACGAGGTGACCTTGCTGACCTGACCATGGTTCTCCTCGTCGTGGTTATTTGGTTAATCGCAAGTTCGTTTCCCGCTACCGGACATCATGATTTCTTAAATAAAAAAAAATTACTTTGAAGTTGGAGCTCAAGGCTTAGTAACAAGCGTATCCAAAAAAAGAGCAAAGAATTTGAAAAATTAAGAGGGCATCGTGGCTATTACAATTATATATGTGATATATATATATATATATATATATATATATATATATATATATATATATATATATATTATATATTATATATTGGCGAAGTTGGTGTTGTTGTTATTAGCAGATTGTAACGTTTTATCTTGAAATAAGATTTCCAGATTTATTCATTATGATAAGCGTACATGCTCTTCATATTTTTACAACTCTCTTCGAAGTCATGTCATCTTTTTTACTCTTGACAAAAGAAAAATCGGAAAAATTGCAAGCTGAATTGCAATTAACATAATTACGATGTTTTTTTAAAAGAAGGGACTAAAAAGGCTCTGTAAAGCCTTTGAGAATGATTCTTGTTCAAAATGCTATATTTTGAGCGGAACGGAGAATACTTAGGCTTCGCTGCAAAAGTATAGACGCTGATTGCCCGTCGTTTGTTTCGAGTTTTCTTTGTACCTTTTTCTTCTCGTTTTGTTTTTGCTTTGTATGAAGTTAGTGTTGCTTCTCTCTGCGTCGTCATTCTTCAGAGGCCAGATCAGGTGGGGCATGGGGAGGGGAGGGATTTACGAATGATTTGCTGACAGTTGTTTTATAACTCACTGAATCCAGGCGGGGTAATTTACCTAGACTGAAAGTCCTGAAGGATAGAGGATTTTATTTGTAGTGCTTCTTATCCATATATATATATATATATATATTATATTTATATATATATATATATATATATTTATATATGTGTGTGTGTGTGTGCGTGTGTGTGTGTGTGTGTGTGTGTGTGTGTGTGTGTATATATATATATTATATAAATCTATCACATTACCGTGATTCATATACATATATCGAGCTGCAAATGTCCTTAATATCTAATTCGCTCTACTTCGGAATTAATATATTTTCATATATGTTTAACCGAGGGGGAATTTATTAAGTGATAATAGAATTGGCTAAGGCTTCACTGCCAGTCCTGGAAAAGAGAGGTCGATGGTTCGCGCCTGTCGGCCTCCAATTCTATTATCGCTTAATAAATTCCCCCTCGGTTAAACATATATAAAAATAATTAATTCCGAGGTAGAGCGACTTAGATATTAAAGGACATATGTAGCTCGATATATGTATATGAATCACGGTAATGTGATAGACTTATATAATGACTACGCGCGGGCAAAAGCACTACCACGCTACTGAGGACGAGATGGGCTTGATGCAGTCTCCAAAACAAAAAATACCTGAGCGCGCCAGGTATTTGAGACGGGAGGCGGCATAAACTTATATCTCTTGCGGTATTGGGGTTTCTAAGGCTTCACTGCCAGTCCTGGAATTGAGAGGTTGATGGTTCGTGCCTGTCGGCCACCAATTCTATTATCGCTTAATAAATTCCCCCTCGGTTAAACATATATGAAAATATATTAATTCCGAGGTAGAGCGAATTAGATACTAAAGGACATTTGTAGCTCGATATATATATATATGATATATATGTATATATATATATATATATATATATATATATATATATATATATAGATATATATATATATATATATATATATATATATATATATGATATTATAAATATATATATATATCACATTTCAGATTTCTGTAATTCCAATCCCACTTCATACTTACTAACATATATATATATATATATATATATATATATATATATATATATATATATATATATATATATATATATATATATAGTCACATTTCAGATTTCTATAATTCCAATCCCACTTCATCTAGTAGGACATAGATTTGAATCGCCTCGGAAGTTAATGAGGAAAGTTTTTTTCCCCGCTTCGTTTTTGGCCTTTCTTCTTAGTTGGATCTGATGACTTCGAAACCTTAAATATTGACCAGCTGTCCGTATTGATTATAGGATAACTGATGAACAGTCAACCAGTTATAAATTTATTAGGCATCAGCAAGTACTGTACGCTATAATAGAAAAGGCATGAGTCGTGATTTTAATAAACGCAACTACATTTGATTCCGCAAAGCATTCACATCATATGTTTCTCCATTTTTATAAGAAACTTTGTAACCCTGTCTTTATCCTAGGTAAAGAAACCGTGGGAGTGTGAGCAGAAATGAGGATTGGTATTATATCAGATGGGTATAATTTTAAAGTATTGTTATGGTGAGATATATCACAGCTTTGAAATTTTCACGTTTTAGAAAGAAGTTTGTCACTATATATATGGATGCTGTTCAAAATGTTCTTCTAAATTTATGAATCAAATTTTCGTTAAATGTCTTTGGGGGAACAAATGGATAACGTAAAATCAGTTATTATTGTAGTTACCTTCTGAGGGAGGTAAATGTTAAACGTAATATAATTTATCATGTTTTTCACTGTCAGAAGAGAAGAGAACGTTTTCTTTCCTCCAGCCTAGCACAGTATTGGTCGCTTCTCAGAC
>NC_087202.1:92249192-92259192 GCF_015104395.2 Macrobrachium nipponense
GCTTATTTCTGACTTGACGTGCCTGTGAGAAACAGATTGACAAGTTATATTCTTCCTGTACGATCAAATTTGGAAAAGAATTGTACTTACTTACGATAACCATCATCTAAATGACCATAATATTAATAAAAAACGAAACGATAGTCATTTGTGATCATAAACTTATAATTAATTCAATGTCTATTTTCACTTCACGACCTCGTCAACATATCGTAATCGGAAACAGGTTCATTCATACATAACGGGCTGTATGAAATGTCCCCATTTAATAACTTGGGGCACCATGGAAGTCGCACATTCATTTAACGCTTCACGAAAGAATAGATGCCTGGTACTTTCGGTATCAGTTACAATGACGTCCGCGCTGAGATTTTCTTGGTGAGTCCCCTAATCCCAGTATGCAAGTGTTGTCAAAATATTGAGACCACTTTTATTGTGAATATCGAAGTTTACTTGAATCTATGAATCAAGTAACAGCTAGTTAGTAAAATACTTCACAATGAAAATCAGTGATACTTTCAAACCACATATATAAAGAAAACCATTAAGCAGTCAGGTGACGTCTTCTATGTACGAACTTTCCTGTTGATTTATTAATTTCCTTCTAAAACTCATGTGATGCACCACGTAATTGACTGGGAGTATTGCCAATTCCTCACTTATATGTAGTAAGAATCGATCCTCATGGAATTTTCTGAAAAGTAGTGTTCAGACGGGTCTCATAAACTGCCTAGGTCTTCTGTAAGACAGGCTTTTCGAAAGAAGACAGAATTTCTAATGGTAATTGTATACTAAATTACCTCTGGTGATATTTTCAAAACTATACCGTCATTTCATTTTCATGGTATTTATCTCTCCTCTTCTAAAGCTTATCGATATCTTCTTGCCATCTGAGAATTTCTGCCAAGGCATTATAAAGGCAGCTAAAAAAACATTTTATGCGTAGGAATTAAAAAAATATATATATATATATATTGCTAAAATGAACATACTCGTGACTACTCAGGTAGTTCCCTATACAGTGTGTTGGTATCTTTCACAGTAAACCGGAAATATTGTGGAAAGTCGACATCTCACCAGCGTTACTTGCAGGCCACAATTGGCATTTATTATGACGCCCTCCATATTCATCCTTTAAAGTTTCGCATCTCGCTAATGCAATGCTAAGCTGGGTTTTTTGACGAAATCTTTTTGTTTGCATAAAATACAGCTCTCTCCTCAATCAACCCACACTTTTATAGCTTAACAGGGAATATAAAAAAGGAGTTAAACCCGATTTGAAAACTGCTACATTAAACCTCTTACTTAGCTGCAAAGTCATGGATGAACCACAAGGGCAAAACTTCAACATCTGCGGCTTCATACGCCTACACACTTGGCTCACCAGCAACATGCCAAAACCCCCTACGTTCACTGAAGCATTCACCTCTTATCATGAACACACTGTCAGGGTTCCTGGATTTTAAGACCATTTCATTTCAGTACTTCCTCCAACCATCTTTATTCACTTATTAGGTATTCTCCTCCTTCCGTCTAAGGATATGGCAGGCATCATATCCCGAGAAGCGACAAGTGTGAATGGTGGAACATTCAAATGACTCACAAATACACACGGAAAAGCTTCATCAATTAATGGCACTTCATGACATTAGTAAAGGGATACTGAACATCTCAGGCTATTCTTTAAATTTTTGGTTCAATTTTTTTCCTTCATACACACATTCATAAACTTATTTGTTATGATATTTCATGATCCAGGCATCTGACATACTTCACCTGGCTCGTCAGATCTATTCTGTTCGCTGAGTCATCCTCTTTGGAAGGTTACACCTTCATTGGTTCGCAATCATCATTCACTCTGTACAGAAAGTTGTTGTAGACTATCCTTGCTATATATGTTCATCCATGCGTCTTGTTCAGCAATTCATCCTCTCTGCGAGACAACAGATTCCTTTCCACTGGTTGACATCAACATCCTTTCCGTTGGAGACATTTGTTGTAGACTCCCCTCATTATATCCAAAGAGCTTCTGAAGCTTCAGTAGACAGCACAGCGGAAAGCTTCGAATTCTTTCTGGAGTGAAAATTTTACACGGCGATCAGTCCAAACAACATCGTCTTCAAATAAAGATGTCTTTTACACAGCCTAACATATTAAACCTTGTACTCGTGCGACCCTAATTATATATCAAGAAATGATCGCCTTTGTCTACATCTAGGTTAATCGATTTCTTTAGGAAATATAAGACTTGAAAAGACTAAGTCTACAAGAATAAGAGGGACACGAATAGTGGATCAATATTGAACAGGCACAAGAAAATACCAATAAACACATAAAAAAACAATATCGGAAAAGAACAAGAAAAGGACGAAGCAGAAAAGGGCGCCACGCAGAAGGCGGATATTCAATATTTATGCAACTTCAATGTGAAGGACGTAAAAGTATAGAAGAGGAGGAGGAGGAGGAGGAGGATGGCGAGGAGGAGGAGGAGGAGGGACGGAGTGAGGAGAGGAAGGGAGGAGGAGGAGGAGGAGGAGTAGAGGATGGAGGAGGAGTAGTTAGGAGGAGTTATTAATTATTTTCACGGAATTTGATAGGACGATATTGTTATGATAGTGAAGAGTTAAATCTACCTTGCAACCGTCTTGCGCTTCCTAGGTCCTTCCTTTCAAACTGCTAATTTCGACATCCATCCATGTCTTTCTATGTGTTTCTGCACTCCCTTCTACAATTCCGAGTGAATCACTCTGTCCACCGTCTCTGTTCTTCTCACGCAATACGTTCTATGCAGCTTTCATTCCCATTCAATATCTAGACTTCACTTTTATAAAGGAGACTTGGCTTAACAACCCCTACCTATATCGTCACCTTGACTTCACAGAGCTTCATTACCATGCACCGAAAACTCCCCATACATAGGAAACCAGCAAAAAAAAAAAAAAAAAAAAAATTCACTGACATTCCTACTTTCCTGTAGACCTGTTATCCAGATACTTTATATCCTTACCGGAGGGGCAATAAACTACCATACCCAATTGCGGCACACAATCACGGAAAGCTGTGCCTAATGTAAAAAAAAAAAAAAAAAAAAAAAAAAAAAAAAAAAACTTATCCTTAACCGAAAAAAATATGCATTTAAAGTGTAATGCAGCTCGGAGGATGCATTTCACAATAACACTGTGTGGATTTCCCTCAACAATTCTCAGTGGCTTCTTTAAACTCAACTATTACTTTACTTCTACAAAATCTATAGAATGCTCTCCTAAAGCAACGTTAAACATTTCCTGCTGTGCCCCTCTCTGACCTCATCGAGTCATCAGGGACATTACGAGTAATTTCCGCATTCGCCTTGTTAAACGGCTGTTCACTCACCTGGTGTACATCACACCTAATTCTCTCATGTATTGTTGGTACCTACATACATGCCGTTGAGACACATCTCTTTTATTAGGTAGTCTAGTTTTCAGTAATATTAATACAAAGTGAAGCATAAATGCGCAAGGACTGTCTTTCTGTCTCTCCTCAATCCCACGCCCTTCCCTTACCTATACCTCCTGATGGGTCAGACCTCCCCTTCCCCAAACTCCATGCTTTGTCTTTTACACTGGAAAACCACACTACTGCCAGAATCCAGACTGGTTCTGTTCACTTATTGGACAAAGTGAATCCAGATTGTATTCCATGAGAACAAGTAATGCAAGCTTTGCAATGCTCCTCCTGTTTACGTTTCCCCATTCTTAAAATCATTCATCCTTCAAGAGTGCGCTCGTTCTTTTCAGCCCTCTCACCTATAATCCTGTCCCTATTGGACCTGGACTAAACAAAGACACGAGTCAAATCGCTCTCATAGTGTACGCATAAGAAAGATTTCGAATGTCGCCAACTGGATAGTCATAATCCGAGAATTTTATATTGGGTTGTACACAAGGTAATAATAAAATGGTATGATTACATTTATATTCTTTTCGGCAATATCGACAGTCTACGGCTTATACCCAAAGTTCAGACTAAATGGTTCTGCCTGGTGCCACCTTCTCTCATCTTTGGGGCCTATATAACTATGCCAAATTAAGTTGAGAGTTATCGTCTCAACACTCTCTTATATTGCTGTCATTTTTGGCAGCAAGTACGCTAATAATACTTCTAATAATAATAATAGGAAACATTACAAAACACAAAGCCCTACAACCAAGAGCAAATACGAACAGACTATACATAACATGAAAGGAAGGAGGGGGAGGGCTAATAACCATACAGGACTGCGTCAACATCGAGAGCAGAGCAATGGGGCAATATCTGAAAACCAGTGAAAACGAGTGGCTAAGGAGTGCACTGGAAGAAGCACTGATAAAAGAAAACGAAAACCGGAGGAATGGCACAACATACTAATGCATGGGCAGTACATGAGACAGACTAAAGAACTGGCCAGTGATGAAACATGGCAATGGCTACACAGGGGAGGTCAAGAGGGAAACAGAGGGAATGCTAACTACGGCACAAGATCAGGCCCTAAGAACCACATATGTCTAAAGAACAAAAGATGGAAATAACATTTCACCCATATGCAGGGAACCAGATATGTCCAAAGAACAATAGATATGCCAGTGGAAGATGTATCCATAATGATAGGAATACTAGGCACGATCCCAAGATCCCTGAAAAGGAACCTATAAAAACTAGATGGTTGCCGAAGTAGCTCCAGGCTCATGCAGAAGTGTGCTACTAGAAACAGCGAACACATCAAGAAAAGTGATGGACTCCTAAGGAGGCAGGATGCAACCCGGAACCCCACCCTGTAAAAACCACTCAGTCGAATTGGATGACTGTGATAGACTAATAATAATAATAATAAAAATAATAATAATAATAATAATAATACCATGGGACACCAGAGTTGAAAGAGAAAAGAGAGGGTGAAAAAATGGATAAAGTATCAAGATCTGAAAATAGAAATAAGTAAGGATATGGGATATGCCAGTGGAAATCGTACCCATAATCATAGGAGCACTAGGCACGATCCCCAAGATCCCTGAAAAGGAATCTGGAAAAACTAGAGGCTGAAGTAGCTCCGGGCCTCATGCAGAAGAGTGTGATCCTAGAAACGGCACACATAGTAAGAAAAGTGATGGACTCCTAAGGAGGCAGGATGCAACCCGGAACCCACACTATAACTACCACCCAGTCGAATTGGAGGACTGTGATAAAGCAAAAAAAAAAAAAAAAAAAAAAAATAATAATAATAATACTAATAATAAATATAATAATAATGTCGACAAAATATATCATACCCTTGGAAAATAAAAAAATATCTACCTGATACTGCTATTATGCCTTAAAATTGCTTCATTATTCTCAACATTTTTGGGGCCTGTGAAATACAGAGGAAAACAAGGCCTTTGAAGGCATTCTCTCGCCAAACACCTTTATAACAGAATCTGGCTCCTCCCTTTCTTTGTTCCTCCTTGGTCATCAGGTTCCTCTTGCTACAACACTGAGTCTCTTTGTTTTTCACTGATATTCATTACTATTCAGCTTCATTTTCTACCTAGTTTCCAGCTTAAGTTCTGTATTTTAGGATGAAATATTACCATAGCAACTTTATTTTCCCCTTTACTTTCTGTATCACTCGCCTTCAGCGTTTTCATCTAGTAACATGTTATTTCTTTAATTTTCAATTCTCTTTTCAGTGCCATATCTCCCGATCACCGTCTCGTGGAAAATTCAACTAAACGATAAATGTGTATCAGCCGAAGTGATGTCTTTGAATCAATTTTCTGTTAAAGTCTTTCACAAATTTTCTTGAGAAGACAGGAAAAAATAAAACGCTCAGCACTGAACTACAGTCGTTCTCCGTCTCCTTTCCAAAGTAATTGACGAAAGAATCCCGCAAACGGTTCCTTCCATTTTATCAAAATTATTGCCAATAATAATTCTCTATGAACGGGGAGAGCTGTCTTCATTCTTAACTCTGAAAGTATTTAATTCGTTATTCCTTAGTCAGTCCCTCATTTTTCAAGCTATTTTTGATAGCAATATCACACATTTTTAGAACATAATTACATTCATATGAATTTTAATAAGAAGCTTGGCCTCACTCATTTGTGAAGCCTAGCTTCGTATCAAATTTCACTAATCATATGATTATGTTTCATTCTGAGGGATATCGCTATGGAATACGACAATCTTTGGCTAAGAACATAACTTGAAAAGTAAGAGACTGACGCAGGAATTTATATTAAATATACACTTTCAGAATTCAGAATGAAATCGTAGCTTTCCACGTTCAGCTTTGTGTACGAAATGATTATTGGTATGATGTTCAAATTTAGTATATATCAATATTTTTTATCTATATTATTTTACAAAAAGATATTCGCGGCACCAATACAGTATTACTTAGTTTAAAAAAAATAGTCGTCAATATTTTGAGAGTAAATAAGTATCGCATATACCGGTCTGACAACACCATTACGAAAATGCTGCCTAAAAAAGTATATAGTCTGTGACTGACGGTCTATTGGAAAGTGTGTACTACACTGAAATATAAAAAAAATTATGTACAACCATTACATTTTTTACATACAAAAGAAGAAACCTTTACTATCTGATTATTACTGGTGAATGAAACGTTATTGCTACAACAGCCATTTGCCTCAAGGGAGAATTGTTTAATACAATTGTTTTTAATACTTTGTCATTGATATCTGCTGCTTGGAACTTGCCTTCTATACTTTGAGGCCTATTTGAGCTGGGTGAGAGAGAGAGAGAGAGAGAGAGAGAGAGAGAGAGAGAGAGAGAGAGAGAGAGAGAGAGAGAGAGAGAGCTGCAGGCTACCCTTACTGATATCTTAACTGATTCCAAAGTTTGCTTCTCTATGTCGGAATATTTTCAAGAAAGCGCAACGTAATACAAAATATTTAAAATTGAGAATGCAAACGCATCAGCACAGACTCTCAGTAAGGTACGTAGAGCCGTAATATTAGAAGGAAAAGTACTTCCACGAGAATCCGATTGCACTAAAGTTTTACTTCAGAAGTCAATTCTCATAAGAAAAAGGCGGCCCCAAAATACCTCTATTACTTTAAAAAATGCATCAAGTGGGCAAATAAGCAATAATTTGATTGCAGGAGACAAAAAATAAACTAACAACAGTCAGGAGACAAACGAAATGAGCACAGGAGATAACAATCACAAAAGTCTAAGTAAAACAACGATTCTAGTGAGAAGAAATAATTCCGTTCAAGTGAAGAAATATATGGAAAGGAGATAAACGGACAATTACCTGAAAAGGAGGTAGAGCCACTATTGCTGGACAGAAGAAAGACAAGTTCTAAACTATAATAATATTCAAGAAGAAGCGGTATTAGAAAACGAATATGCAAATGACGGGGAGAACTGTAAAATTGGCGCTTAATCCTATTGTCATCGACAAATATACTCGTAGAGGTAGTAAGGTGAGAACTGCACAGCGAAGACAGCATCTCATACGGCTACCAACCACCAACTGAGTGATCTGAGGGAGCCAAAGGAGAAAAGAAATAAAAGGAAAAGGAATATATATCTGCCGAATAAGACGGAAATAAAAGGGTAGAGGAGATGTAAAACGTAGAGAAGAGCCAGAAGAGGAGGAGGAGGAGGAGGAGGAGGAGGAGGAGGAGGAGGAGGTTGTTTCCAGGGGGTTGTGGGAGGTGTCGTGGTGTCGTGCGAACCTGTATTGATTCTCAACTCTCTCCTCCCGCTAATCATGAACGGCCTCCCCGAAAAGCGGGCCAGGACGCAAGGGAGCCCGATTTCTTCATCCCTTTCCTCAAAAAAATCTTTTCATTTACAGTTTCCAAACTCACAATCCACTAATCGAACGCTTTTAGTCCCCGATCTAGGCGTCTACCTCACGAGCACTCCCCTTTAAAAATCACTCGATCATCGTAGCAGTTCTGACATCCCCTTTTAGATACGAAATAGAATCAAAATAAAATAGTTCAGTTCCTTAAACAGTTGAAAAGTCCTCATCAGTGGCCACAAATCAAAGAGAAGTCAGTACTTGGTAACATGAAATTTTTTATTCAGTATGTCAGCAAAATATATACTATATATATATATATATATATATATATATATATATATATATATATAATATATATATAATATATATATATGTGTGTGTGTGTGTGTGTGTATAATATATTACATATAACGTTTTATGTCCAGGAAATATAATATATATATATATACACTACAGATAACGTTTTATATTGCAATCTGTTACGCATTTGCTTTTCCAGGAAAAATTCAAGAACTTAATATCATAAAGCACTCAATCTTCACATCGATTGCATTCAGCCGAACTCTCTTCAAAGAGGACGTGTCGTGTTCAAATCAGCTCATCGAACTTCACTTTGTATTCCCAACAGATTCGCACATGCCTCCCCACACCCTCCCAAACAGACTCATACATACACTAACAATACTCCCTCGCTTTGTCCAAGGCCATTGCATGAAAACGCATAGCTTCTCCGCTTTGTGGTATTTTATTATACTTTTAAACTTTCCTATCATCATTGGAGAAAACTTTCCATGGAGAGGCAATGGCTCATTTTCCGATTGCTGACAAAGATCCAATTCATAATTATAGGTAGATAATCAGTTTTGTGTATGTCCGGGTTTCTACGTGATTTCTGTGATTCACGTGACCTTGAAAAAACGCAAGATTCATCCATATTTGTCATAGAAGATGTTACAACACCTAACATTATGACGAACCTATTGTAAGTAGGTGAACAACACACTATAAATTATCACAAAACCATTATAATATCACAAAACAGCTTTTACACGTTTTACATAAAATCAGAAGTAAACAAGCTCCAATATGAGCGTGTGTTTGTTTCAACTATTCCACCATTCTGATTTCATTACGTAAAAGGAAATTAAGTCTACTGGATGCAACTGTACTTCAGTTTCACCTTTTGAGTTCCAACTATTATAAAGATTTCACAAAGGGTCGAGGTCTTTTCTTATTTAATTGCCTTAATCTACTTTACGCCGATGATGGAGAGAAACATGACCCATTGCTTTAAATACAACCAAGCGAGTATCAATTTAGTTATCTACCGGAACCCATTTACAAAAAAAACTAAAGCCTTACCATTATAAGAAAAAAAATTAAGCCAATCAGCTGTATAATAAGACAGCCACAGCACATATCATACGAGAATACCCAAGATTATCATTAAGAACAGTTAATCTCATCTGCAAACATATAACATTTGCGGGCAGATTACCTCTGGAAATAAGAACAAATTGCGGACTACCGTGAATAATATTAGTTAATTTTGTAATACTTCACCCACTATTTATCTATTTCAGTTAACTGAATAGAATTTTGATGAATGCAATTAAAAAGATTTAAATTTTAGCTCAGTCCAGACACGTTAACCTTTATGTTGTCTGTAAAATAAAAAGAAATTGCTTCATATAACTTGAAACACATTAAGGATAATGTTTCTAAGTTTAGCTTTACCGGCTTTTGGATTCTCTGGAATTCAAGCTCGCAGTACGTATTAGGTCACCGTCTGACATAAATAAAAAAAGGCTAATTTCATTCAGTCTGCCTTGGAAATTAGCCAAGCCTAAGCAATAAGATCAAAATGAAAAATTAAGTTGTGCATTATCGAGGATATCAAACAAATTTATTCGTTCGTCATTATTTACGTTGCCGAACTCAGTAAGCATAAATGCTTCCAGAATCAGTACTTGACTGATCCTACCGAATGTATCTATGGTAGAAGGTATTCGTTCTATCTCATGAACGTGGATATAAAAAGGCGGATCTAAGTTCCTTTTCAAGTAGGGATCAAATATCTCTTGGCTGAAATAAGCCAATGGTCACTGGCTTCTCTATTCACGCAGCCCTTTCTAAGAGCAAGAATAACTCTAATTAATGAATCCAGCTCATAAATACGCAGAGATTTTTATTACAGTAAACAAAGTTTGATTGGAT
>NC_087202.1:92261692-92264192 GCF_015104395.2 Macrobrachium nipponense
ATGAGCTAAAAGATAGAGAACAGTATTTAGAACGAGCACTGAGATGTACAGATCCGGACGCCAATTTGAAGAAGGTTGAGGCATCAATACAGAATCCTGAAAGGCTTCAAGAAGGATATGCATCCCCTCATAGCGTAATACCGATGGAAATTAAGCTGTAACCTTTGAAAACAATAAATTAGTAAGTAAACAATCGGAGTCTGTGTAACTTTCCGACAGATGAACAAATGAGTTTACCAAAAAATGAATGCTAAAAACTCGCTGATTTCAGAGAGTTTTTAATGAGTCATCTTGCATTTTATCATTTAGCACATCGCATCGGGCATCATGTTTTTAAAAAACATCTACATTGATTATGTGTAATTTTGTCTTGAAAATGTAATTGCTCATGAATAATATCAATACGAGCTACCAATGATTTATATATACTTGCATATGCATATATAAATATGTGCATATATTCATGTATATATAACATGCATGCATGCATGCAAATATATATATATATATATATATATATATATATATATATTATTATATATATATATAGATATATATATAGTATATAATATATTTAATATATATGTATATACAAATATGTGCGAGTCCAAGACAATCTGAATACTGACTCAGTTTAGAGCTTAAATGTGACCTGTTATTTTCCAAAAACAATTTCAAAGAGCTAAAAACGTGAAACAGCTAATGTTAAAGTTTTAAATCATGCTCTGGTCCTTTCTGTAGATTCTTGATGACTCGAGACAAGCACTTATTCTTCTCATAATATGAATTGTTATGATTTTTAATAAAGATATTTGGTTTCGGCATAAAATAAAATTCTACCATTATTTTAAACAAGACAAAAACACTGCGTTTTCCCTAGTCATTATGTACTAAGTTTTTATACGTTAATAAAAAAAAAAAAAAAAAAAATTGAGGTTACGGTGAAAAACAGAAAGTTGTGATTCGTTTCCATTGGGTTCTCAAGGTAAGGTTTTGATGGTGTGCCGGAGGCGAGGCGTGGTATTTCTTATTCACCTCCAATAGATATAACCGGCGGCATTATTGCTTGCAAGAAGAAGGCCCGACCATCGCTGAAGCTTCGGTGATTATTTTCTTGTTTGCCGACGACGATGAAATTCTGTATTTTTTAATACATCATATTTTGGTCTTCCACCGATGTGTTTCGTTGGAAGAAGGAGAACTTTTGGGGTGGACGATGCTGAGGCCTAATGGAGATGGACTGCGCCGGATTCCCGAACAGGAATGACAATGGAATGTTCAGTGTTACATTTCAGTGTTACCCCTTCCTCCATGCATTCTCACTGTCAAAAATTAGGGGGAGGGTAAGATTCCTTGGGGATAAGTAGAGTCTAGGGTCCGCCCGAAGCTTCTCTGCACAATTTACTCAACCGATCTGCCTCCACTGAACAACGGGCAAGAACTTACAGGTGAAGAATTATTCTTACAGAAATTAACTTGGGGAATTCACATAAAGGTTACAAAGGTGCTGCGGAATATGGAGTTACCTCCCTCAGAGTTTCTAGGGTTGTACGGCACGAGTGTGGGACAAAATCAATAAACAGGCAAATGTGTAAGTGTGTTGTTAAGGCGAGATACATAAAGGAAATAAGCTCAATGTGTATGTATGTAAGTATAAAAAGTTTTTATTGGTATATAAAGCCACCCACTTTGACATTTGGATCGTAACCGCAATATCTGTTAATTTGAATTCACTTCCAAAATAATATTTGGTGATTATCTATATACTATACATAACATATATATATATATATATATATATATATATATATATATATTATATATATATATATATACAGAGAGAGAGAAGAGAGAGAGAGAGAGAGAGAGAGAGAGAGAGAGAGAGAGAGAGACCCATGGACAACTACATGGTGAAGCTTCATCATGTAGTTGTTCATGGATACATCAGGTGTGGACCTATGCAGATTACCTACAGTGATAATTCTTGAAATATAATGTTTTACGTTTTATATATGATCCGTAAATTTGGTAAAAAATTACTGGGTTGAAAAAAAAAAAGTGCTTTCGCAGTGAAATATACGTATGCACAATCTTCCTTCAACATATAGGTAGGCCCCATGTACTGACAATGAATATTTTTGCATTGCATATTTATGGCTGATTCCTTTATATACAAAACGAAATGAATCTACCACAAATTCTGTGGGGCAACAACATGTTTTTTTTTCGGAAAGAACATGTATAATATTAATCACTTATTTTACTGATTACTAATAACAGAATTCGGATGCACGGTGGTATTTGGATGGAAAAGGCTGAGAAAGAAAGTGAAGTCAGAATGATGAAATACAAGGAATAAAAAAATACTAAGAGGAAAACGGGACCTCATATCCTAACGAAGTCGGAGACCGTCACAGCGTCTGAAGGGGTCTTGATATTTAAGGGTGCCGCTATTCATAGCTTTCACGAGAGAGAAGTGTAGAGGCACTAACCGGAATCT
>NC_087202.1:92269192-92359192 GCF_015104395.2 Macrobrachium nipponense
GAATGATGCGTTAGTTTCGGTTTCTTAATCTTGGAACATTTGAAATAAGGCTGCCCTTACTCTCCCACAATGTGTCCACTAGAATGAAATATTCGTACCTGTGCACATTTTACTTGACCCCACAACCAGACACAAAAAGAAACAGACAGCTACATAAAAAACAACCCTTACAAAAAACAAAACCTTGGCGGGGGAAATAATAATAATAATAATAATAATAATAATAATAATAATATAATAATAATAATAATAATAATAATAATGCAGAAGATGGATGTTGAGTACCAACTCAAGAAAAGAGGCAACAGAATTAACCATCTGATGTTCATGGACGACATCAAGCTGTATGGTAAGAGCATCAAGGAAATAGATATCCTAATCCAGACTGTAAGGATTGTATCTGGGGACATCAGGATGGAGTTTGGCATAGAAAAATGGTTCTTAGTCTACATACAAAAAGGCAAAGTAACAAGGACTGAAGGGATAAAGCTACCAGATGGGAGCAACGTCAAACACATAGATGAGACGGGATACAAATACCTGGGAATAATGGAAGGAGGGGATATAAAACACCAAGAGATGAAGGACACTATCAGGAAAGAATATATGCAGAGACTCAAGGCGATACTCAAGTCAAAACTCAACGCCGGAAATATGATAAAAGCCATAAACACATGGACAGTGCAAGTAATCAGATACAGCGACGGAATAGTGGAATGGACGAAGGCAGAACTCCTCAGCATAGACCACAAAACTAGGAAACATATGACAATGCGCAAAGCACTACACCCAAGAGCAGATACGGACAGACTATACATAACACGAAAGGAAGGAGGGAGAGGACTAGGACTGCGTCAACATCAAGAACAGAGCACTGGGGCAATATCTGAAAACCAGTGAAGACGAGTGGCTCAAGAGTGCATGGGAAGAAGGACTGATAAAAGTAGACGAAGACCCAGAAATATACAGAGACAGGAGAATGACAAACAGAACAGAGGACTGATACAACAAACCAATGCACGGACAATACATGAGATAGACTAAAGAACTAGCCAGCGATGACACATGGCAATGGCTACAGAGGGGAGAGCTCAAGAAGGAAACTGGAGGAATGATAACAGCGGCACAGGATCAGGCCCTAAGAACCAGATATGTTCAAAGAACTATAAATGGAAATAACATCTCTCCCATATGTAGGAAGTGCAATACGAAAAATGAAACCATAAACCACATAGCAAGCGAATGTCCGGCACTTGCACAGAACCAGTACAAAAAAAGACATGATTCAGTAACAAAAGCCCTCCACTGGAGCCTGTGCAAGAAACATCAGCTACCTTGCAGTAATAAGTGGTACGAGCACCAACCTGAAGGAGTGATAGAAAAACGTCGGGACAAAGATCCTCTGGACTATGGTATCAGAACAGATAGGGTGATACGTGCAAATAGACCAGACGTGACGTTGATTGACAAAATCAAGAAGTATCACTCATTGATGTCGCAATACCATGGGACACCAGAGTTGAAGAGAAAGAGAGGGAAAAATGGATAAGTATCAAGACCTGAAAATTGAAATAAGAAGGATATGGGATATGCCAGTGGAAATTGTACCCATAATCATAGGAACACTAAGCACGATCCCAAGATCCCTGAAAAGGAATCTAGAAAAACTAGAGGCTGAAGTAGCTCCAGGACTCATGCAGAAGAGTGTGATCCTAGAAACGGCGCACATAGTAAGAAAAGTGATGGACTCCTAAGGAGGCAGGATGCAACACGGAACCCCACACTATAAATACCACCGAGTCGAATTGGAAGACTGTGATAGACAACCCGCCCAAAAAAAAAATAATAATAATACAAACAAACCTAATAAAAAACACAACCTTAGCGAGGGAAATAATAATAATAATAATAATAATAATAATAATAATAATAATAATAATAATAATAATGTTAAGGCATTACAAACACTATCTTTCAAGCAGTAGGTGTTTAAAATAGATAAAGGAAACCATATAATATCTAACACAGACTTTTCACTCTTAATTTTTTTATTGTTGGTTTTCAGTATCCTGAACGATGATGAGGGGCGTCTTCATTATGATAACAAGAGGAAAACAAGTTCCTTTGTATCGCCGTCAGACCCTCATCAACAGATGACCGAGGCCGCGTGATGTATGAAGCAATTGCAGAATCAGATAGAACCTTGTCCCACTTTTCTTTAAGTCCTACACCATTTCTTCAATGACTTTTTACAAGAGCTTAAATTCTGAACTTCTCTAACAGAATTTTTCAATGCTCTAAGGTACTTTATATCAAGAGGAAAAAACTATGAAGGAAAGCGGTAAAACAGAGGCCTCAAACCTCTAAGGAAGACACCGATCCCAAAAAACAAGTTATGAGTATTCGACATTTGAGTTTTGCCCGGAAAGATTCGATTTAATGCACTCAAAAATAGTACTGACGTCACAAAAAAAAAGCTCTTTTCATGAAAAACTGCTAGAAAGGCTTGACTCCATATGCCTAAAATTCAAAAGTACACGGAACAGATTTCGAAAGTCGATAGAGGAAAAAAAGACTTATAAGGATAACTCGGAATGTATCTATTATTTTTTAAATAAAAACCTTGATGTTAAGTGTATTCTTTGTTTACTCCTAAAAACCTAAACTATCAATAAATTTTTCTTTGAAAATAAAGAAAAACTTAGTCAAATAAAAAAACACTACAAGAAAAGAGAAAGGATGAAAACTCATTTAGTAAACAGAAATATTTATGCATATTAAATACATGTGCATTATTATACATGATTCAAACTTTTACAATATTAATATTGTCAAACGGAACATTGTGTTGAAAAGCGGCTTTCTTTTTGGGACGTCAGTAGAGTGTATTAACTTGAATCTTTCAAATCATGAGAATTGTCTCTGTCAAGGCAAAACTATTCTGTAGAATACTCTCATATATATATATATATATATAATATATATATATATTTAATATATATATATAGATATATATATATATATATATAATATCTAATAAAATAAAGTTACAATTTTAAAATACACAATATAAGGTACGATAAAACAATCACAGTTAAAAATGCAAATAAGGACCAACCGTTGAGTGTGAAGACAGAGGAAGGACTAACCAAAAAACGTAAACAGTTCACGAGAGGTAAAGAGGTGTAGACGTGGCATGGGTGTTCAGTGAGGGGACCAGTTTTTTTTTAATAAACAATGATTAATTGTTAAAATCGTATGATTGGAAGCTCTGCCCAAGACCTTAAAGTCCTTGTACTGAATAGAATACCTACATTTATCGGTATGATCCCTTATGTTGGAAAATTCGGGATTTCCAAGCTTAGTGCCAGTTCTATAGCTGACAGCTCTATACTGTCGATTCGGACCTTAAGTAACCTATGTGTCGATACAATATAGGTTCCTTGATTACATCGAGGACAAGTAAATTTGTAAATGACACATGAGGTCATCAATGGATCCAAACGGTCCTTGAATCTGAAAAGGCTACCGATATTCAGTTGGTTTGTGGGTACAATTTTGATTTTCACGGCAGGATGATGACCAGATATTAAAGCACTGAACACCCATGCCTCGTCTACACCTCTTTACCTCTCGTGAACTGTTTACGTTTTTTGGTTAGTCCTTCCTCTGTCTTCACACTCAACGGTTGGTCCTTATTTGCATTTTTAACTGCGATCGTTTTATTGTACCTTATATTGTGTATTTTAATATTGTAACTTAATTTTATTGTACTAATTAGATATTGTTATTTTGTAGCTTGAAAATGAGGCCTGCTGGTTGGCTTCGAAACGTTGCAACCTAATAAATATGAGTTTTTGACCTGTTGGAGTGCTTCCCCTGCCTTCATTGTACTGTTGAGTTTAGAGAAATCTCCGCCTGCTGAAAAAAAAAAATAAAACATATATATATATATATATATATATATATATATATATATATATATGTGTTTATTTTAATTGTATAATGTTATGGTATTATGTAATAGTTCTATTGTATAATATATAATATAGTTATATTTATATAGCTATATATTATTCAATATATGTAATGTAAATGTATATAAAATAGAACCAGAGTTAATCATGAAAATTATCTAACCTTTATGAAATGCCTAATGCAATTTGAATTGCATTACTGTCTAGGAGAAAGGCCGAACACTCAGTTCTCATCTAGCTGAATGCTGAAACGGATAGGAAAGCACAGAAAGAGATGGAAGATATTACAGATGTATTAGATGTCAGAATTCTGACATCCGCAGATGTGGATGTGTATGCGGGTGTCATGCATATTTTGTGGGCGCAAATGGAGACATCCGATAGATCTTATTATGGATTTCATTGCAAATGTGGAAGCGAATACAGATGCGGAATTTTTTTTTTACTTCTTAACAGAGGATGCGGATGCAGTTGTAAAAAAAACAGCAGATGTTCCACGGGTGCGGATATCCGGTACATCTATAACCTCCATCCTATGTAAGAGCTATTAACCTTTACAGGAATCAATGTTTTTTTACTACTTTTTCCAGAATTATCAGCCAAAAGAGAGGGCTGAACAGCTAAGCTGTGGGCAAAGAATGATGAAGCGTGTTAATGCAGGTGCAGGAATAGTGACAACTGATGATAAAGAATAAAAAAATTATGAAATGAGTGACTATAAAGAAATACCTACAAAGTGTCCTAAAGAACCTTATGGCAGACTAAAAAACACAACAGATACAGATACAAAGTGTCTCATAAAACTACAAATGTGCTTGCAAAAAAAAAACGGTACATCGTAAGTAAGGATTTCGGACAGAAAAAAATTCGTTTTAAAAAACTATCTAATTAAATTCAAGGACAATCTATTACGAAGACAGGAAGGGATGACAATGGCTTAAAATAACGAAGGTACCAAGTCGAATTTTCATGTGGAAGCGATGAGAAAAGTTGAGAAGTTTCTTATAAAAAATTAAAATTCAGGAGGGAGACGAAACATGAATAGCAGACCACTTGCAGTATAAAAAAGGTTTAACTAAATAGACAATAATCTCGTGAAATTGAATATAACTAATGAAGGTTCATCATCAAAATAAGCTCCACAACCTTTGCGAAATAAGTAAATCGCTTAGATATCGAAATGGATATGATATAGCTAAAAGAGGTAACAGTTCAGAAGCAAAAGGAAAGCATAGTTTTGCTCACGTGAAGAGAAAGAAGTAAAGGACCTACAAACATTTGTGCCTGAAGAGACGACGACCGAAGTTTTAGAAGTGCTGCTAGAAGAGGGTTAAATATTCCCATAACATTAAAGCGAACGCCAACTAAAGCACGACTGGAAAATATTTCCGGCATTTCTCTAGAATCACACTAACGAGTGTAAATGGTAAGTGCTAATAAGCAATACTGAAATACATGCGCAATTTAGATTTACAGAGGACTTAAGAGATCTCCAAAAACAAGACAGAACCGATTTTTAGAAAAGTTTCGGATTTCCTCGATCTTTCAAAAATACCCATTACTTTGCTTATGACACGGTTGACAAGAAAAAAGGTGCCATGAGCAAGTAAAAGACGTAATAAAAGCTCCTTTCGAAAATATTTGAGTAAGCATGAACATTATTTAAATTAAACAGACCTTCATATTCAAAATATTAACTCGTATAAATCGGCCCTACACACACTGCGAACAGATGTAAATATATACGAAATTAAGTAAAATGAGTATAACATTACATAGAAAAAGTAATCTATGTGAAATCCTCAGGTTTATGTGCAGAATAAATTCATAAAAATGAGATCAACGACCCAGTTCCCTCACATTACGTCCGGGCGAAAGGAGCATGAAGCGTCTGGCCTGACATGGAAAAGTAGACGCCCACTTTCTCTTCCCATAAAACATGCAGCTACGACAGACTCACCTGAGTGCTCCCAAATGACCGCCTTGACAGTCCAATGCGTGTACCTACCTGGAATATAGAAATAAGAAAAACCATGTCAACATTTATGTAAGCAGCAACTTCAACAAAGACATTCTAGAGTACATGCATTACATATACCACGCAACATACGTACACGCATTATATATATATATTTCCACGAAGTTCCACGTTGGACGAGTGGTTAACTAGCTCGCCTACCAATTCGGTAGTCGCGAGTTCGATTTCCCGCTCTGCTAACGTGGAATCAGAGGAATGTATTTCTAGTGATTAGAAATTAACTTCTCAATATAATATGTTTCGGATCCCACAATAAGTTGTAGGTCCCATTGCTAGGTAACCAATTGGTTCCTAGCCACGAAAAAATATCTAATCCCTCGGGCCAGCCCTAGGAGAGCTGTTAATCAGATCAATGTTGTGGTTAAGCCAAGATATACTTAATTTATATATTTCCGCAAACATCAAGCTACAAAAAACCTGAATCCTGCCGCCGAATGGCTACTGAAAAGTCGTTGTTTATCGACCATTCAAGAAGTCGAGTCTCCTTGGTGAGAATCGCTTGTCAGTTATGAGTTCTTCTTTGGTGTATGTTATTCCAAGGTCTACCGAATTTGATATTGAACGACACTTTTCGTTTGGCGTCTATGAATATGAACATTTAACGGTATATATGACATAATTTTTATATATATATATATATATATATATATATATATATATATATATATATATATATATGTATATATATATCTTATATATATATGTACGTTATTATATTATATAAGATATAATTTATATATATATATATATATATATCTATATATATATATATATATATATATATATATATACATATATATACACACACATACACACAACGCACAAAAGCCTGGGTCATTCATATGTAACATTCTAAGAACTTAAAAGAGAGAGAGAGAGAGAGAAGAGAGAGAGAGAGAGAGAGAGAGAGAGAGAGAGAGAGACAAATTCACATAAACACACAACGCGAGGTCTGGCGCGCACACACAAAGAAGTTTGAGAAAAATACTAAAATTTATATATGGTTGTGGGCACTTTAAATCCCAACTCTCAGTCATATTTTCATCTTATTGTCAGGTAGGAGTGTCTATGCTGGTATTTGTGGCTGGTTAGTGGTTTCAAGTACTAACGCATTCGTCTTTGAATAAAGGTTATCATATAACCAATGTCCTTAAATCTTGGGAAGTATCATATTATGAGCCACTGAATTATTGAAGGGTAAACCCTACTACCTGTTTTTCCTTTATTTATTTTTCTACTTTTATCTAGTTATTTTTTTTATTTACTGTTACATATCTCTATGTCGTTATTTGCCTTCTTCTCTTACCTTTTGCCTTCTTTAAAGTATGGACAATCCGTCCTTTGGAATAATTCCCAGTATATCGACATAAAAGGACACGGGCCGAAAGAACCAACGTACACCTGTCAAGCTTCGGGAACAATGCTTCGGTGTTGAATGAGAAAACAAACGCTCTTGGTTAGCTTAAAAATACCGACCAGGATCGGTGGTACATACCCTTTAACGTCGCTTGTACTAGTGGACCATGTCAACAATTCTAAGCCAAAGCACAGTTAGAAATGCATAACAAATGAGAAATTCCACGAAATATAGTTCGGATGTGTATACGGTTACCTAATTCGTTAAAAAGAAATACGTTTCACGAGTGAAGAAGCACAGTATGGAAGGCTCTAGAGAAGAGATGAGTGAGTGAGTGAGTGAGTGAGTGAGTGAGTGAATGCGGGTACTGATGACAATGGTGGAGGAAAAAAGATGAAAAGGGTCTCTGAAGCCTAGGCCCTCATCAGAATACCTAGTAGGAGGGGCGAGATTCCGGCAGAGAGTAAGCAACTGGAAGTGAAGAGAAGGAGAAAGAGGAATGTAAGCTTAAAGAAGTCAGGAAGAGTGAGCGTGAGCGTGCATTTCTTTGTGTATTTGCTGTAGCTCTTACCTTGAGGCTTTAGCCTCCTAAGGCACTAATGATAGGATCATTTCCATATCCTGTCACACCTTCCAAAGTCTCCTCTTCCAGTACGAGATAAATCCGAATTACAACCGAAATAAAGTTGGTTCATACATGAATTATTGAAGGTTAAGAGTAATGGAAGGATTTTTTTATATCAACACCTTTGTATTTGTTTTGAAGGAAAAAATGTCTTATGTTGCATTCAAAATTGTCACAATATTTTCCACATTTAATCCTTTTTCAATCTTAAACACGTTTGTTATCCATGGATGTTTGTTATTTTTGTTTTGCGATTTTTTTATATTCATATATATATATATATATATATATATATATATCTATATATATATATATATATATATATAAAATGTGTGTACAAATATATTATATAAAATCTTCATGTTTTTCGGTTATGTATGTAGCTCTTTAACTGCAAGTGAGCATAAAGCTTTTTTTATATTCATATATATATATATATATATATATATATATATATATATATATATATATATATATATATATAATATATATATATTATATATATATATATATAAAAATGTGTGTACAAATATATTATATAAAATCTTCATGTTTTTCGGTTATGTATGTAGCTCTTTAACTGCAAGTGAGCATAAAGCTAGTATAAAAAATCTTTCAGTTTGAATCCCTGAACAAATGATCTAGTTAACCATTCGTAGTCACATAAAATGCACATAATTGAAAGTAGTAAAAACAGCAAACGTTAACCTCATGCTTTATGCATTAAAAGGTTGGTTTGATTCTTGTTAAGCAGAAACCGTAAACAAACTCGTAATAGATACATAACAACTGCGTACAAAAACACCCATAAGTCAATGCAATGCATTAAAGCTAACTGTGGAAAACGTTAGAAAAATGCAATTAAGTATCGTGTTTATTTTAATATATAAATGATACAATTAATTACGTAAAATATTGCAGATGGGTGTCATTCCTCCATAGAATTTTTATCATACCTCGTTCCCACCAGTGCAGCTTCCGACAGTTCCCAAAATCCGATTAGGAAGAACAATGCTGGGAATACCAACACAACAGCTGATGAGTAGCAGAACACAGGGGCTGCCTAAGCTGCTAAAGACTAAAACTGAGCAAGAAAAGAGCAGTAAAACAGAGGAGAAACATAGGTGTGTTGAGAGTGAAAAAGAACTGACACTACTAACATTTGCTCATGATTCTAATGAACAACGTGTCACATGATAATGACAGTACTCACGATAATTGCTATGTAACATCAATGCATGTTGGAAATGAAATGAAAATGAGTGAAAGGAAAAGATTCTTATATTTCCTTCTCGGAAAAGCTTATCATGAAATTCCTGAAGCTTGCTTTAGATCTATTTCAGATTCTTCTGGAAAAAAATTGTTAATGAACAAAAACGAATATAATCGTAAGAGTCACTGTTTCGACTGGGCTGTCAAGAACCTATAAAAAAATAAATGAATAAACATCTGCTTATACCTAAAAAAGAAAGAAAAAAAGCGAGGAAAGGAAGAGAATCAAAAACTCTTCAGATAATTCACGATCAACTTAAGGGGTTGAAAAACAGTAAGAGGAAATTAACGAATGTCCTCAGCTCTCTCTCTCTCTCTCTCTCTCTCTCTCTCTCTCTCTCTCTCTCTCTCTCTCTAATGTATGCCATCAGCAGATCACAAACAGGTTGATAAATCGGATTTGCCCTTGTAATGGAACTGCTGGTTCTATACGGAAACATCTCTCTTTTCTCTGTTTATTTCTACCTAACATACAACAGCAACTTCCAGTTACTCAAATATAGTACGAGTTGCTAACAACAGAGAGAGAGAGAGAGAGAGAGAGAGAGAGAGAGAGAGAGAGAGAGAGAGAGAGAGAGAGAGAGAGAGAGAGCAAAAATCCACCCAAATATCGATAAATAGAATTTCTACGCTTCTTGACGTTGAATACTAACTTATAGTTAGATCATATGACCAGTGGCTATGGCTATTATTTCACTTGAGACCAGTTTTCAGTGTGATAATGGTACACAACACTTTTTGTTCCTTTTACAAATCCATTACCCAATTTTATTGTTATGCAAACATTGCTTACACTTCTACTGAATTAATGAAGAAATCTTTTGTTGGAAGGCTTATAACAGGTGAGTGAATCATTTTTCGAAGATAATCACGAGGAAATTGAAGTTAATAAGAGTTTAGCCATGTAAAGTTTTAGGAGTGGATGCGACATGAGACCATGACAGATCGTACCATTTAAATGTAAATCAGGATAAAAAGGCAAAGTCGGTCGTCTAACTACCATACTTTGCGTTTTAGACAAATTAAACTTCATTACCCAAAGCCTACTCCATTCACGTGTCAGATATCTATTCAAAGATCTGCGACACAGACCAAAGAAGCGGAAAAGAAACAACAATAGTTAAAAGCGTTGCATTATCGGCGTATGCAATCAGTTTGTTCTACAAACCTTGCCATACGTCACTACTACATATATATATATAATAAATACCAAAGGTCCAAGAACACTACCTAGAAGAGCATCTGAGATGACAATTCTAAAGATACTACACTGACCATCAACAGAGATCCTTTGGATTCTGCCTATGAAAATTTCATTTTAAATGTTAATTATAGATCCAGCAATTTCCAGTTCCCTAGATTGTAGATATAATCGGCTCTTTATTCTCACGGTCAAAGGCTGCACTAAAATTTTAAAAGGTAAACACATTGTGCCATCGGAACTTTCCGTAACAAGTATTAAAAGTCTGTTTGGAAATGGGTCTAAGGCTTATTATTTAAAGTAACACTTTAAATAAAACAGCAATTTACATACACTCTCTTAGTTAACATATTGACTAGATATATATTCACAGTGCTTATGGAACAATGTTTCATATCGTAATGATGAACGCTAACTTCAGTCTATCTTGGATCATTTAAATCCCGATGATACGGAAGCAAAAAGCTGTCCTTGAGTGTCAAAACGCGGCAAAATCTAATTTTTCCTTCACCGTGTGTGTGTGTGTGTGTGTGTGTGTGTGAAAGAAAAAAATGCTTTTCCCTCGAATTATGTCTAACACCCATTTTCCTTCGATCATCATTTTCAAAAAAACTTTTTGAGGAATTCAAGACCAAAGGCTAACATTTATTCACCAATCTCGAAATATAAAACACGATCCTTACTTATTACTGCCTTTAACTAATTTTTTTAAAAGTCTTCAATATAAAAATTGCAAATATTCCCTTTTTGTACTAGTAGTTTTTGCATTACAGTAAAGGCTTGAAAGTTCGCTTTTTTGAAACCATACCCTTATGCTGTTCTTCCCTATGAAATGCATGGTTAACAGCTAATGTTACAACAGTAACCTCTCAGTTGTCTGTTGAAAAGCAATATATGGACTAAGAGTATTTTCTTCCTTATTTACCTTCACTTACCTGATCCTTTCATTAAACCAAGGATGTCCTTCCATACTTTTTTTGTATTTCTTATCTCAGGCACTTCTAGTTCTTTGGTTTTTTTTATCTGAATCTTTTTCTCAGCTCCTTGAGGGCTTAATTTCATAGTCTTCCTATAGGGAGAAAGTAAACAAAGTTCTCCCACTCATCTTCCAGTTGCACGTTTTCAGCTAAGTCTGTATCTTGTAACAGTAACAGAAACCGGGGCTGTTCTTCAATTTACCGTTTTCACTTATTATTTTGAAGACTTCTATTGAAATGAAACAATGATGCAGTTATATCGACTTTTGAAATACGAGTATCAACGAATATCAAGACATTAAAAATAAATATTCAATGAAAACAAAAATTGCAGCAAAAGCATGAATTCGATACCACCCCATTACAAAGAAAATATCAGAAAAAGACGAGAAGCCATGTAAGAATGAATTCAGAGCCATGTAAGAATGAATTCTGAATGACTCCAAAATTATGGTTTCAAGGTTAGCCCTTAACGATTTTTTTCTTTTACAAAATATAGTGCGTTTCCATAAAGTCTTGCGTAAAAAGCAACTAAGGTGATTAACTTTCTGGCGCCCAGCTAAGAACACAAGAAACAAGTAAAAAACGCGCCAAAGTTTCTTCGGAGCAATCAAGTTTTCTGTAAAGCGTATAATCAAGGCAACCGAAAATAGATCCATCTTTCGTGTTCTCGGTATAATGTTATTTGATTTGCGGCCCATGAAACTTTCAGACACGGCCCGGTGGTGGCCTGTCGTATAGTGTTGCCAGACGCTCGATCATGGTTTATTTTAACCTTAAATTATATAAAAACTGCTGAGGCTAGAGGGCTGCAATTTGGTATGTTTATTAATTGGAGGGTGGATGATCAACATATACATTTGCAGCCCTCTACCCTCAGCAGTTTCTAAGATCTCTGGGCGGACAAAAAAGTACGGACGGAGAGACAAAGCCATCTCAATAGTTGGTAGTATTTACTAAATTACGTAAATTTAAAAATAAAACTTTCCAACATCTTGCGAAATCTATAAATTTAAAAATAAATTTTCCAACATCTTGCGAAATCTATAAGTAATTTGAAAAGGCCATGTAAAATTTGTTACAGCAGAGTTCTCAATGTTTTACAACTCGTGATCATTCTTATGAGGAAACATACATTCAATACTCCAATATACTGTTAACTAATGGAATCAAAGCGCAGCTTAATCCCATTTTGGGAAAATACTCCAGTTCTGGTTAACCCAAATTATGAGAGTGCATTCTTCAAGAAAATTGTGATGGAGTTTATAACTTTATTTCTTATCATTTCAAAGAAAATAAAAAATACTAAAGAAATAGCTAAACAAAGATGATGTATATTTAGTAAGGCTTGGTGATCATAATCCTAACTCTTTCAACAATACGATAAAAAATATAAATAAAAAACTCGTCAAAGAGCAGAAAACTGTTTACTGCTATGGCAAGAACTGGTCATAGTGAATGATAATTCTTTGATATACAGTTTCAATGAGATTCTGCCACTATGCATCAAGATTCGATTAGCATTTTCAAGAAGATTCATGTTGCCTTCTACACCGTCCTACCAACACGTACTGGCAGGCAATCATCTTGGGATCATCCTCTCTGGGCGGGTTTTGAGAATCAAGAAATACATATATACACATACACATTATATACATACTATATATATATATATATATATATATATATATATATATATATATATATATATATATATATATATATATGCCTAATTCTTGAATAACCAAAATTCCTTATCAAGCTGGTGGTCGTGACAGTACACAAAAGCTTTTAAAATTTTTACTACAACAACCTGGTAACCTATAAAAACAGAGAACTGCTAAATATATCCGGCAGCACATTTTTCTCAATGCTAGATGTGTGAAATTGGACTCAGATTGCAAGAAAATTTGCATTAAGCTATTATTGTGCATTTCTGAAACTAGGTATGCTTTGATATCCTGTTTAAAATTATTCGTTTCGTGTGTCAAGTACTATCAGCAATATCTACAACACAAACATACACAAAAAAAGCAACAACCACAGCAATTATAAAAATAATAATTCAGAACGATTACATAAAACAATACATATTTCTCAGGATATACTTTACATCAGTTACAGCCAAGTACCACACTAAGAAACATATCTCCTACAAAACTACGGATGTCTGAAGAAGAGCAAAATTCGAAGCCATTAACCTGAACCGCTCAACGAACACCTAGTGACAGCAGCTCTGGTTACAGGGCGACGCGATCAATAACAACAACCTTGCCTAACAACAAAGTAAATTAAGACCAAAGATTGTTAAGCACTTGTGAAAAGATTCTTCTCTAAATAACCTCTTTTACAAGTGCAGATAAAATAAAACAATGAAAATTCAACATTTATCATGTCAACTGAACTTTTGGATTATAAGTCTAGACAAGTTGGCAATTTACGGAATTTTATTAACTAAAAAAGGGAGAAATCCATTAACTTTTCAGACGATATAATACGATGAATGCCATTAATATGGTTTGTCATTTTTAGATCATTTACGTTTGAGACGACAAATCATTACAGGGCTTTGTTCCCGCAGAGCACTTTCCACAATCCGAGGGTTTTCTCTCTCTCCCACCACCATGGCAATCAGCTTAGTTACTGCACAGTAATTTATTACAATAATAACGCTAGCAGTGATTCCCCACCCCCACCCCCCTTATCGACGCCATGTGTTATTACATTTAATATTTAATTCCTGTTTCTCATTCTCTATCAATAAAAAGATTCATTTACTGTAGCGGTAGACTAACCTTAGTCTAGATTGCGGTACTATGATGAAAGTAGTCTATATATCTCTATTTCAGCGATGAATAGAACCTAAACCTATGTGTTTCTCTTCATGCTGAAATTGATACAGCATTCCTTCAAGACCTTTCTATAACAGTACAGTATCTTTGTCTGTATATATATATATATATATATGTATGTATGTATGTATGTATGTGTGTATACGGACAAAGATAATGTACTGTTATAGAAAGATCTCGAATGAATGCTACGTCAATTTCAGTACGAAGAGAAACGCCAACTTGATCAATATCAAACATAACGTCCCCACAACACTAAATCATGAACGAGGCATGGGGGCATTACAAGAACGATTATCAATAGCCTCGCCAATCATAAGCAATTATTCATCCTCCTAACTTCGCTCATGAAATCCACAGCACACAGATCATGCAAAAAGGTAAGGGCGAAAACCATCATTAAACAATATTATATCTCCCGAGATCACAAGACACTTTTAACAACATTCTACGAAGCAAAATAAGAAATACAAATAGAGACGCAAAAGAACTATTCAATTTACAAAAATGTAAAATTTTCGCAACAGTCTCCTATCTTGACCCATAAAGAGGTGAAAATTTTATTTATAAAGACTAAGCCACTGGAACCAGAGAACTCATAAAATTCTAATAAAATTTAATAAATTTCATAAATTAAATTTCATAAATGAGAAAAAGCGTGATCTTTTCCATATTAATTCAACCGATTACCCTGAAGGAAATGCATTCGTCATTTTTTTTTTTCACCCAAAGGCGCCCAAAGTATAAATGAATATTGAAGTAAATACGTACACACAAACCGATCTAACAACATTCACTTTAACTCTGAATAGTCGCCTGCAATCAATGTTTGTTAAATATATATTCACTGCAATGACCATAAAGGTGACGCTAAACCTAATGTCATACAGATGTCATACATGTTTCAGAGCTCTTTTCTATATATTTAATGAATTATCAGAATTCCTAAAATTGCTTCTGTGAATATGTCTGTCAGAGAGAGAGAGAGAGAGAGAGAGAGAGAGAGAGAGAGAGAGAGAGAGAGAGAGAGAGAGAGAGAGAGAGAGAGAGAGAGAGAAATTATATTTTCTAAAAAAATTAATGGCTGGTCTGTTGAAAACCACTCGATACAATTTTATATTTAAATAAAAGTTCTCTTTTTTATTTCCAAGGTTATTAAAGGATGAAAAATTACTTTAGATTAAAAGGTTTCATTTGTGTTAGGCTCATCTGTTATTAATATTACTAAGCAGCACTTATTTCAGACTGTCACAATATTCCACCAGTTTTAACATTGCCACGGGGAAGAGGAAATTATATAAAATCTCAGCAATAAAAATATACGACATATGAGTTAAAGAATATTGCTCCAATGACGTAGTCAGCGTAACACCGGAATAAGATACATTATTTAAATCCCGGTGCTAGTACTGCAGGCGTTTGCATTTCGTTACAAGGAATTCTTGAATGTCAATTCTTCTTTAAAAATACAACGAAAGGCAAAACATGAATTCAAAGACGTCTCGGAAATCATATAGAAATGCAGAGCAAGACTCACATAAATGTATAATGTGCACCTAATAAAGAAGAGGATATATTCAGCTGTGTGGGGTTGAAATTCAGGCAATGAGATCATTGGGGATCCATGAGCGCAACGGATTCGTGATAAACGTATTCTGTAGGTAATAACGTGTGTGTGTGTGTGTGTGTGTGTGTGTGTGAGTGTGTGTACTTCACAATGAAAACGAATGAGACACCAAGGGAAAAAAGGAAAGAGTTCTTAATTTATCCCAACAGTTTCGCCTTCCATCGGGCCTCTTCCGGGACACTTTATTGACTAATCAGTTTATGGAAAACATACACCGGACATATGTTTACATTTGACATAAAGACTTACGTAAAATATAAACAAGTAAAATTGGTTAACTGTGCCTACAATTGTTACAAGATAATACAAAAAATAAATGGACTAGTACATAGTTCGTCCAACAGAAAAGGTTAACAGTCTAATGAGGCTAAACATGTAATTAAGTGAAACCTAAGTCAATATATTACAAAATTTGTACTGATTAAAGTTATAGCATTGTTTTCACTATAGTGAATACACGCAGTTTCTATAAGATTCCTCTCTATAAAACTATTGTCTCTGGACAAAATTCTTGCTTGAGACGACTGAATTGGATAAAATCATTCTCTAGCATGTTTACTACTGGCAATATTTCTCTCTAGTAGATTAACAATAAATTTCAATAAATGTCATATTACGTTACAAAAACTAGAGTAATATTATTGCAGGTGATTCCCAACTAACTAATGCATGCTGAAGTTCAACCTAAATCACTTAACCGCAGTCACCTTAATAAGTTTAGTCTAAGTTTAATCTAACATGCTTTACAAAGGCTTGAGGAGGAAAACAGCAAATAGTAAGCATTTTCGGGCTGATTTGTAGACATCCACATCCGAAAGAGGTATACAATGTCTTCCTCTTGTGGAGAGAGAGAGAGAGAGAGAGAGAGAGAGAGAGAGAGAGAGAGAGAGAGCTGCTACAAGTATCCACTTCTTTGCAGCCCTCTATGCTAATTTGTAAAGAAACAGCACAGAGTAAAGAAAGAGCGTTTAAGGAGTGGCTCCCAGTAAATTAAGTTTTGCCCATTAAATGAGGCAGGGTCAGTACTTTACCTCGCTAATCAAAGCACTTAACTTAAGCTGTTTTCCCAGACACTTCTTTGGCTGATCCCTCTTCAACATGAAAATGCCCAAAGTAGGAATTAACGGAAACGCGCACGTAAAGACAACATCTGCAGTGCCAAGGGTGCCAAAAGCTGGCAAGAAAACAAGGCTTATAGTAAAAGCTGACACCAGTATCAGCAGCTAGAAGCAGACAGAAGAGTGTCTCAGTAGCATGCTGCCTACCAGTGTGACCTCTCAGAATTACTGCACTAACTCAGCCAGTAGGGGTCCTTGGCCATGGGATGCCACCCGCCCCCCCGCCCCTAGCCAAAGGAGTCAAGCAAGAGCTCCTCTCCCTAGAGTATTCCCAGTTTTGTAAAAAACCTGAGTCGCCAGTCCAACTTAAGACACCACCATCCCTCTCCTCCAAAACTCATTAGCCATCAAGCCAGGGGACAGAAAGGAAAAATGGGACCTCGCACCACTCCTCCCACTCATTTGCATTCATTTATTTTGCAGCATGCTCTTTTATAAACTTACTGATGATATGATACAAGAGGTCAGAGAAAGTACATCAAATGAAGGATCATACTTGAGGGATTTGAATAGAATTGTGATTGTGGTGCATTTCAGGATGATGCAGAACTGATTGGGATAGCAAAGAAAGTACAACAACTAGTGAAGGTTTGAAAGAACTTGTGATAGGATAAAGATGGGAGGATATATGAAAAAGTAAGGTCATGACAGTAAATGGAATTTATTTATACACATTTTCTAGAGAAAATACATCAGCTGTTGGTAGAGTAAAAGTAGCGAACAGGTGAAGGAAGGAAGGTAGCACAATGTTTATAAATGACTGAAAGGAAACTTGTAATCTCTATGGAAGTTAAGGTTAGAATGTATGAGGGGATTACTGGAAGAATTTTATAGGAGTGAAGTAAAAATGTTATAGGTAAATTTAAGAAAAAGGGTGTCCTGCATACAAAGAATTGGAAGTAAGAAAATGCTGAAATACATAAAACGCATGTAAAAAGGTTAGGGTAGGTGGAAAGATAGATCAGTGTCTTGAGATGGTTCTATCATAAGGAAAGAATGGATGACGATAGATTTATGAAAAAGAGTACAAATCGAAAGAGTTGATGGAAAGGAAAAGGAGAGGAGACCTAGATAATGCAACAAACATTGCACAAAAGATACTGAAAAGGAATGGCCTAACACCTAGGAGGTAATAGCATCCAAGAGATGTTAGCGATACAAGGCATGAAAGAAATCACGAGCTAGCTAATGAGAGAGTAAAATAATTTCAGAAATAACATCTCAGCACTTTTTTCCGCATTAAACTGTAAAATAAGCTTTATGAGAGAAATCATAAGGTGGTCACTCATTTTTATATAATTCTTAGTAATATATGTGTTGTTTGAGGAATCTGAACAGTGTTATTTTTATTAGTTTTGTGAAGGCGCCCACGAAAGTGTAGACGTATGTAACACGCCTTTTGTTTGAGTGAGGAGTTGCAGCTGCGTATACAGGTATTTTTTCAAATGTTTTGGAAGTGCACTTCGAGGTTTTATTTTACCATTGGATAAAATTATCATTTTCAATACATTTTTCTTTTGCTTTGTTCTATTGACATGTCCATTTTTATATGCTTAATGTTTGTACTGTCAATGCTTTAATTGTTTTCATATTATGCATTATGTTTTTTTGCATTGTCTATATTTTGTTGAATTAGTTTGAATAATATTCTATTGTGTAATTGTTTGAATCTAACACTTGCTAATTAATTTGTATTTAATTAAATTTAATTTCAAATTTAATTATTGCTTTATGATTTAATTTAATTAATTTTCTTGATAAACTTTGATTTAATTTTGCTTAATAATTAATTCAAGAATTAATTAAACTTTTGTTTTCAAGTAATAACAATTTCCCTGAGATCGTGAATTTCACTTATAAATTTTGAATTTAGAGATAAAATTTTGTATTTAAAATTTATATGAGCATTTTATTATATCACCAGTATTATATTTTTATTTTTTTGTTTAGGTAGAAATATAGAGTGGTAATTGTGCCGTTTCCCACAAATAAATCAGAATTAGGGAAGTACTTAGATTTGAAATCGTAGAAGGAGTGATGCCCTTTAATTAAGATTACCTCACATCTCTTTTAATGAACTTAGACTGATTGTTTTCTTGACTGTTCAGTTCTATAAGGGATCACTATTACCTTTAGAGTATTCAGTCGTTTAGTATTTGTGATGAAGGGACTGGTGTCTGGCTGTAGTGAGGTAAGTAATAACCAGGTACTTGAACAAACTGTGCCCTAAGTACAAAGGGTGTCCCAGACCCAGGAATAAAAGGGTCTCTTGTGCTACCAAGTACAAATGGTAAGTGAAGTAACCAGATACTTGGCAATTTGGGTTAACAAATATTAAGTGTCCAGACACAGATTTTTGGCTACTTTGTGCTCCAAGTATTAATGGTGTCCAGACCCAGATACTCTAGGCCACTTCGTGACAATATATATATATATTATATATATAATATATAATTTGTGTGTTGTGTGTGTGTGTGTGTGTGTGCGTGTGTGCATATATATATATATTATAATATATAATAAATTTATAACACATACGTATATATATGTTATATATATATATATATATATATATGTGTGTGTGTGTGTGTGTGTGTGTGTGTGTGTGCGTGCGTGCGTGTGTGTGTGTGTGTGTGTGTGTGTTGTTATTGTAGGCGATCAGCTTTTGCGGCATTGACTTCTTTCATATTGACTTTTTCATGTGTTCTTACTTCTAGTTTTAGACTTTCTTCAAAATTCTGGATAAGGACGATAAGGACACGAAGTCAGGGTGTGCTTCCATTTATTTCACTTGCTGCAGTCAGCTCAGCCTGTTTCGTAGGCTTAGTCAAGCAAGAACTAAGGCACAATAACAACCTCCATTCTATTTATAGCTTCATGTGGACGGCCTTTTTTTTGGGTGGGGGGTGGGTGGGGGGTGGGGGGGGGGGGTTGCTATTACTTTTACTTACAATTCTTAGTTTACTAGGTGGTGGTCAATTATACATGTTATCACATAGTGTAACTACAATCTTTTATTAGTTTGCCATTCTACTTCTACTATTACTAATAAAATTATTAATTTCATCATTATGTGGTGTTTGGGTAGGGCTTGTTTTGGCGATGGCCTTGACCCTGTCCTCTTTCCCTGGGGCGGTGGGAGGACAGGACCCTCTCTCCTTCCATCTGGACGTTCACTTTAGGCTTGTTCGTTGTTATACTAAGAGCTTCTGTTATTGTCATGTCCCGATATGCATTGCATTTGTATTTTATTCTGGTGTTGTGTACTAGCTCTTGTAACGATGGTTTCTTGTCGTGTTTGTCGTTGTAGTTTTGAAAGATGGCTTCCGTGTTTCTCCGTGCAATTAATCGTCGTCTCAGTGTAGTCGGTGTCCTACCGATCCGATGTAGCTATCACTGGAAGGTTTGCATTCCTCCTCGGGGCAAATACATTCATAAACCATATTGGTAGTCATTTCCTTCGGCGTGGGTCCAAGGGTGCCGTTTTTCTTTGCAAGGGAGAGCAATAGGTTGGGTTTGCAATAAGCCCGTATGTTTATGTTGCTGTAAGAGGCTGGTGGCTTGAATCCCTTCTTAATATTTTTCTTGATGATTTTGCTGTTTTTTTTTTTTTTTTTTTTAATTAGCCTGATATGTTTGTTATATTTTGTCCTGTCTCCTAGTTATGTTGTTTTTTGCGTTGTTTTCTTGGTAGAAACCTACAACAAACATTGTGAAAGAAACAAACTGCTATATATATATATATATATATATATATATAAATATATATATATATATATATATATATATATATATATATATATATATATATATATATATATCGCTGTATGTGATATCTTATCGGAGTAAATAGTACTGTCTCCGGAGAACAGTCCATCTGCAAGATATAAATAAATCTGTGGCAAGTCTTTCACGACAGCACCGTAACTCCATTTTCATGCCGAACCAAATTGCCTAGAATAAATTTGGAGGTAAAATATGAAACAACACCAACGAAAATATGCTGATTGCCGTTCCAGGTCTATAAACCATAGTAAACCATTATGATTTAATACCGAGGCATGTTTTATAGTTTAATGCGAATAAAGTGCGCACCAATTTTATTTTCAAAATTTATTTTACTCTTGCATTGGGTAGCTCGTGACCTGTCAATTAGAATCAGAAAAGAAATCTTCCACTAATAACATACTAAATCTGAGATAAGGCAGGAGTTCGAAGAAATTTCTTTTCGGGTTTTCTCTCCAGTTCGTCCCAGAGGGACAGATTTACCTTCCGATAAGAATTCTGAAAGAAACCAATTGATACGATTCTGAGGGAAGGCTGGAGTCCATTCGACTACGCACGTAAAACCAAATTTATGGAAATATCTCATGTTATTCTAGAAAATCCATTTGCAGATCACGTTCAACAAATAAATATAATTTATTCCATAAATTATATTTATGGAATAAATATAATTTATGAACAAAAGCTTTACGTGTTCTGAATAGTTATAATGTTGATTACATATTTCTCGGTAATATGAACCACAATCAATCTTATTCTAGTAAATTCTACAAATGTAAAAATTCGTGTCTGGGACATAATTTAAGTAGTTCTTTCAGAGATGAAGTGTCAACAAAAGAAAACCTTAAGTTACTAGTTCCAGTAATCAGTAACTTGGAATTTTCAAATTTAATGGCTCAAAAAATGTTTTCCTTCAATAATTTTCATTTTATTCTGTTCCGTACCTATAGCTCCAGTAACCTTCTAACCTCTTTTAAGTAATAGTAACCTATGCAACTGTATCCCAAGATCTGTGCCAAGTAGCGAAACTCTCTCGGTGGTAGGCAAGGTCTAACTTCTCAAACTTCAACGGTTTTAGTACAATATAACGGGAAGATTGTACTTTTGCCTTTTGCTGACTTGTAATTGAGAGAATTAACTCCTATAATTACCCAACTGATTTATTACTTCAACTGTACATACCTGATGACCTACACATCAGTATTGATTTTTCCAAGAGAAATTACTGTTTGTATTTCTGAGAACATTTCCTTGTGACATGTGCAAATGAGCTTCAGGCTTTAGTGACAGAGGTACATATATCATTTTAGCTGCCAAAGCACCCTTGCCCTCTCTTTAATCTTCGATTTAATTATCCTTTCTTTCTAATCAATTTGGATTCGTGAGGCAAGATTAACTTGTGACTTCTTATACTACATTGTTCATACTAGGTCATAATTTCTATGGATCTTGAAGGAAATTTTACATCATCGCAGGCAATCATCAACTTGTGACTTCTCATCCTAGATCAGACATAATCTCTATGTAAAATTCAGGAAATTCTTAAATCTTCACTTGCAATCTCTCAGCCTTCTCGCTAGCAATCAATCTAGATTTCATGAAGCAAGATAGCCTCCTTAATTTTCAACCTACGTTACTAAACGTAGTCATCTCCCCTACAGAACTTTAGAGGAAATCTTAATTCTACACTTGCAATTCCTAAGTCTTGTCAAAGATCACCAGTCTGGATTTCTGAGGCAAGATCAGTTTGTGAATTCTCGACCCACCCGAATTATATTTAGTCATCATCTCTAAGGATCCACGGGGGAAAGATCACCAGGGAAAATATTACGTCTCAACTTAAAATCTCGGCCTTCGGCATGAATATTAACAATGATTTTTAGACGCAAAATTAACTTGTGGCTCCTCACCCTTCACTGCTCATACTGTGGTATCATTTCCTAGGAGACTTACAGGATATATTTATCTACTCCATGATCATCAATCTGAGTTTTTTCTGGCTAGATCATCTTGTGACTACTCATACTGCATTACTCATTCTTAGCGATCCTTTTTAGGAAACGTAAGGAAATATCAACACTTAATTCTTTCACCCCTCCTTACGATTATCAATCCCGTTTTTATAAGGTAAGATCATCATTGGACTTTCCCTTCTACATCTATATTTAATCTTAAGGGGAATATTGCATTTACACTTCCCCAAGAACCGTTACATATACACTTCCTATAACCATCAATTGGGATTCATGAGTCAAGATCAGCGTAAAACTTCTCAGCCTATACTACTCTTACTATGGCCTCATCTCTATGGAACCTAAGGCCGCAGTCCCAGTATAAGAGCTAAAGACTTCTAAAGACCAGTTAAAAGGTCGCACGACTTGTCACTGGTATTCCCCGCAGATCTTCGGTAGTCGCTGGTAATCTTTTCAGGTCGTGTGACCAATTTCAGTCGTAGAGAAGTTTTCGAGCTTTCACAAAAACCTTTCTGCAATCAAACTGGTCGTTAGCGGTCTTCAAAGGGTCTTACGTAATCGTGCGATCGTCGTACGAAGGTCTCTAATATTTTTAACTGGTCGCTGCTGATCTTTTCTACATTTGGTCGGAGATAGTATTTTTAAAGTCTTGCAATCATTGTACGACTGCTAGCGACCTATCGCGCGATCACCAGAGACCAGTGCTGCCTGTGAGCAGGAACAGACCGCGTGACCAGCGATGTTCGATTGTATTGGTTCCACATCTTT
The DNA here is from genome assembly GCF_015104395.2 of Macrobrachium nipponense. Taxonomy (NCBI): domain Eukaryota; kingdom Metazoa; phylum Arthropoda; class Malacostraca; order Decapoda; family Palaemonidae; genus Macrobrachium; species Macrobrachium nipponense. The sequence continues at coordinate 92,292,764 of NC_087202.1, forward strand.
GAAGAAAAAAGAGCGGGCTGCCTACTATTGCTTCTTTATTGGTCGTCATACGTAAGTATCTTCAAACCGGTTAAGCAGTGGTTTGTCTCTTTCTATTTCTGTAGATGGATTCGATTCAACAACTTTTAAATTTTTTAAGAGAATCAGTAAAGTAAAATTCAAATATTATGTTGCACTACATAACTAGGTGCTTAGTACTAACAAGGGAGTTCTTATACTTTTAATATCTACTACCTGATAATGTTTTTACTTTTAATATCTACTACTTGATTATGATTTTACTTTTAATATCTACTTGATAATGTTTTTAAAGTTAAAGAGAAATAGATATGAGATAGGTAGTTTTGGTGATAATCATTAACTGGGTACTACTGACGGCGCCAAACCGTTGAATGCCAGAAGCATGAGGACCAAAACAATTGAGAGTAAAAACAATGGTACTATAAAATCGGCGCCAAAATGACGGAGCCAAATAATACCATTCCGACGTGACCACACGGCTATATAATCTTGTTTACCAAAGGCCAGTCTTCATATACTGGTTTGTTCGTTTTGAAAGCTGGCCAAGTTGCCTCCCAATAAATCGATGAAAGGCAAAGGAAAGGTCGCACAGAAACAAGTTAAAGAAGATTCCGACCCTGAGACAGACGAGTCAACAGCAATTTGAAATGCAAGAAAATAAACTATCTCAGGACAAAGACAGTGAAGGTGACCTAGACCTGCCACCTAATGATCTCCTTCGTGTATCTGCCATGGCCATTCTTGGATGAAGACACTTCGGCTGCTTCCATCAAAATGAAACTAGTTCACAAGTCCTTATTTATAACCCAACACCATTGGTCTTTTTCAGATCACCAGTGATCGCAAAAGCGTCGTACGACAATAGTACGATGATCCTTATATTTCTCTATTAGTCGCTGATAATCTTTTAGTCGTAAGTGATTGTGTGATGGTCGCACGACAGGTTGGTGGTAGTAGCACGACAGGTCGCGGTATTCATAAACAATCGTAGATCTCACACAATCGTGAAACCATCATACGATTACAAATGACTGGTCGCACGACTATCAACAACCTGTCGTACGATGATCGATAAACATATCTGAATGTGACTGCCAAGCACTTTCTTGAATTAACTCGCTGACAATCGCAGGTGATCGCTGGTGGGCTCTAGCGGTCGCAAGCTGTAGTGGGACAGGGGCTTAAAAGAATTCTAAAGATCTTTCCGCCTTCCTATAATTATTAATCTGGAATTCATAAGACAAGATAACCTTGTGACTACTTAAACTGCAGCACCCATGCTTAGTCATCACATCTATTTCCACTTGCAATCTCTAAGCCTTGCTGAATATCGCCAATCTAGATTTCATTTGGGAAGACCACATCACATATGCTAACTTATCATCTCAAAGGTTCATTAGTTAAATATCCATATTAGCTTTGACATGGTCAAAGTTACTGATAGGGTCTCACAGATTTACAGCCATGGTAGCCGCATTCCATACTTACGGGTCATATCTACTCTCTTTGTGAACTAATGTCAAATTCCTCGTCAACCTAATTTATTTCTGCTTTAGTTGGTCGTGCTACATCTACAATTTCTCCAGGTTCTAAAGGTTTCCTTCAGGATATCCTCTTAACTCTGCTAACCTTTTCCTAGTTTTCATCAATAACCTTTGAATTTTATCTCGCCTCATTCACTGATAGGCAAGTGGTTTTCTTATTACGAGCTATTCTTCATTCATTTTCAACTTTTATTTATTAGCCTTTATTAATTCTATTTAATTTTACGTGATATCATCAAGCAGTTCTTAACAAGGTGCATAAAAACCTGGTTGGTTGCCTGCTTTCAAATTCAAATAAACTCCTTCCTACATTTTTTCCTGATCCTTCAACCTTCACAAAATAAAGAATTGGGAAAATGAACCACTTTTATCTACCAGTAATTTGAGCTCAGATGTAATTAGTATTCTGCCATGGAACGAGGAGTTAGGCTAAGTCTACTTCTTGGAAGATGGAAGTGCTACTTATATTTATACGTGTTTTTCCTAAACTCTTCATATTTCTATGTTTAAAGCATGTTCTTGATAATACATACAGGTTCCCCAGGCCATTCTGATTCACCGATTGGAATCAAAATTAAATACGGTCTCGATGGTCACTGTCCTCTGGATATTAATTTGGAAACCTTGATCGAAGAATATCTCCATTCTCAACCCTTTAAGTACATGCCATTCTTCACAATCCCACCGACGACGCTGAAGTCTCTACTTTTCTTGGTATTTACTGAATCCTTCGCCGAACTCCTTAAAATTAAAAAATTGGGTAGTCATCGTTAGGAAGAGAATTCCGCTGCTACAAACTTTACTGATATAGATCGTGTTTGATTTAAGCACGAATGGCCTTGGTCTACATCGATTTAAGTAGCCAGTTGTCATGATTATGTTCTTTCAAACGTCACGGGCTCGAAGTAAACGTGTGTATTGAGTTATCGACGATTTCATGTTCAACCGTGAAAATGAAATTCAATCCATGCTCGTAAATACTTTAAATTTTTGATCTGTCAAACTTACATGTCCTTTCAAACAGTTCGAATATTAATACTGTACAATCTTTAAAACAAGAAACAACCACGAACCTGTGTAAAAAAATCACTAATTATATAAAAACGAAAACTATCATCATGATTATGATAAAACATAACTACAAATCATTACAAAAAAAAAAAAAAAAAAAAAAGAAACGCATATATTCTGGCAGTAAATCAAGATCCATTCGCAAGCTAAACAGTTTTCTCTCGGTTCTTGCAAATAAGACAGGTGGACCTACAGACAGACCCACCCGATCATTTTCGTTGTTGAAGGTAATTGTGGAAGCATATAGACAGGGCTCAGAACAAACGAATACAAAATATATTAATGAATTAAAATAAAAGATAATCAAACAAAAACTTCTTTCAGTTTTCTTCTGAAGATTGAAAAAGAAACCCACAAATTCAATTTGTAACTTGTTTACTTCTAAGTTAGTTTACATTTAGTTTTACCTCCACACTCGAGTACTTTCAGGCCCTTCTGTGGCCCATTCTCAAGAGATGTTGGGATGTTAGCCATGGGTTCAAAGGCCCAGCAGTTTCTGCTGGGCCTTGGACCCAGGGCTAAAACATCCCAACATCTCTTGAGAATGGGCCACAGAAGGGCCTGAAAGTACTCGAGTGTGGAGTAAAACTAAATGTAAATACTTAGAAGTAAACAAGTTACAAATTGAATTTGTGGGTTTCTTTTTCAATAAAAGATAATGTTTTATACGCTCATGCCCTTCGTCTTTCTACGTAAACATGCTCTTTTTCGGAAATAAATTTGATTTTAAAATTTCCATGCTCAACGGAATAGGGATCAGGGTATAAGCGAAAAATTCAAAGAAAAAAAAATCTAAAAAACATGAATGTTCCTACGAAGGTAAATTGCCTTTTAAAATGCAAATTCGTTTCAAAGTGGTTTTTACTAAAAATGTAAAAATCTAAAATAGTATGCAGTGTCAATGATGCCACCTTGGATGGACAAGTGAACAAGGGTAATCTTGTATCAGAGAGAGAGAGAGAGAGAGAGAGAGAGAGAGAGAGAGAGAGAGAGAGAGAGAGAGAGAGAGAGAGAGAGAGTTATTAGTCCTTAAAATAAATGCAAAACACGTCTTACACACGGCAGAAAACAGTTCTTGCGGATACCGGGTGTGACGAAAAAGTTATGGTTGCGGATAAGAATGTAGTACCTACTTACTGATTGTAACTAACGTTTGCAGATTTTCCCTTCCTACTAAATATGATTTATGAGACTGTACATTATTGATCTTGTATTACTGGTTTACTTAATAACAAATATTATTGATCTTGTATTACTGGTTTACTTAATAACATATAGTTTAATTTACTCATGTTATTGCATTCTACATCCTTGCTTTATCTACTGTTTTTTGTCCAAAATTAATGACTCAATAAAAGAAATCTACTTTCGATTCGGCAAGGAAACAAATAATTTAGTATCTGTAAACAGCAACTAAGGAATGGCATATAGCCAAGGAAATACAGAAAGAAGAGTTGCTCGTGAGAAAGGTTCAAAATCTTAGTTGCACTATATCATTTCTCCTCATTCCTTTTCAAAGTCCCCTGACCTCTGCCTCTTTCAGGCTTTGGTTTCTCAACATTAATTCTTGTACGTTCTCATTTATCCCTATACACGATACCAATAACTGTATCACTAAAGAATAGGCACTACGAACCAAGGCATTCGAAGTTATTTATCTTCTTTGTAGTCACAATCTAAGTTGTAGAAGCGGATCTGTTGTTCCTTGTTTGGGTAAACCAGCCAAATTCGCGCTTTGGTGACTATCTTATTTCTATTATTAAAAAATAATCAACTAATGAAATATTTCCGTAGACATGAACGGTTTATAATGTTGTCCCTGAACCATTCATAAGACTTTTGGTCTATTACTTTAAATATGCTCATAAAACTCTCTCTCTCTCTCTCTCTCTCTCTCTCTCTCTCGAAATTTCTGTTATTTTGTTGCGATTCCAATCCCACTACCCAGACTTTCAAGAATTTTACTAGCATGTTGAATACTTCTCGCGTTTCCTGATCTTCTCTGGGCAATTATACTTCCGAATTCTCTCTATTCGGCCTATTAGGATATAATGATCCCGCTTGATTTATAGTGTCACTAATAAACTAAATCTAGACAATACAATAAATTTTGATACATTAAGTCGAAAAACGCTATCTGGAAACAGATTATTTCTAAAGGTGAAGGGTATTTATGCTTACATATAACCAAATGTTTGTGTGGATTACATTTCTTTGCCAAGCACCTTAACAAAAAGAAATAATTCTCATTACAATTCCAACGTAAGTCTTTTAAGTTTCAAGAAAGAAAGGTCACAGCTTTATTAGTTACGCACAATCCTTCGTAAGTCTTAATGGGTTTTATGCATTCTTTACCAAACAGCTTTATGTCTCGAACTTTCCAATTCTTCCAGAAATTATGAGAGGTGAATTCAATATTTGTCTTTATTTTGCTGCTATAACATCTACTTTCTAAACTATTCCTTCCACGCCATCAAGTACTCTTACACTGCAGTTATCATGTTCCGTGAAATTTTATTCATAATTTCTTCCAAGGATTAGCTTAAGAACACAGTAAACATTTAATTCATAACTCAATATGTTCGAACAACGGCTTGTCTGTGCTTATTTTCTCACTGACAGGATCAAGGAGAGTTTGAGCAATTTCAAAAAGCAGTTTTACTTCAACTTTTCCTGCCCTGAAGGCTTCATAACTGAAAAAGTGAACTCATAGGACTGTGGATTCGATAAGGTAAAGCGCAACAGTCTGAGGCATTTTACCTTTTAACACCGTTCATTATCCGTTAATTAGAATATCTAAAAATATCGACCAAGTCATCCTCTCTTTAGGTAACAAAGCTACTGCCGGATCTTTTTCTCATGAAGTCATTGTACTTGGTTCTTTGATTCACTCAAGTCATTCTTAGGAAATTCTACTGTAGCTGAACTGTTACTCAGCATCTCATAATTTCTGATTTTTTCGTCTGTACAGAGAAAAAGTTCGGCGGCAAGCATACACGCCTGGAGGCCTCCTTTGACGTTTTCTTCACATCTTTAAAATAGGTATTTAATCATTCTCTTAAGAACCAGAGATCTGTGGCTCCTGTATGTCTATTATATATTTTATTTCTAGCACTTGTGCACTACTCACTGTTATCTTCTATGCTATAACAACCAATAGTTCAAATCATGTATACATCGAAATCTGATAAGGGAACGGAAAGTTATGTCTTATTGCTCTTGATACTTACAAAGCTTTGTCGCTCTCTCTAAAATCTGTTAATAAGTTTCGTATCTATCAAATCCTATTCTCCATAAGGAAAGGCAGCTACGTACCACTTCCCAGCTCATGCTCCGTCCCCACAGGATGTCGTAATCTAAACTTTTTTCTGCATCACACTTTATTTGACTTTACTTCAAATACTAATGTTTGCAGTCTTTAACAACTGAGCCATTCACGGGATGACCATAGGGGAAATGAGCAAGAATTTCCAGTCTAAGAGAGCCTACAGTTGGAATCCAGAGGCAGTTTGCATCATGTGTACCGAAAATGCTTATTCAACTTTACACATATGATCTCTAATTATAGAAAAGTAGTGAAAGGTGACTTTTAATCCTTAATTGTCACGAAATTCCTTTTTTAGATGCCTTGAAAGGCATACAAATTACCAAATAGTAAAAAAAGAAAGAAAAAAAAAGTTTCGCAGACACAGCTGGGCACGCAGATAAAGGATTTACATGCTTACCGAAAAGAAATGTGCTTATTGTAGATAGCTTCTCTAAATGTCTACTAAACAAGCCAAATCAGACGATGGGAGATTGAATTAGATAGACTGAAATTGCAAATGAAAGTACAATAAAAGTACGATAATGCTTAGCATTAGTGCTAAGTATTAGAGCGATCTGTATTGCTACACGGACATAAATCACAGTATACTTATGATACTCTCTCTAAGAGATTTTGCTGATTTGCAAATAAAGCTTTAAGAAGAATATCATGAGCCTGATGGCAGGCTAGAGTTGATGCGATAATGAAAGGGAGATGGAAATGGCTTGGATAGGTTCTTCAAGCAAGGCCTGAAAGAATAGGACCAGCTCATTTCAGCACGCGAATTGGGCTCCTGTGGGCACCGGAAGAGAGTTAAGAGGCCCAGACCTACTTAGATGTTCGATGGTGTGTATATACATACATACATAATACAAATATACGTACAGATTAAAACAACACAAATACTCAGTAGAACAGGTCAGACAAATAATGCTTTATTTTTTGCATTTGAGTGAAAAGTCCCATAGAATTCACTGGACCCAAAGCCAAGACAAATATTGTCACGTTGTAACAAAACTACTTCAAGGAACTTGTTAGAATCTGTTTTGATTCAGTTAACCTGGGTGAATAATTTCAGTGTAAGTCAAGAATTATTTTCTTTTGATCCGGTCATAAAACATGTTCCAGAAGGAATTGAAAGATAGAATAAAATGGATTACCAATAAGTAAATTTCGATTTTAATCTTTTAGCGGATCTGTGACCTCCCAACCTTTTTGTATTCCTTTATAACTTGTACCCACCATTTATATAGGCCTTTGCTTTTGTATATCTTTATATAATTATAATTACTGTGACCATGTCTTGGTAACAAGAATAAAGTACTAAGCATCTCCAGTGTTTTAATTTTCCTTCGTGGCTGTAACTTTGTTCACATATACTATATATATATATATACACACACACTTAAACATACGCACGTCGTAATTAAACTTTTTTTTGAAAAACATTTTCCATTACAAGTTTAGCGGCTGGTAACATAATGCAGTAACAATACTATCGCATATATGTAAGTACTTTGCAAGACTTACTCTACTGAATTTTGTTTACCAGATTAGTGTCAAGTTCACTACGATAATTATACGATTTTTATTTTCGAACCTAAAAACTACGTAAAACTGTGTTCGGCAAATACGACACGACAACGTCCTATCAGAAATCAATACCAGGATGGCAAAATATCGTCATTTTCTTTTTTCAGTTTCATTCTGTTGGTTTCACTCAACTGGGAGCGACGCCACACGACAAAAGGAACGACCAGTAGGAAGCTTTCGTAAGTATGCACAGCAAGTGATCACAGTGCAGGTAAATATATGACTATGACTATAACGTGTAGTAATAAATAAAGCAAACTGAGGAGAAATAAAACATGTACACCATAGAAATTTTACCATACCTATAAACGCACTAAAACAGATATAAAATAGTTTCATATTTTTTCCTTATATTTTTGCCAAATATAAAAATAAACAATCTCCAGTTTTCCCTGTGATGAACAGATATCCAACTAAAATTGACAAACTCAGTTTTCCCTGTGATGAACAGATATCCAACTAAAATTGACAAACTTTTCTTTTTTAAAGAGGGAATTACTTACAGACATAAATCCGATTTCCCTGTCACTTAACGGTGTGGAAAAAGCATACAATTTATAAGCGGAATAAATCGATATTTACCCTAGGGTTGAAGCAAACCTCATATCTGCCACAAACGCTTCTCTTGTACAAAGACTATTACCTGAACAAGATCATGATCTGCTTGATAATGTGACAGACTCTTTAACATTCTGCGTTATATAATAATTTCATTTGCTACAAAATGTTGGCGAACGTTACATCAAAGGCCTTTCCTCAGCATCCGAAGCAATAAAGGACTAAATGAAAACTCCTTGTTTGTTCTTGACGATTTCCAAACCTTCATGTTTGAAGAAGCTACCATTCCCAATACACGAGGTCAAACCACCTTCCCCATCCCCGTCCAGGAAACCAACACATGCACTGTGTTTTCGTGAATATATATATATAGAATATATAGAATATATATATATATATATATATATATATTATATATATATATATATATATATATATATATCTATATATATATATATCTATATCTATATCTATAGTATATATATATATATATATATATATATATTATATATATATATTATATATATATATAACTTACGTCAATCTAAGTGAGAAAATCGCAATTCCTTCAAGGTTTTTATTCCCATATCACTTAGTTATTATTATATAATAAACTAGAATGCGATTATGTAAGAAGATAAAAATAAATATGTTATTTAAACAATATTTTATTGACCCTCCCTACAGACAGCGTCTTCCATGGAAGCTTTCCACTTACTATTTTTCAAGACATGTTTGGCGATTCTGACTTCTGCTGATATTTCTCCCACACATAAGCCCAAAAACGCTCTAACCTCGGTGCTGATTCATTTACTAATTATTTACTCATTTCCTGCACAGGAGTGCTTCATTGCTTTTTTTTATCTTCAAACTCACGCTGGGGCGTTAATGGACTGTTGATCAAGGAACTCCCCACCACATGCTAGGTGGAAGAGACCTTCCTAAATGTCCATGTGCTTTCTTGGTAATATTAATGATAATACTTGTCATTATTATTCATAAAATAATGGTATCAAACGTCACAGTAAATGGTTTCATAAAGCCTACTGCTGACAAAGAAGCATGAATCAAACACCAATATATTGACAGAGAAGGTTTATTATTACAGATATATGCTAATTATTATTAAAGATTGTCAGCGAGTATTCTTCCCATATTTTTCTTTTCTGCAAATCTCTCGAACTATAAATCGATGATCACAAAAGCTATGCGCACGAAACTTGAGGCTGGGTTCTTTGCTGCCCATCACCCACACTTGAATATTGGACTGTACTTAATAGTGCATCTTGCATAATATTTACATGTTAATTCATGATTTAGTAAATCATTAGTAATAAAATTTGATACTTATTTTTGCCAAAATCTTGTTTAATATTTACATGTTCATTTCTGATTGAGTAAATCAGATAAAAAGTGTGATTTTTAATTTTTCCCGCTGTATTTGTACACAGGCAATGTAAAAAGTGAGATAAAAAAATTAATTTCATTAAGTATTACTCCCAGATACCTGCAAACGTCAGACGCTAATTTTTCCCGTAAAATCACACGTCCATTGATCTCTAATGCCAGCATTAAGTAACAGATTACACACAACTATCTTTGGATCGATCGAACTTTGTAAGCGGCAAAATAATTTTCTAAATTCTCACCAAAATTAACTTTCGAGGCTAGTGAAACTAATATTTCAGGACAAAATCAGGATTTAGCTATTATCTGAGACCAAAGCTATGAAAACCAGCGGTGGCAGATCTTTCGCCCATAGGTGTCAAATCCCCCAAAAACTCATCTAGAGAAGGGCCTTCCTGCTATGTAATTTAGCTTTTAGCACCCACGCAGCATTGAGCTATACCATTGTAGTTCACATGCTAATGCACTCCCCACAAGCACATATTATCCAGCGTTACTTTTACGGGGCAACATGGGTTAAAAGGAATAACATTATCAATATTTTAAAAGGAAAACATAGAGTAAAAACGCAAAAAGCCTATACTCAGTCCACATTATTTTTCTATGGCTACCCAAAGAAAATTTTTTTTTTTTAAAAGTGGTCATAACATGGTCAGGTCGAAACCAAGGAGTTGATATTTTCAGCCAGAAAGAAAAAGGCCACAAACATACCAAAATAAGATTTCACAAATCTAACTTTCAAATGTTAAAAGTAAGCAAATGTACTGAGCGCGGAATGAATTCCAAGACTTTAATTTTAAGATGACAGTACTGCAGAGATACGCATTCTATACGTTCTTTGTGTTTGTTTAGTTTTTAGGAATTCCTTGACTCCCATAAAATGTTGAATAATAAGAGAAGATAAAGTATAGAATACCACCGAGAAGAATGGGCGTTATTTTACATTTGAATCGTTTTTCATGACGTGCTTCCGATATCAATTAAGATAATGCTTTCTTAAATATGCAAGTAACCTTTCATTAACCTCGATAATCAATACAAGCTATGCGAAGGGGAGAGCATTAAAATGTTCTCATCACGAATTAACAGAATTTTGTAAAACGTAATTACCTAATGCCTCACCTCAGCCGAAAGTAAAAGCAACACGTTACCACAGTATCAATAAATCAGTTTCTAACTTCGTAAAATATCTGAACTCGATAAAACCAACTGAGTCATGGGTCAATTGGTAGGGGCCTGGCCTCTCATTTAAAAGACCGCATTCGGCGTAGATGCGAGTCAGAAAATCTATTTCTGTGATAGATACGTTCATATATTCACTTTTCATCATTTTCACCCTAAAGGGATACATCGAATAAAATGCTACCAATGGACTCACTGCTGGGTCGGGAAGTTGTGTAAAATTTGCCTAGTGTGTTAGGCAGCAGCTGCAAGGGGGAAAAACTTCATGTACAGGAGTACTTAGGTTCCAACGTCTCTTTGGTAACGCCCCGTTCTCTTACTTGGAAGAACAGTGTTTGGTCCTGATGTGAGTCAGAAATTTCTTTCTTTGAAACACGTATATCTGTATATCACTTGAGAAGGTTGGGAGCATGCTGATCATAACTGGTATATATATATATATATATATATATATATATATATATATATATATATATATATATATATATATATATATATATATAATATATATATATATATATATATATATATATATATATATAATATAAATATGTGTGTGTGTGTGTGTGTGTTATATTAAAATATATTTTATATTTAAGGATAACTGTTCAGTGCTGAGTGGAAAATGACTGATACAAAAATTACTTATACACAGTAAATGAAGCCAAGAATGATATAAGAACAGGACAGCGAAACAGAAACTGTGAATAAAATATTTCTATGTCATCTGGAATTCTATTCATTTATTTAAAATCACTACAACAGAAAATCCGCTACGAACATATTTGTCAATGGCATTTAATTAACACAACATGAACAACGAAAGCAAATTAGCTGCTAAATCATGCATTAAAGAATGAGTCTTTCTCCGTGCAGTCGTTTGTAAGACATATTACGTCATGATATGTTCTATCACACCGTTGCAAATAAGAAAAAATTACTAATATTAAAGCAAAGACCTAGGACTTAAGAACAATGTTCCGTAAGTCTAATGTAAGAATGGCTTTAAAAATATTAATGAGCGCTGAATGCTGTGTATGAGTATAAGAACTCAGTAACAAATATAATTAGCAAAAGGCTGGCGAAACGAAACGACATATTCTGTTTATGTATATTTTATGATATGTTTCCGTTTTCTCTTCTCACATATGGGAACTTTTTTTTATCTTGCGGAGCCTTACTGGACATGTTAAAAGTCTTTTGGCATGTGCGCTTCATAATAATAATAATAATAATAATAAGGTACGTTTTTCTTTCTTTACCAGTGTTTGTCCAATAACAAGTAGTTCTTAAATCATGTAATGGAGCAAGCACACATCGATTTGAAACGTCAGCATGTCTCCGTCTTCATATGCTGTAAGTTAAGACTTCTTCTGGGGATGGCTATGCAAAGTTATGCAAATGACGTCGAAACAAGGAAATGCTTTTAGCCACAGTAAACTCTCTAGAAGATGAAACCAACGTTATATCCGTCTATCTAGACTTGGGGAGTGACGCAGTCTAAAAATATGAGAGGATTGTTGTCTCCAAATATTATGTTGTTGCTTGTAGTTCTTTTGAGCGGGGCTTATGCTTCCTTTGATAAATAGGTATGTGTGTGTGTGTGTGTGTGTGTGTGTGTGTGTGTGTGTGTGTGTGTGTGTGTTGTACGGGGGGGGGGGGGGGGTTGGGGGGGGGGGGTTTTAAATTTTAAAACAAATTTATCAAGGTACACAATTGGAGTTAATTCTATTACTCGGGAAGTAATACCAGCAATTAAACCTAAAATGCCCTCTCTCTCTCTCTCTCTCTCTCTCTCTCTCTCTCCTCTCTCTCTCTCTCTATCTCTCGTCTCTCTCTCTCTCTCTCTCTCTCTCTCTCTCTCTCTCTCTCTCTCTCTCTCTCGGTAAAGGTTTTTTGAATTTTTTGAAGGCGTACTCTAGTTTGTCAAAATGAATGCAGTGAGTGTGATAATGAGCGAATTGAGCATGTTCATTACACAGAACAAACTGTAATAATAAGACTACTATTTTCATTGTTATAGTAGGAATCGTAGGGCAATAAACCGCAACGAAAAATAAAATGAGGTTTCAATCTCCAATTTTCCAGAAGAATTAACTGAGATAAACCATCGGTATCGTATTTTAACGGCTGAAATAAGGGATTGGCAGCTCAGAACAACATCAATAATATTGGTAAGTTATTTAGGCTTAAGACTACAGATACAACGAAACACTGACAAGAAGTCAAATAAAATCTAGCATTAAAATTATTACGTTAAATAGCCGAACGCGCGAGTGTATGTATGTTGTATGTATGTGTATATATATATATATATATATATATATATATATATATATATATATATATATATATATATGTGTGTGTGTGTGTGTGTGTGTACATATATATATATATACATACTCTTTTCATAATCTTAAAATCATGCTTTTCTGTATTTTAAGAACGTAGTCCATCTACTGGGAGATGTGCTAACACAAAAAATAATGGAAATGTAGTGGATGTTACATATCTGCTAACGTGATTTCATTAGTAAAATAAGCTACAACACGTCATGATGATAAAAGCTGTAGCGATGCTTCTTTTTTTTATGCATAAATCTGTAATGTTGTATGCAGCACTACTTATTATTTACTTATATATAGGCCATATTTAAAAAACCACTGTGGAAAAACTGACTACCAATAGTGCATGTTTTTTAGTGACATCAGCACAAAAACCTTGGCAAAATACAGCTCCCATCATATGTGAGTAGTGTGCAAAGAAAAAGTAAAAATTGCTGGAATGGTTTCTAGGGGTCATCAGCAATCCATATTGTTGCTTACAGGTTATTCAAATTACGTTTTCTCTCAGAAATAGGTAAATCATCTAAATCTGTCGGCCCAGGAGGGCATCGTTTGGTAAATAATTTATAATTAATAATTAATAAATTAATATATACTATATATACACATATCTAAAATATATATATAAATATATATATATATATATATATATATATATCTTATATATATATATATATATATATATATAATACATCACATTTTCTATGTTTTGAACAATTTCCTGGATACGGAAAAGAGAAAATTTCCGTGATGAAGATTGGAGAAATGTTGTAATCGAAAAATGAAAAAAATCTGGATTAAGATTGGAAAGATGTGGAAGTAAAACAGTTACAGGTAATCGGCAAAGGACCTACTATATTTTGGACAAATCAACCGATCAACAGTTGCGTTAATTTTCACTGGACGAATTGGGGTCGGTGCAATAGGTTTTGGACTAATCGTCCCAAGCCGGAGTTTATGAATATTTATAAGACGCAATCAAAATAGCTACGCGCCTACAATCATCTGCTTTTTCAAATAATCTGTTTTATTACAAGAGTGGGAAGACGAGAATGAAGGCCTTTTGTATAACATTCAAATAAAAGTCTCTTGGAGTCTTTTGATGGAGCTGGAAACAATAAGAGGGGTATTATATAAACGCCCACATTTTGTTTCAACGAAAGTCTGACATTAAAGGTGATCTCTCTCTCCCACTCGCCATTAAGTTGAACTTTCTTCATTCCACCATGTCTTCAATCTTCCTTTATTACCTGTTATTACTCTTAATCGGGCTCATGAAGACTAATATCAATAACCATACACAAATAATGTTATTTTCTGAGTGTTTATTCACAATTTCTATCATTCCAGCAAATCCCTAAACATACCCAACCAAAAATATATATTTGCGTACCACATTATTCTTATGGTTATTGACACTATTTCAAAACGAGAGTAAAAAAAAGGGGTTATTTAAAGTTAAAAGAGGAAGTTCGAACATTTAAACTCCCTTCATAACATTTAGTAACGAAAACCAATACGAAAACAGTGACATACTTGCGAGAGGATCACAGAATAGGAAATCTACTCATTCTTTTTGATAAGAAAGTAGTCACTCAAATTGTGCCATTTGCGTGCGCACTGTAGAAAAAAATAATTCCAGTGGACATAGTTTTCATCATTCTGAGAGACCTACTTCAGCATTTTTAATTGTGGTAGGCATGAGATCTTTGTCTACTATCCTAGGCTGACCCAAAATCCCACAACAATAAATCATAACAAGCTACCTTACTTTTATTCAACTAGTATGTGTAATCCAGGTAATAACATCACATAGCTTTTTCTTTTTAAGTTTATGCATTCATGTAACTGAATTTGTTGGTGTATGAACTAGTAACAAATTCCACATTCTACAATATCCCCGACGAGCATCTGAATAAAGTCCTATTTCTAACATTTCCTAACGTAATTCATGTAGTACGTATAGTATGCAAAGCTAATTGATTGATGGAATACAGTATATAAGCCATTTCCTCTCTAGTATACATAATCACGTAATATGTAAGACGAAGAATGAAACCCAAGAACCACCCTGTTACTTAGCATGAGCGCTTTATACTAAGTAATCCTCAAATCATTCGTCTAAAGGTGACCTCACACTAGGCCTTTTTTTCTCCAGCAGCGAGCTGTTGCTGGCGAAAATGGAAAACCAGGAGCTTTTAACTCGAGATTTTGGCTTCCCGTCTGGACGGGAAGCTCCGAGCACGAACCGCAAGCGATTGTATAGTGTAAACAAACAAGATAGCTGCTGCTGATAGGACGTACTCACAGACCTTTGGCTTCTCTTCTACTGAGCCACTCTCGAATCCACAAACGTTTTTTGTTACTCTTGCATTCACGAAAGATTCCGAGAAAAGACATCACTGCAGCACATCTTGCAACAGTCCAACAATTTCTGGGCGCCATGATGATATCAGCTGATCAGTTTTGTTTACTTTTTCCTACTGCTCCTCGAAACCACGAGGTCCTAGTGTGACGATACAACACTTTTGCTCGCGAGCATCGGCTGGATGCTTGCCAAAACCGCGAGCAAGAAATGACTAGTGTGATGCCAGCTTAAGTGTAAAGATAAAATCTTTTCATATCAGAATAATTTCTTCGGGGATCATTACTTGAGAGAATTTCCAAGCACTACCCCATTTATGTGCGACTCATTGAGAATTTGTAATTTCCTGAAAATAATTCCCATTGGAAAACTTTCATCTGTTGGCCTTGATCTTTATCCCGTCAGTTTCTATGCATGAATAAGGTTACTTGTGCTTTCGCTAATAGGCTACACTGTCTTCACAACCGGCAGTGAAACTATTTCTTATCCACTGCCAAGAACTTACGTAGATGCTATGTACCTTGCCTTAAACAATTAACACATACATCGATAAAAAGAAACGACATTCTTATCTTGTTGGTTCTTATAGACGTGGGATTTCTGCTTCCCCCCTCCCCCTCTCATAACGATTCCCATTCCAGAAATGGACTATGGAGAAAACCTTCTGTTTACATGCCAATTACACAGCAGATCATATTGTAAATCTCTAGAACTCCCCATTTATTGCACTCCAAGGAAATAAACAACCCAGACCTAGAGTACTAATTAACATGAAGAAATGCTCTAAAATTCCAAGGGAGCGGGGCAATTACAACCCTCCTTCAAAGTAACTGTTCTGTTGTAACTACACATTACTTTTCAGATTACTTAAAAAAAAAACAGAACAGAATGGTTTAAAGAAGTCTTCAGCAGTTTGATAAAAGAAATTACTAATTAAACAGCCTAAAAACATTTCCTGAAGTGATGTCATCCAAATTGAAAATAATAACTACAACAGTAATTAAGCGACCGAAAACCTTAATATTTATAACAATAGTAAAATTCAGCTAAATATAACCGATCTGTAATGGTGGTGGATTTTATATGATGTTTAAATGTATAATTTATATGATGTTTAAATGTATAACAAAAATATTGGGCGAAATAACCAATCTTAACAAATTGTTATTATAAGCAGAGAGGAAACCTCCTCTGAGATTAGTCGTCAACGGAACTTGATTTGTATAAAGCCTTTTATAACCTTCTTTCCATCAGATTGGAGCTGGTAAACTAGCCTTCCTAAGGTGCAACTGAAGATGTTCTCTGGCGTTTCGACTTGCGCTATAACGGTGGCTGTTCCCAACAGCCTGTTACCTTTACCCAAGCTCTAGAGAAATATAGGCTATACTCTCTAGACCTTGCCTTTACCTAAATTAGGCAATTAAAAATTCTAGCAGTTGATCGCCTGAGTGAGAGTCAAGACCTAAGAGGGCATAAAAACATTTCAGCAGAGCATCTTTACATGACTTTAAAACACCTGATGAAAAAGTTATAAGGATAAATTAGACTTATTCAAATTAAATTCCATAGAAACAGCTATTACATTCAACAATATCATTACCTCTCACACCTATTTAATACCCTAACAGGTATCTATTTTAGGTTTTAATCTTTTTCAGATAATGAAATCCATCAAGCCCCTCATTCCACTGGTGTTCCGTAGTATCCAATTTGGGAAGGTTTAAATGGGCATAGGTTTGCGTATTGCGAAGTACTGAAACAGGTTACCACTACAGAAAAATGTAAATCCTCCATGGTATAAACCAGAAAAAGATAGCTATGATTATGATGAGAAGGCAATACAAAAGGAAAGTTTTATGACAAATACATGTATTCCTGAGGAAGATGCAATAGCCATTCAGACACGTAAATTTACATGAAATATATTTCAAATTTTTGTCTACCTACATTCTACGACAAAATGTCGAAAAACGAAAAACGCATTACCTCACCTAGTCCGCAGCAGTTAAAAGAAACTTACAACTTATGCTATCGATCTGTATGTAAGTGCCCCTCGTGTTATTGTTTAGGAAAATTAAACGATCAGGGTACTGCTGGTCTTCTTATCAGAAAAGTTAAGAAAGGTTTTGCCCGATCACACTTTACAAGAAAGATTGTTAAGACTCTTGTTATATAATCCCCATCTTGGCTAAACGGATAGTGCCACGAGAATGTAAACTAAATCATAATGATCTTTTAAAGGATCTTCAAGAATATTCTTCATTGATAGTATACGGGAGTATTACGATCTCGACTCTCGAGATCGACAGGTTCTTAAAAATAATAAGCAATTGGGCTGTAATGACTGATGACAGGTGACAAACAAAGGAGGGAGGAGCATAACAAAATCAAAAAGTTACCTTAAAATTAATTTATTTACAAGAGTTAAATACATTATGTACAGCGAGTCAAGGTTCTGGGTGGCAAAAACGCAAAAAAATTACAAACTAACAATAATATGTAAAATCAGTCTAAGAAACAAAATCCACCCTTCAATAACAGAGCCATGAAAATCACAATCTAAACAATAAAAAGAATAATCACAAAATAGGCTGTATAAGGGCAATAATCTTTAAATATAATAAATAGAAATAGGCAGCGTAATACACAACTAAAATTGACACTGAAGCAGCATAATGATACTAAGAGTAAAACGGGAACACTTCCTCAAACAATGAGGACAACAGTCCAATGCCGGACGATCAAGATAGAGCCGATACGACAACCACCTCGTCCTTGGAGACAATATGGACATCCTCCTCGAATGCTGGACGATCAAGACAGAGTTGATGCAACAACCATCTTGTCCTCAGATGCAGTATGGAAGTCCTCCTCGACCACTGGACGAAAACACGTCACTGCTGCTGCCCAGTGAGGTCGCACTCGACACGTCGTCCTCTTGACGACGAAAACACAATAATGCTGGCCAAAGGCTGCTGACCTCCAACTCGAAGACATACACCATACGAAGACTTCAATTAAATAACCAGGTATCCAGTACCTGACGCTGCCTCATGCTGGTCCACAGGTAATCATACCTGACTGCCTCTGACTGACTGACTGACTGGTTGTTCTGCCCTCCAGAACCTGACTGGTTGTTCTGCCCTCCTGGGAGGGAAACCTGACTGACCAAGTTTGACGCCATCCACCAGACGTCAACTCGCCAGCAATTAAAAAAACAAAAACAAAGGAGGCAACAATCCACCAAGGGAACAATCGGCAAACGATTGTAACGATTGTTCCTAACAGGGAGCGTCATGGGATAAGCATAACAGCTTTAACTTTGTACAAATTTACTGCATACCCTCACCTCTTGGCATCTAGATTTCCTAATCTTGTTGTGTAAACTTTCCAAGAAAAGTCTTGACCATCTAAAAGAGGAAATGAGTGAAAAACGTTTTTCCAATGTGGTATATGAACAGATACTCAGAGGAAAATATAAAAATTCAATTTCAGTTATATATTTATAAGTGTCAAATTTGGATGTACTTTAACCCAACATTCACTATTGTCGGTTATGGTTTGGTTTACGAGATGAAACATGTAGAAACTACGCTCCACATTCACCAAATATGTTCTTTGTATTCATGGCAAACAGGCTGGTTAATTTCCTAATATCCTTAGGTTGTTTTAGATAAACTCTTCACTGAAAGCCTTGAAATTCAAAAAACAAAGATTTACTGGATTCCCATGTTGGATTTCAACATCCTTGGTAAAGCAATGCACTTAAAGGAATGCTGGGCATTAATACTTCCGTTGAAACGTAAACACATTAATAGATTTCAGAAAATTTCTACTAAAACCAAAAATAAACCCATCCTTAACATGGTAATCTATATTAAATATCTTTAGATTTGTTGCCTGCATCCATCGAAACAATGTATTGTAATGGCCACCTTAAACTCTAGTAGGATGTTACTAGGTAATGAGTACTACCTCCATAGAGAAGCTAAAAATGTAAACAGTCAAGTTTACTAAATAGACAAAAATTTCATCCCACCTAACACGATATACAGGAAACACTAGCTTACCTTAACAAGTTAAATGACAGGCTGATAAATCGTGATGCATACTAACCTGCAAAAACATTGAAAAATGACCAAATTAGTATCGACAGTAACAGCATAAAATATGTAAAATAACAAACAAAAATAAAATCTACGCTAAGCAGAAACATATCAACTAAAGTTCAGAGTAACTCACGTCCTAAGCACGAGACCAAAGCATATACAGCCATTATCAAAATTTAATTTTTCCCTCTATCAACAGCCTCTTAGAATAGGATATCATCATAATAAGTACCCAAGAAGAATTTCAAACGCTGTGGGCACTATAAAAATATTTTATGAATGATATACAGCCGGAGAAAAAGAGAGAGAGAGAGAGAGAGAGAGAGAGAGAGAGAGAGAGAGAGAGAGAGAGAGAGAGAGAGAGAGAGAGAGAGAGATACACTCCCAGGAAACAGGAAAAATTCTATTTTATTTCTGTACGTAGTATTTGACTATTACATAAGTCACCTGTAGGAATGGGTTCACTAAATCTCAGCTCTACATCTCACAACAATAATACTGCAAGAGAATTAACATTTGATGTTTTCCCCTAACCTCAAACATTTTTCTTTACTGGCGATTACTCAACAGTGGAATGAACAAATGATGGATAAGTAGGTTAAGCAGGAATGAAGTCTCAAACTCGTAAAAAATGCCGTTTCTATATGAAATACAAATAAAAGTTTAACAGATGATGGTGCATAAGCTACTCTGAAGGCCATGCAGGTGCGCAGTATGAACTTCAAGGGGAAAGGAAGGTGAAGAAGCAGGGGACGAAAAAGAAATAAGTGGAGAAACAGAAAGAGAGTAAAAGGGTAAAAGAAAATTGCCTAAGGCTTTTCTGGGGAGAAAAGAGCTTTTGCCCAAATAACAAATTCCACCCGTCCTCTTAACATCGTTTATACCTTCCGGCTACTTCTCACAACTTTAAAGCCCTGACAGAGGATGGTGGCAGCAAAGGTAGTGAGGGAATGTGTGGTAGGAGATGTACATACGTATACAAAGTGCATTCAGCACAAAAAGGCAAGACTCCGTCTTTAACTTTACATATTTTTTCAGTTACGAGGAATAAGTTCAAAGAATATAAGGCAATATTCAATCTCTCTCTCTCTCTCTCTCTCTCTCTCTACTCTCTCTCTCTCTCTCTCTCTCTCTCTCTCTCTATATATATATATATATATATATATATATATATATATCATATATATATATATATACATATATATATATATATATAGTATATATATATATATATATATATATATATATGTATATATATTATGTATATGTATGTATATATATATATATATATATATATATATATATATATATATGTATATATATGTTTATATATATATATATAATATATATATATATATATATATATATATATATATATATATATTGTGAGGTTTTGTGTTTGTTTTGCTGGGACAATCGTCTTCCATCGTTCCCCAGCAAGGGTTGTTTCACCTGCAGTTTGTATTTATGTAGGAGAGGTGACATCTGTCGGCCTGAGTTTGAGGGTTTTAGTCAGCAAAGGGATGGCGTACTGAGGATCCAGTACCGGAGCAGACTGTATGTAGCGAGTCAGTTTGTCAGTTATGAGTACCTGATAGCTTCATCTGCAGGATGTTGAGGATCACTTCGTCTCTTTTAGCAGCTCGCCTGTGTTTGCAGCTTTATTTCTTTCGGCAGTCTTACTTGTGTTTGCAGCTTTGTCTGTTTAGGAAGCTCGCCTGTGTTTGTAGCTTCAATTGTGTTAGCAGCTTCGTCTGTTTCAGATGTTTTTTTTAGAAAGTTTTTAAAATGTAAGGGTGTCATAAAAGTAACATATTTTATTTATCTGTTTTTGTTAATTAATCATTGCACAAGGAGGAGTGTGTAGAAATACGAAATATGTGCACTTATAGTGTGTGTGTGTATAAATATATATATATATATATATATATATATATATATATATATATATATATATATATATATATATATATACACACACACATACACACACTATAAGTGCACATATTTCGTATTTCTACACACTCCTCCTTGTGCAATGATTAATTAACAAAAACAAATAAATAAAATATGTTATTTTTATGACACCCTTACATTTTAAAACTTTCTAAAAAAAAAACTTCAAGTACATTGGAATTAAGTAAATAAATGATTAAGGAACAACAGTATATTTTCTAATAACAGAAAACCGCATAAGCAAATATTCAATCTGGCCGAAGCAAAATGCTACCTTACATCGCATAACAGAATAATTTAGTCTTTCCAACATAATGGAACATTTTTGCCGAACTCCATCCTGTACGTTTATAACAATAAATAAACAAAATGTAGTCTGCCTTCTTTGAAATTTAATTTTGATCAAGGTAATTTTATTGTTTTTGTACCATATTTCTAAATCAGAATGTATACATTTATTATATAAGTCTACAATGGATCTAATTAGATTGTGTATACAAGGTATTATAATCAAATGAAGATAGTTTATAACTACCAAAGGCAATAGGATTATTGTTTCATAAATGAATTTATTCTATTACTTAACTGTTATTTTTAATTATCAAGCTATTATCATCCTTAAAATCAATGATAAACTTTCTCTGAAATTAAGTTAAGCATCATATTTCTCACTTTATTAATGCAATTTACACAGCATAATATCTCTAAATTTTATAGGACTTATTTGAAAATTTGGTAGGAATTACAAAATGAATTGTATGAAGCAGATGTAGCTTTATATGACTCAGTATGTCTACAAACAATTTATTAACATCTTTTTGGTTAATATTTCACCTCTCAAAATTATTAATACATTCTAATTGAGACTGAAACTTGACCATAGAACTTTTTTACATGAAAATCCAGCCTTATCTCCAGGTAATCTCAATATTAACTCTGAATATCCCAAATCTAATTACTCAAATTCATGGGCCATGCATAGCAATTTGGTGCATTATTGATTTTATTTACAATAGTTTTAATTAGTTTAATTTTCCATACGATAATTTGTCCAATATTTGTATAAAATGTATATGGAAGTTTATACATATGCATATATATATATTATATATGTATATATATATAATTATATATATATATACATATACACATATGCATTTATCTGGAATAACTAGCTTGTATCATACTGAATCATAGTGTAACTCTTAGTGTAGAATGTTTATTTTTCTTGGTAAGTTATCATGCCAACAATAGTATCAATGTTCTTTTATTTGAGAGGAAAGGAAGATTTTCTTTCTCATTCATAACACTTCATGTTCCCTTTAGGGATAATTTCTCTCTCTCTCTCTCTCTCTCTCTCTGTGTGTGTGTGGTCCCCTTTCTTCGTATCTTTGTCAGTAGAATCTTCTCCCAGCAGTCTGTAATAGCCAGCTTCCCTTTGGGAGTTCCGTTGAGGACTCTTCTATTGTCACAAGATTCCTTTCTCAATTATTTTCGAATTTCTCTTGAGCACTTATTTCTTTTTCCTCTTCTCGTTTTAAAATGTACTCTCTAGTTCTGCTTAGGAGAATAAAACATTTCTATACATTTTCTTTGCTATCAAATGCTGTCTTGAGTATCATTTATCATTAATTTCTTTTGTATTTATATTAGAGCCCAGATAGTTTTAGTGTTTTCGATGATGTTTTAAGCTTAGTGCCTCATAACATTACATCATGGTTGACATAAACAGAGGTTATGAAAGACCCTACCGATTTCAAAAAAGCAACATTCACAAAGTGACTTTTCAGTGTCATCGAGTCATGTGTCTGTTTCCCCAATAAATGTGCTTCAACATCTGCATACCAGATATTACTATATAAACTATGGATTCATTCATATATATGTATTTCGTAGATATCTCCTTTCTTTATTCATCCCACATCGTCTCATGTGTTTGGATGCTTATGCATCTACGTATTTGAGACTCATGATCGTGCATATGCCTATCAGTTCACATGTATATTTGATAACTTAAGACGTGCAAGATATATGTATGTGCATATATACAAGCAAAAATCAACAATTATGTGTATGAGCAGAGATTTTCTTTTTCTTTAAAATTCAAACAGATAAAAAATGGAAAGTTTCGACCGTTTGCTAGATGGTCTTCTTCAGCTGGCCGAAGAGGACGTCGTGCAAACGGTCGAAAGCTCTTATTTTTAATCTTTTTGCATTTTGAAAAATACACTACCGGCTGATCAATCAAGATAAAAATAGACAAATAAGCATCATAGAGATGGATAAAATACACAGTTCTCCACTTCAGCAACACGTCGATGTCGAAGTGTCTTGTCATTTCCACTAATCCTCATCCCAGTACCCTTGAATGGCTAACACAAATTTCTTATCAAATACCATATTGCATAAACAGCACGTCCTACGTTTTTGTATTCTTACTCTGCTCAAGGTGAATGTAGATTTTGAAACATCCTACCAATTACACTAATTTGTAATTAAATTGTATTTTCCCAAATTATTGGACACTTACTCATCCAACTCATCCAAGTACATACCTATGTTATTCATACATACGTAAATACAAACACATACACACACGCACGCACATACACACACACACACACACACACATATATATATATATATATATATATATATATATATATATATATATATATATAAATATAAACACATATATAAACTTTTCTGACTGCCATCCGGATTGAACATCGATCTCTCAAATGACAAGCCAACGTGCTACCACTTCACCCTTATAGGCCATAAAAGTAGTAGGAATCTTAGTATTTCTGTAACCTAAGGTGTTTCATGCGCAGGCTGCCGCCTAACATACCAGAGAATTTTGCCCAACTTCCCGACCCACCCGTGACCCAGTTGGTAGCATTTCATTTGAAATACCCCTTCAGAAAGAATATGATGCACACTAATCAGCACATAAGCATGCGTTTCACAGAAACAAATTTCTAACTCACATCGAGATCGAACTCTGGCATCTCAAATGAAATGCCAGGTCATAAAAGAAGCTGGAAGTTAAATACTCCAGTGACCTGAGGTTTTCCTGGGCAGGTTTCCACATAACACAACAGCGTATATATATATATATATATATATATATATATATATATATATATATATATATATATACATATATGTATATATATATATATATATATATATAAATATATATATATAATATATATAAATGCATGGTTGTTTAAGGAAGTTAACAGAGATTAATAAATGCCTGAACAGCTTTAGCTGGCTTGCAGTCTGATTTGTCTTTCATCAGGTATTCATGATACATATTCAAGACGTCTGTTTTTCAAATCAAAAGGTGTTATCTCAAAAGTTATATTTTGGTATCAAAATGATTTATGATAACAGTAACTGAAATGCAATAATACTCCAGTGAAATGTTTGTCTAATAATATTGGAACGTAGGCCATTCATGCTTCAAACTGGCAACAGCTAACTGAGGATAAACAAAGCATTGCGAAACTGAATTTATAGCTTCGAGTCACAAACATATAAATTCGTTTTCAATAATGACGTGGGAGTCCTAGTATCAACTCATAAACAGTCTTTCAAAGCAAACATCCCATCACAGAACAACGTATTGCTACGTAATTTAGTTGCACCTTTAATGAGAACCAACAGAAATATCCTGTTTTGAAAACTACAGAAGTAAATTCACTTAGGCCTTCCACAAATTAACAAATCTTATACGACAAAGATTTCTTTTCCAATTCACTGGGCGACACAGCTTCCTAAAATAACGAGACTTATGGTTATAAACTGACGGTTATTGCGGATAAAAAAAATAGATAAACTTGTCAGTAGAATGTAATGAACTTGTGGAAGTTGGTTGACCTTGAAGATCAGAATTTTTCGAGTTCTCATCACTACGAATGCAAGGACGTCCATAGCACTTTAGGCCTGAACTCAGAAACACACGCCCACAAAACACATGTACACTGGAGGAATATTTTCGAGGGCGTGTAAAAGGATGTAGAGTAAAACACAACAAACCAATAATTCGAAGGCGTGTAAAACGATGTTTTCATTCTTGTGAAAATCATTACACAGAAAATCGAGGACTATTAGAATATAGGTCTCTGGAAAAGAATGAATTCTTAGAGGGGTCTATGACCGGTGTTATATAATCATCGCCCTATTTTCACGATCTTTAGAAAAAAATAAAGTCATAAGTTATACTAAAAATAATAATTTGAAAATAATTTATGATACCATAACTCTGAAACTGAAAGCGCTATGATAATGCATATTACTGACGCCTGGACGAGTTGCATTTACTGATAGATGCTTGGGAAAGGCTTACTATACAATAAACGTAGAAGTTAAATACTTTTCAAATGTTTTTAAGAGAAAACACTAGACATAAATTATGAAGTAGTTTTTTCTTTAATAAACAGATACAGCAATGCAATATATTTCTAGAAGTAATACTCTTATTTCGCTATTCGGAGTGATGCCTTTAGCCTTTCTTGCCGATGAGTAGAAAAAATAATTATTGGTTTGAGTATAGAAACACCTTACAGTGCGTTCGGAATTTAGAAGTCGAATTGCCCTGGTTGTGTGATTATAAGTAATATCACAGTAAATAATAATTATTATTATTATTTCAGTATATGAAACCTATTCGCATGGAACAAGCACACAGGGACAATGACTTGACATTCAAGTTTCCAAAGAATGTTGGTTTCAAACTTCTACCGCAGACCCCACACTATAGCAGTAACTGATCATGATACAGAGCCAGTGATTCCTCAACACCCTAGGAGAAACGCAAACCCGCCCGCGACATCTTAGTGGCATTCCACAACACTAACCACTATAACAGAGGATCAGCTAAAGTATGAGATTTCCTTCTCTTCTGGAAGTGATGTTCTTAAAAGTTAAAAGAGTTTAGATAGTATGCATTCGTTCATGTAGGTATATATATTTATTGGGATATACAACACATACATATTCTAAATTATTTTTTTTTATTTATCTGAACATTTTACTCTAGGATATAATGGAAGAAGTTATGCCCTAGCCATGGTTTAAAGGGAATGCATCTGTATTCTATGCTTAATGAATTAATTGTCTACTGGGAGGATAAGAGCGAAAGCTTCCAAGTTGACCTTTTATTTAAATTTCATCCTATTCGCACAATGAGTTTGGAGAGAGAAAGACGATTGGTATGATTTTTAGGTATCTTTTTAAAATGGGTTGAAGGGAAACTTACTTCTATGGTTCATAGTAAAAGATCCTTGCTCGTGACACTCGAAATCGTGAGTTACCATCTAAACATTTCTTTTAAATGATCTTGAACATATGAGTAATTTAAGTTCCTTCTAGTCGTGGAGCAGCCCGTTCAGATGCGAGTAGTTTTCCAGATTTTCATTTATTTGACAAGACTGCTCCAAGTGGTGGTTTCACTTCTTTAAACAAAAGGTAATTTATTTCGAACAATTTTATTTTCACTATACTTCACATCGTCTTGGAAGCCCGCGCCCTTAGAACTGGTGCATTTCAGATCACGAAGTGCTTTGAGATAATTGTGTCTGTAGAGCATCAGCATCCACATTCAGCTGAGGTAGCACGGTAACTTACAACCTACTAACAGAAGCATTTCCTTCTTTTAAGTTTAAAATTCCCGAATGGCTTTCCTGGAAGTATTACTGACATGTACGTTCATGCGTAGTTTTCATTCTACTTAGTCCAGTAGCAAGTAGAATCTTGAGGAAATATAATCTGGCTAACAAGTCTCAACGTTCATATACCGGATGCTTTGGTTCTACTACAAATACAAGAAACTACGATGAGAAAAAAATGCAATATAGAAGATAAAATAGAACAATTTAATGCATTTGATATTTTCATTGTATACTATTAGATTTCACAACAATCGATAATGCAATGCTTTTTTCTGCGAATGTTTAGGTGTGGAGAGAAAAAAAACAGAGAAACCTCAGCCATTTTTCATTCTTTTTCAAGTTCCATGTGAAACAACGAAGCAAGAAAAACTCTTAGAGCGAACTAGCCTTCAACTGAAAAACGAAAGGTTAAAGGCAACGACAACATAGCCTCTAAATAACTCGTGAGCAGCCTATTACTATAATTCCTGTTGACATTCAGTTGCCAAAACATTTCCCTCATATAAAGTGACCCAAGAATACTATCAGTATCACTAATTCTGATAAAATTACAATTACTTCTTGAGATTTACTGATGGTGTTGCAATTCTATATAATACTTTAGGTCTACTTACGAAACGTTAAACATCTGAATCCCACACACACACACACACTATATATATATATATATATATATATATATATATATATATATATATATATATATATATATAAACATATTCTGATATTCTGAAAGAAGGATGAGATTCGTTTTTTGCAAACATCAATAAATTTCTACAGCGAATATTTGGGTTCTTATATGATTATATTTTCTTTTCTGATACGTAGGTCTGCATATATATATATATATATATATATATATTATATATATATATATATATATATATATATATATATATATATACAGTAGTACCTCGAGATACGAAAGGCTCTACTTACGAAAAAACTCGAGATACGAAAGCCAATGCGAAAAATTTTACTGCTCTACATACGAAAAGTTTTCAAGATATGAAAGGTTGTTGCTGTAAAGTCCCCAGATTCGCCCAGACCACCGAGAACAATTTTAAAACTCCCGCGCCACCAACTGAGTAAACTCGCCACCATCCTCCCGCTCTCCCATTGGTTCCTGATGCTAGTCACCCATAAGGTCCTGCCTCTCCTATTGGTCAGGCATCTAACCCTTGTGCTTTAAGTATTCTATTGGTAAAAGGATGCGTAAATCAAAACAACTTATTCATGCAATACATTTAATAAAAAAAAAAAACACCATTAGGTAAAGATAGAATAAAGAATAGAAATGAATGGTTCTTATACTGTTTGGTAGTTTCAGTAGTTGAAGAGAGATAATGAAAATTTATGGCTTACTGTGTAAAGTGATTGCTTGTCGATCGTTCGATACTCGGTAAGTGCTAGATGTAAACAGACGTTTGGAAGCTTTTTTTTGTTTGTTTATTGCAGTTAATGGTTACTTAATAATTATTTGAAATGAGTACATGCAATACATTTAATAAAAAAAAATGTGAATTAGATATCATAAACTATAAAATAAATCAGACTGCCAACAAATAGGTATTTTTTAGAATTCTTCTTCTGTTTTATTATTACGTTACGTATACGTATGTTTCGTTATAGCTGTCAGTAACTCGGTATCTCCATTAGGTAAAGATAGAATAAAGAATAGAAATGAATGGTTATTATACTGTTTGGTAGTTTCATTAGTTGAAGAGAGATACTAATGACAATTTATGGCTTACTGTGTGCTAGGAAAAATGATTCCTTGGCACTCGTTCGATACTCGTAGATGGGTAAGAGCTGAATGTAAACAATCGATTGGAAGGTTTGTTTTTTGTTTGTTTGTGTATTATAGTTAATGATTAATTAATAATTATTTGAAATGAATACATACTGATTATTTATACATTTTATTGGCATATTCCAAGCTTTTAGCTCTTAGGTTTAGATGTCAGAATCATAGACCTAGGCTACAGTAGAACCGCTAACATAGGCTAGGCTTGTTGCTAAGGGACATATGCTAAAGTCCTAATATATGCAGTAAAAAAATGGGGTTGAACATTACATGCAGTTTTGAAATATTACTCAAGTATGTACAGTATTTTGCCTTTTTGGAGTCCTATTTCTTCCGTCGGATCGGCGTTGTAAACCCTAGAACATGTGTTTTAGGCCTGGAAATATAATTTACTGGTGTTTTTGGAGGGCTTGGAATGGATTAGCCATTTTACATGTAAAATATGTTCCAAGATACGAAAAACTCATAATACGAAGGCCGCCTCGGAACGGATTAATTTCGTATCTCGAGGTACCACTGTATATATATAATATATATATATATATATATATATATATATATATATATATATATATATATATATCATATATATATAATATATATATATATATATATATAGAGTAACAACATCAATTCATACCAATTGCATTTTCATTTATCCAATAAAAGTACGTTTAAAGTAAAAACTTATTAAGCTTTCCAAAAAACGATTATCATTCTTCTTGCCGACTGTATAGACAGTGAACGCCAATAATCGAGGTAGAGCTAAGAAGACACAACCATTAAAGTGGACGTACTACATTTTACGGAGCATTAAATAACATTCCTCTTAAAATACAAGTAGCCACGGGCGTTCAAGATAAATCACATTCAGGTAGTCGATTCACATGCATAAACAATCATTTCACAAAAAAATTCAAATTTACAATTAGTGTTGTATATTAAGGAAAACCATACGCTATCGGAACGAAAATTGTTGCCACCACTAAACAGTTGGATTTGGTTAGCAACATCAACCCAGAATACTTCCTTAATTTGGACATTTTATATTAATCGAAGCAGGATCCGTCTACACTTACCTGTAATATGCAGTTCCTCTTTCTTCAAGGACTGGCGTTCCAAAACACGGCAGAAGGCAGTGCCGAAATCTTGTTCTAACTGTCGAATCAGTACCTATCCCTGTACAAAACGTACACTATTCCAGCCTTTTGCGCATTCCGAAATATTTATTCGACCTTTATTGCATTATCTATCCACCTCTTGCATTTCCTTGGTTACTCGATATTATGATCCTTTTTTTTGTGACACCCCTACAACTCATCAACTTAGCAGCATTTCTTGGTCTTCTTCTTCCTCCTTAAACTTTCAATTGCACGCAAGGTATTCTGCAGAATTTTCTCTACATTTCCATAAATAAAACACTTTATTCTATATTTGCGGATAAACTGTCATATTTTTAACGTTTTAATCTCATATTCTACACTTGACAATTCATAAAAAATAGTTACCTTCTCTTTTACTTACATGCAGCCTCTTCTTTTATTTACACGAAAAACACTTCACCTTTAGAGATAGTTGGCAAAATAATGACTTCATCTATTTCAAATGAACATATTCTAAATCCCAAGGCACTTCCAATTTTCCCCTCCGTAGACTCCCGCTGCTCTGCTGGTTTCGCGTGCTCTGTAATTCACCTCTATGCTCATTCGCCTAATTTCTCAAAACTTTTCTCTGAAACACTCACTTTGATTGTACCATCTACAATAATTATAACTAAAAAAAATTCATATTTCTCCAGTCAGAGCAAATTTTCTTTGGCCATTATCAATAAACATTAAATCCGGAAACATTAGTCTCTCACTTTTCTTGCCCTTCAAACATCTACCGAGTCCTCCGCCCTTCCTTACCTTACCACTTTATTGTCCGCCTACATTTACTTAACTAAACTTCTATTTCAAAGCCAAAAGTTTCTATTACTTCCTGACAAAAATCCCATCTACACAGTATATCCATCGTTTAACATCTTTTGGTTTAGTTTTATCTAATTAGCTTTATATTTCTCAGTTAACCTTTTCTTGAGCTATATAATTTATTTCTCTCTGACGCTAAATTACTCTTCATTTATCAAACTTTCTGTCATACACCTCATTTACAAGAGCAGACAGTAGCTGAGTAAATTGAAATCAACTTAATTCACGATTACCTACATGCAAAAATTAAGTTGACATTAACCTAAAAATTGGGCGAGGTTGCGTTGTCGATAATGAGGCGAAAAATGACAAATAGGAGAATGACATCAAATTTCTAAGAAACCCGCACAAAAGAGGGAGGAAAATTCTAGAATTTGGTGGTTGGCAAATGAACGATTAATAAACCAGCAACCTCTAATAGTTTATCAACACCCTAACAAAGGCTAAAAATCTTGGACAGCAAAAGAGATTCCACTTGAATGAGGAAAAACTTTCTCGGAGCACACTCAGTTCGAAGAGTGGAGTTTGATCATGTCATTTTACCCAGCAAATAAAAGCAAAGCAAACATGAAAAGCACTCTTAAGCCCTGCAAAATTTCTTTTTGAGATAACCCCAGAAATCATGATACAAGTCAAACACCATACCAGCGCTTTCACTAAACTTGATAGCATAATGAAAACTAGACTAATATGAAGAGCAGACTGCTAAATGGTTCTCCGGTTTCCATTTTGGGTGATCTTCCAGTGTGAACCCTTGTGAGAAGCTTGTAATTATAATAAACGTATTGAGAAGCTTGTCATCATAACCTTGTATGCAAATTAAGAGAGGAGGTAACAAGAAATCGATATTTATTCTCTTAAAGATGCATTTATGAATATCAAAATGCGTAAGCATGACGTTTGCTGCAATATTAAAGCAAATATGCTGCAGCGCCTGACCGCCAAGAGAGAGAGAGAGAGAGAGAGAGAGAGAGAGAGAGAGAGAGAGAGAGAGAGAGAATTCTCAGCTGCCCTGAGGGAGGGGCATTACCGTTATGTGGGTGGGGGGGCTAGTATAGTATTCCCACCAACATCGTCCTCTTCCTTAAAGAGGATGCGGGTCCACAGCCCCCTAACCTTCTCCGTCTTGCCCACAGACTCCAGTTGGACATCACTGGCAGGCGCGTTAGGAAGGGAGGGAAGGATGGGAAACTCGGCATGAGTTAGGCACTGAAGACGAGGAAGGAAAGAAAAGGAAATGCCGGCTCTTTGTAAGAACTGAATGAATGAAGAACGACGCAAATGAAACGAAGATTTTCATCTTTTCCAGGATGAGATGATATTGCAATAATCATAGCTATTATCGATAGTTTGATCTATCATTACAGCAGCAGTTATTTATGATCACCAGAGAAATTATATCCAATATTCTAAAAATCTTAGAGACACAGCAACACCATAAATGTCCCCCAGTCTATTTCCCTGACAAATTTTTGAGTCTGGCTCCTCTTAGCCTCTTGAACCCTATGCAACAGCCGACGCCCACTTCCCTTACCAGAAACTCGCCAGGCTACCAACTGGCACCCACAAATATATGCGGAAGCGAAGAAATGGAGAATGCATTAAACTTAACTGGAATCAGTCGGGGGCTAAAATATAAATATATGAATCGTATCTTAGGTCCACGTTATGAAGCCTCTTAGAAAAGATAAAGATGGCGGAAGGTGCAAAGCCGTGGAGTTGAAGATATAGCATATAGCGGAGAGAGGAAAATAAGGGGAACTGCCTCTTGGAAAACATCAAAAGAGGGGACAAGTCTGACACCGACATTTAAGTACTAAATTTTTGAAATTCTATCATTAAAAGCCAACAAAAGGTAGAACTTTATTAGTTAACATATATTTCAAACACTGGCGATATGCATACATCTACGCATGGGGGATATGCAGATACAGAAAAATGGGAAGAGTATCGCATAATATGCAACATCTATTCTTGAACAGTAAGGCGTCAAAGGGTGCATAATAATATAATTATATAGTCCTACTAAATTTAAGCGTTTAATAGCCAACTCCAGATTTTCGTTTGTCTTGAGATGCGATCCAAAGATAATGCAGCAAAAGCTGCGTTTATTAGCGATAAGGTGTTATAAACCATTCCTAATTATGTCCTCATTTTAGAAAAAAGATAGCCATTATTTTTAAAGACAGATGTTTGTCAATAATTTTCTAATAAGTACATTTTCACTTTTGTAGAGTCACTGATAAGTAGGTTATTATTATCATCGTTATTATTATTATTATTATTATTATTATTATTATTATTATTATTATTATTATTATTCAGAAGATGGACCTTATTCATATGGAACAAGCTCGTAGGAGTCATTGACTTGAAATTCAAGTTTATACATAAGTACCTCGCGATTTATCAAATCTAAAGCAGCACTAAAATCAGTTTGAATTGCTCTACACTTAAAACCCTTATCAAGATTCTCTTGCAAATTGCATGTTAAATCTAAAAAAGCAGGTACCTACCTGCTTCCAATGTGCATACTGACTATCAGCAAACAATCCTTTAGATTCCACATAATTAAATAGTGGCTTAAAAATAAGTTTATCTGCACCCTTGCAGAGCACAAGAGGAATAAAGATTGGCCTCAAGTTACTGCAGTCTGCAGATATGCCATTCTTTGGAACAGACACTGCATAGCTAAGCTTGTTTTGTTTTTTAATAAACAATGGAAAGAAACCATCAGGGCCTTCACCATCTCAGCTATTAAGATCATTGAAAAATTTCTCAACATCCTTAGAGCGAATTGCAAATTTTGTAAGGATAGGTTCAGGATGACAAGCAGCTATTATTAGTGGAAGAATGGAAGATGAGCCTGACCCAAAAACAGATGATGCCAATTTCGTCCCCATCAGGTGAGACTGAGTAATTCCTTCAAGTTTTCTCTTTAAAGAATTATTGCAATTTCTCTCAGTTATATCATAAATCCTATTCGCAGCACAGCGATACTCATAAAAAATGCTCTAATTTTCATGTGAACGATTTTTTATCCATGTATTGAATTTGGCGTTTGTCACGGTAAGCTCTTCTACGTGAATCACCAAATCATGGTTGGTCATTTGTCCAGAATTTATCTACCTTTCTAGGGATATACTTTCCTGAAATAGCCAACAGCATTTCATTTAGCTTCTTCTTGGGCTCAGAATCTGATATAGCATCTGAAATATTAAGTGCCTGACAATCTTCAATAAAGCCAGACCGTTTTTCCATTAATGGAATTAGGAATATACTGATTGACAGATATGTCCCTCTCAATGGCACAGTGATCGGAAGTGCCTACGTATATACTTACAGACCTTGGACTTCACAATAGCTGGAACATCTGTGAATATGAGGTCTAACCTGTTACCAGATATATGTAAGGGTTCCTCAATTAGCTGAAAAAAATCGGAAGCTACGCATAACTCAAGAGCAGACCCGTCATGCCGATCTGTGGAATTTGAAAGTCAATCGCTGAGCTTTGCATTGCAGTCTCCACAACGAATGAAGCTTTTGAATCCTGTGACTGGGCCATACTAATCCTCTCCAAGAGATAGTCATATAAACAATCGTCGATATTTGGATTGCGGTAAACAGCAAATATGGTACACATTGTAGAATTTACTGAAAATCTTAAAGCAAATAATTTCATGCAAAATTTATCTGACGATATACAGGTAGTCCGAACTTAGTATATACAGATATACCTTCCGCATGTGGGGTGTTACAATAAATAAAATCTGGACCATCAAATCCTGGATTAAAAACTCACCCTTTTACTTGTTACTATTTCCAAGTGTCTCAGATAAAAACATCAAATCGTAGTTACGGACACAATTATTATTATTATTATTATTATTATTATTATTATTATTATTATTATCACAATCATCCTATTCGACTGGGTGGTTTTTATGGTGTGGGGTTCCGGGTTGCGTCTTGCCTCTTTAGGAGTCCATCACTTTCTCACTGTGCTGTTTCTAGGAGCACACTCTTCTGCATGAGTCCTGGAGTTACTTCGGCATCTAGTTTTTCCAGGCTCCTGTTCAGGGATCTTGGGATCGTGCCAAGTGTTCCTATGATTATGGGTATAATTTCCAATGTCATATCCCATATCCTTCTTACTTCCATTTTCAGGCCTTGATACTTATCAATCTTTTCGCTATATTTCTCATCTACTCTGGTGTCCCATGGTATTGCGACATCAGTGAGTGATACTTTCTTCTTGATTCTGTCAATCAACGTCACGTCTGGTCTATTTGCACGTATCACCCTATCTGTTCTGATACCATAACCCAAGAGGGTCTTTGCTTGATCGCTTTCTATCACTCCTTCAGGTTGATGTTCGTACCACTTATTACTACAAGGTAGCTGGTGTTTCTAGCACAGGCTCCAGTGGAGGGTTTCTGAAATTGAATCGCCCCTCTTTTTGTACTGCTTCTGTGCAAGTGCCGGACATTCGCTTGCTATGGGGGTTATGGTCTCGTTTTTCACATTACACTTCCTGCATATGGGTGAGTTGTTATTCCCATCTATCGTTCTTTGGACATATCTGGTTCTCAGGGCCTGGTGTTGTGCCGCAGTTAGCATTCCTTCTGTTTGGTTCTTGAGTTCTCCTCTCTATAGCCACTGCCATATTTCATCGCTGGCTAGTTCTTTAATCTGTCTTACGTACTGTCTGTGCATTGGTTTGTTGTGCCATTCCTCTGTTATGTTTGTCATTCTCCTGTCTCTGTATATTTCTGGGTCTTCGTCTACTTTTATCAGCCCTTCTTCCTATGCACTCCTTAGCCACTATTATTCTTATTATTATTATTTTTTTTTTTTTGGTCTATCACAGTCCTCCAATTCGACTGGGTGTATTTATTAGTGTGGGGTTCCGGGTTGCATCCTGCCTCCTTAGGAGTCCATCACTCTTCTTACTATGTGCGCCGTTTCTAGGATCACACTCTTCTGCATGAGTCCTGGGGCTACTTCAGCCTCTATTTTTTCTAGATTCCTTTTCAGGGATCTTGGGATCGTGCCTAGTGTTCCTATGATTATGGGTACAATTTCCACTGCCATATCCCATATCCTTCTTATTTCTATTTTCAGGTCTTGATACTTATCCATTTTTTCCCCCTCTTTCTCTTCAACTCTGGTGTCCCATGGTATTGCGACATCAATGAGTGATACTTTCTTCTTGATTTTGTCAATCAACGTCACGTCTGGTCTATTTGCTCGTATCATCCTATCTGTTCTGATACCATAATCCCAGAGGATCTTTGCCTGATCGTTTTCTATCACTCCCTCAGGTGGGTGCTTGTACCATTTATTACTGCAAGGTAGCTGATGTTTCTTGCAAAGGCTCCAGTGGAGGGCTTTTGCCACTGAATCATGCCTCATTTTGTGCTGGTTCTGGGCAAGCGCTGGACATTCGCTTGCAATGTGGTTTATAGTTTCATTTTTCGTATTGCACATCCTACATATGGGAGAGATGTTGTTTCCATCTATCATTCTTTGAACATATCTGGTTCTTAAGGCCTGATCTTGTGCCGCTGTTATCATTCCTTTAGTTTCCTTCTTAAGCTCTCCCCTCTGTATCCATTGCTAGCTAGTCCTTTAGCCTGTCTCATGAATTGTCCGTGCATTGGTTTGCTGTGCCAGCCCTCTGTTCTGTTTGTCCTTCTCCTGTCTCTGTATATTTCTGGGTCTTCGTCTACTTTTATCAGTCCTTCTTCCCATGCACTCTTGAGCCACTCGTCTTCACTGGTTTTCAGATATTGCCCCAGTGCTCTGTTTCGATGTTGACGCAGTCCTCTATACTTAGTAGTCCTCTCCCTCCTTCCTTTCGTATTATGTATAGTCTGTCTGAATTTGCTCTTGTGTGTAGTGCTTTGTGTACTGTCATATGTTTCCTAGTTTTCTGGTCTATGCTGCGAAGTTCTGCCTTCGTCCATTCCACTATTCCTGCGCTGTATCTGATTTCTGGCACTGCCCATGTGTTTATGACTTTTATCATATTTCCGGCGTTGAGTTTTGACTTGAGTCTCTGCATATTTCTTTCCTGATCGTGTCCTCCATCTCTTGGTGTTTTATATCCTCTCCTTCCATTATTCCCAGGTATTTGTATCCCGCCTCATCTATGTGTCTGATGTTGCTCCCATCTGGTAGTTCTATCCCTTCAGTCCTTGTTACTTTGCCCTTTTGTATGTTAACTAAGGCACATTTTTCTATTCGAAACTCCATCCTGATGTCCCCAGATACAATCCTTACAGTCTGGATCAGGGTATCTATTTCCTTGATGCTCTTACCATACAGCTTGATGTCGTCCATGAACATCAGATGGTTAATTATTATTATTATTATTATTATTATTATTATTATTATTATTATTATTATTATTATTACACGTGTTAAAACTGCTAATAGTACATTCTGACTATCAACAGATCTTCATTTTAATCTTGCCACATAATTAAATGGGATCTTTTAAATGATAGATATAGGCTTAATCTAGGAAGGCATTCTGATGATTCTGATGATTAAAATTCCGGCAAATCATCATCTGATAGATTGTACATAGATTTCAAACTACTGGACCGGAAATACAAATATATGTCTTATTTATTGCGAAAAGCTGCGTCGAGGAAATGAAATGAATTGGCTGACTGATGGCTTAAAGGAATCTCTAGATGACAGAAATGTTCCAGAGGAATTTATTACTGGAATAATTGTCCCTTTCAATTATGAAAATTTAAGAGGAGAATGTACGAATTATAATGGTGTCTCGAAGTCAAAGACTACACAACCAGAAAGGGTTCCGAATAAGTTGGCGGACTGCTAAGAGCCTACTATGAGTAGATTAGTGTGGGTTTAGAAAAGGATAAGGAAGAGTTAATCAGTTGCAACTGTGTGAGCACTTTACGAGCATCGTCAAGCTTAGTTTTTCTACACCCACAATAATGATAGTAACCCCCTCATTGCGTAATGTTCCATTGGATGCACTTACATAAAGTTAAGATTTATATAACATGCACTGTAAATCCGGGTGATAAGCGAAAACTTTAGTAATTAAGCATGAAATGAGTGATGCATACAGATGACAACAGCATATTTTCTTCTTTATTGTAAGTAATTATGTAACCGCTCAATTTTACACTTCCTTGACTGAGAAGCAGACTTTTTTTTTACCCTCCCAGTCCACGTATGATTCTGTAAAATGAATAATAACTGCCTGTCTCTTATCCCACCAATAATAGATCTATACAGTTGATCAAAATCATGTGCATAAACTTGTAGTGTATAAAACACCATTTGCTTGTGCTGAATTCAGGAGAAAATGTATATGAGTAAATAAAAATTTGGGCAATTTCAGCCTTGTGGCAGCTGTATCACCTAGTTTCAAAATAGTAACAGTTGGTTGACATTATGTGTAACGTATATCTGTCAACTTTGTTTGTTCTGTAAACGCTTTTGTAATTCAATCATTTTTACCTCTTTTGGCAACAACTCTTTGAGATGCGAACATATTAATGCTATTTTTTTGTCGGCCAATCCAATTTATCTTAAGCACATGCAACTTGGAATTTCGTACAATATCTCGTCATGTATTTTTCTAAAACTATAAATGTTATACGACAGAAATAATGTGTCAATTTCACGCGTTCTACCTCCGTTTAGGTTAGCGTAGAAATGAGGAGCGTTAATAAATAGGCAGCATTATTTATAATGATCTAAAACACAGACACACTAGTGAGAACAGCATGTTTTTGCTGAAATAATTTTGAAATGTCATCTGTCATCTATAACATGTTTACTAGTCATATTACACTACTGATTACAAATACATGACACATACACACACAAGCTTGATGCATAGCTCTAAGTATATTTAAATTTACGTCTCTTTATGGAAGCTTTTACTCTCCCGTGACATGTAATTGCACCGAGTTAAGATACAATTGTACAATTAGAGAGAGAGAAACACACACACACACACACACACACACACAGACTGAAAAAATAAATGCTCTGAAACAAAAGAATATTTCTAACCAATCTCTGTGGTGACCATAGACAACTCTGGACAAATAGTTGTAAACGATACTGAAAGATATGCGGGTACCTATTATCACTGCGTCCGTCCTGTTCTCGCACGAGAGAGAGAGAGAGAGAGAGAGAGAGAGAGAGAGAGAGAGAGATGAGAGATGAAATGAGAGAGAGAGAGAGAGAGAGAGAGAGAGAGAGAGAGAGACTGTTTTTGATTGGCTATTTCCTCGTTAGTATATCCATAAAGAGGCTTTGGGACAGCCAACTGGGGCCTAATGCATAAACACTGCTACGGAATTACTGTTATCTGAACGCCCCCAACACCTGCACCAAATGAAGATCAATGATTTTCTTCTCACTTTTTGCTCTTCAGAACTTGAGAAAAAAATTTCACATAGGCACAGACGTCGTAACCTGATTTATACCACAAAGAAAGAATGCAGAAATCACTCCAGGTATTTATTAGGTATTCAGTAGCGTACTCTTACATATAATATATACTTATACGAAGGTATTCATTACGTATAAGTACACGCTGAGGTATACATAATTTTACGAAAATTTGAATGGATCATGATCAAGTTCACGCGGAATCTACAGCGCAAAAAAAAAAAAAAAAAAAAAAAATCTGATAGTAAATGGAAGCACCTACATGGGATATATGAATCTATATTCAATTAACAAAACTGAGGAGGCATGTCGCGATTATTAATTTGCTGTCGACAATTACAAGGCAATATAATGGCAGAGGAGGATTTTATGTACATTTGGGTACAGCAACGAGACAAATCAAGATGTACTTTGTGGGATAAAATCAAACGTGTGTGCGTGGAAGAATTTTCTGCTTTCTTTTTTTTTTTTTTTTTTTATCGCCGAGTTATGGTGTACAAAATTAAATGGGATTGTTTGTATTGACAGAGTTGTTGTTGTTATGATGATACATACATGTTTCCATAAATTATGTACAAGAAATGAAAGAATAAAAGTGATGATGTGGTGAGATGTTTCTCTTTCTCTTGTTCCTTGTTCGTAAGGATGTGCTTGCATCCATTTTCAATTAACCGAAATGCAAATCACGCAATAATGCTACTTGAGAACAAAGCGAAGCTGCAGAACTGCTTCATATATTTCTTAGAATTTAAACCTCGCGCAAGAAGGAAATACCTACTTCTCCCAGAAGGTAGTTCTCTCACGCACCGACCTTAGTATTTTGTTTGGAATTAATGAGAGTACTTATGCAAACTCGCTTGCTTGCTCGCATGAAATATGTAACGTTGAACGGCTCGATTTCTTGTTACGGTTTGCGAATAAATTTCTAAGAATAGTGCAACATTTTTTCCTGTCTTACTGGCAGCAGCCGCTCCATCACTCAAGGAAACTAAGCTTTGTAACATATTTTCTATAAGATGCATTGAGAGGCGATTAACACCATTTTGTCTCAATACTCTGGATGAACATCCACATTTTAAGATCATTTATGCAAATCTCTCTCATCTTTCAATCCTCGACAGATGTTTCGTTAAGAGGGCTGTTCATATACGAATTAAGAATTTTAGAAAATCATAATCTGTAAGAATTTTTCAAATGTGAACTATTCATTTTCATGTGTCTCAATATCATTAGAATGAAGTCGAGTTCATTCTCACGAATGATTCAAACGTGTAGAATGAATATTCCCTCATATCCGGTTCAGCACCTCATACCATTAACTGTTTTCGAGGATAAGATACTGAGGCTTGGTTTGGAAGGTGATCAAAAATTCAAGATCACGTTGAAACAGTTAGACATAACAGTTTCATGTACCCCCCGACGCCTGAGGATGTTATAAAATACGCTAGTTTACCTACTGTAGTTTCGTTACATTCTTTATCAAAGGGATCAGATTTTCATGCGAAGGAATTTTTATATGGTATTGCGGTATGATGATAACACGATGAATTCTATTCATCATGTTCTTCTGACTGTGCTACTCACTTCTCAGAGAGCTGGTCATCGCAATGCAATGCTACGCTGTCAAGATAGCCCGAGGCCTTTGGTCGCTTTCAGTCTTCTTGAGATCTATTGGCCTGTCTGCATCTTAGCACATTTTGAATAATAATAAATAACTAATGAATCATCCACTCATGAGCCGTCAAAGACTGTTTGAAAGTTCGAAGTTGACCTTCTACTGTAATACTCAGGAGTGACTGTTACACAGACTACACATTCATGAAGATTATATTATCGGGGTTAAATTTATGGCACAGAGGCTGACTGACATGAGTCCTATTCTAAATGCTTTAATGTTCTCGATTATCAGTGTTCTTAGCCAGGAACTATTGATTTGCCGTCTGAAAGGGCAAACTCAACCTCCTCGTTTTTGTCATATATTTTCACAAACAATATACATTTTCAAACCTGTAGTAAACAGGCATAAGCAATTAATAAGTTCAAAAAACCCTTATTACTTAAATACTTTTAATGACTACATAGTGAGTCATGCAAAATATAATTTTTTTTTAAATTGCGTTCAACTTTATTCGGCGTTAAGGGCCTCTCCGTGGAGAAAACCCAAGGAAAATAGCGTCTCTTATTTCTCTTATGCATTAACCTAATATCACACAGATGTATAATACACACACACACACACATTACTATATATATTTACATAAGCATAATCATTCTACGGTTTTCAA
Source organism: Macrobrachium nipponense (assembly GCF_015104395.2). Taxonomy (NCBI): domain Eukaryota; kingdom Metazoa; phylum Arthropoda; class Malacostraca; order Decapoda; family Palaemonidae; genus Macrobrachium; species Macrobrachium nipponense. The sequence goes on from NC_087202.1 coordinate 92,334,416, forward strand.
GATTCTGTTGACTATCTCAGTCAATGCAATTGTCGACTAGAATTAGCGCCGTCTACCTTTAGTTCCTATGACTGAACAAATTCGAACGAACTGTTCAAAATATGTAAGAAAATTACGAGGTAAGGGAAACCTTTTACCGTCTTAACGGTCAACCTCTGATTTGATTTCCTCACCTTAACTTTCATAATTACCATTATATTATTATTATCATTATTTTTAATAACGAAGACAACCACGCAGAAACATCGGGGTACACCTTAACGATTGGGAAGCGATGGTTTTTCCCCTGGCAAATCTATTATAATAAAGTAAGCTAAGTCCATGAAGAAAATGCTTTAGGGCATAGTTTATGGAAATGTAAACGTGACTAAAGCAACAATCAAATCCCTCAAAATTTTGCTCAAGATTCTCTTCCCTTCTCTCGCTTCTTAACTCGCCCTCCCAAAACCACCCCAATCTATGTATGTATGTATGAATGTATTATGCATGTAGGAGTATAGAAAAAAAAAAAAAAAAAAAAAAAAAAAAAAATTATATATATATATATATTATATATATATAATATATATATATATATATACACATATATATCTATATATATATATATATATATATATATATATATATATATATATATATATATATATATATATATAGTGGAACCTCGACATACGAAATTCCCTACTTACGAAAAATCCAAGTTACGAAAGCAAAGGCGAAGATTTTTTGCTTCTGTATACGAAAATAATTCAGGTTGCAAAAGGGTAGAGTCCGAGATTCGCTCGGACTCGCCACCATCCTCCTGCTCTCCCATTGGTTCCTGTTGCTAGTCACCGCCGTAAGATCATGCTCTCCTATTGGTCAGCATCTGTCCCATCATCCCTCTTCGTAACGGCATTCTTCGACCATTTCATTATTGTACACACGTGGAATTCGTTCTTTCACATAAATTTAGTTTGTTAACGTAAATTTGTGTTAGTGATTTCACTTTCATCGTAGTAAGTTACTTTATCGTGTTGTGTGTGAACTTAACTTAATTAGCCATGGGTCCCAAGAATGTTGCTGAAGTTTACGGAAAGAAAAGGATGCTTTCTATGGAGACAAAGATGGAGTTAATTAAAAAGTATGAAGCTGGCATGCAGTTGAGTGTGATCGCTAAGGAATATGGCCGAAATCTGTTGACGATAGGCTCCATCCTTAAGCAGAAGGAAGCCATCAAAGCAGCTACACCTTCCAAGGGCACGACTATTTTGTCCAACAAGAGGAGCCACGTGCATGATGAGATGGAGAGCCTGCTTCTTGTATGGATTAAAGACAAAGAAATCACTGGCGATACGATAACCAAGATGGCAATCTGCCACAAGGTCAGCGCTATTTTCGGTGATCTGATTGCCCAGGCTGAAGACGACGGAGGAGAAGGGACATCGACGGCAAACCCAGACTTCAAGGCTTCTCGGGGGTGGTTTGATAAATTCTGTAAACGACCTGGCATCCATTCGGTGGTGTGGCATGGGGAGGCTGCTAGCTCAGACATGAAAGCGGCCAAAGGCTTTATTAAGACGTTCAACAAGATGACGATCAAGGAAGGCTACAGTTCTCAGCAAGTCTTCAACTGTGACAAGACTGGCCTCTTTTGGAAAAAAAAATGCCTCGTCGGACGTACATCATGGAGGGAGAGAAGAAACTAGCCGGGCATAAGCCTATGAAAGACAGGCTTACGCTCACACTTTATTTGAACGCCAGTGGGAATTGTAAGGTCAAGCCCCTACTTGTGTATCATTCCGAGACTCCTCGAGCCTTCAAGGCCCAAAAAGTGCTAAAGCAGAAGCTTCCAGTGAAGTGGAGGGCTAATGCGAAAGCCTGGGTAAATCTGAGTTTCGGCCCGACAGTGAAGAAATTCTTGGAAGAGACATGCCTCCCTCTGAAATGTCTGCTGTTGTTGGACAATGCCCCTGCTCACCCTCCTGGCCTAAAGGAAGATATCCTAGCTCAGTATTCTTTCATCAAGGTTCTTTATCTTCTGCCTAACACCACCCCTCTCCTCCAGCCCATGGACCAGCAAGTGATATCGAACTTCAAGAAGCTGTATACAAAACATCTTTTCAAGAGATGTTTTGACATCACCGATACCACAAACCTCACCTTGCATGAATTTTGGAAGGAGCATTTCAATATTGTCATATGCATCCGACTCATCGATCAAGTTGGCAGGAAGTTTTGAGGCGAACCTTGAATTCTTCGTGGAGGTAACTCTGGCCTGATGACGTATCCGCCCGAGACTTCAAGGGATTCAACGTGGGCGAAGCTGATGCATTCAGAAACAGTTGACGATCCTGAAACTGTTTCGCAACCAGATGTTGACGAGATCGTTGCACTCAGCAAGTCCATGGGGCTGGTCGTCGACGAGGACGACATCAATGACCTCAAGGAGCACCAAGAGGAGCTTACGATGGATGACCTGAAGGAGTTGGAGGCCATGCGACATAACGTCGTTCAAGAAGAGCTCTCTAGCAGCAGCGAAGAGGAGGAGGAGGACCCTATGACAATGGCAGAAATTAAGGATGCTCTAGCTGCTTTTCATAGTGCAATCATTTGTAGAATAGAGACACCTCGAAAAGGCTTACACAGGTCGTATGCTTGCGCAGTTCGATGACAATTGCCTGAGTCGTTTCAGGAACGTTTTGAAAAGCAGGCAGAAGCAAATTGAAATTTTGTAAAAAACCTAAAGTATAAAAAAGTAAAAAATGTAAAAATCAGAAAAAGGCAAAAAAAAAAAAAAATTAATTTTAAGTTTTTGGTAAAGTTAAGTGTCGACGTTTTCTGCCATTTGTTAATGTGTTTCGTAAAGTTTAGTGTTAATGTTTTCTGCCATTTTTTAATGTGTTTCGTAAAGTTAAGTGTTCAAGTTTTCTGCCATTTGTCCTCCAACTCTGTCGTCACTTTCGGAGATCACCTCACTCGAAAGGTAAGGTTCCACATTTTACTACATATGTACGTACATGTACGTACAGTATTTCTTGTACCCTGTACACTATTACACTTTATTTACAGGTACCTATTACAATAAAGATTATGTTAGGTATTGAATTGTCGAAATTGTTGTATTTCATTGTTTATTGGTCAATTTAGTTTTATTATAAAATTTACTGTGGTGTTTTTGTAGGGCTTGGAACGAATTAGGCAATTTACATGTAAAACGTGGTTCGAGATACGAAAAAATCAGGTTACCAAGGCCGCTTCGGAACTGATTTATTTCGTATCCTGAGGCACTACTGTATGTATGTATGTATGTATGTATGTATGTATGGATGTAGTATATATCTATATGGATATACTATATGATAATATATATATATGATATCATATATATTATATATATATGATACACACACTGAATATTAAACTACCATCTCAATACAAAATTAATATACTCTATGAACAATACCTTTTCCTTGTACACACACAAACACGCACACATACATACATACATATATATATATATATATATATATATATATATATATATATCAGACTATATAGTGAGAAACTAATTTCAAGACTTCTAATACTTCCTGGTATGAACCTCACCTTGTTTGATTTATTATAACAATGTTTATTACCAAAATGAGAAATCAGTTCTTGATGTGCACATTAGAGAGAGAGAGAGAGCGAGGAATGAGAGAGAAGGAGAGAGACGAGAGAGAAGATGAGGAGCAGAGAGAGAGAGAGAGAATTTAAGAGTGCAAGGAGAAGGCCCAAGTAGAGGCAAGAGCTTTGCAGCCAGATATACGACCCCTTTTCTCTTTACATAATGGCTCTCATTCAAGAATACGTTCTCACTCCCATTGTCTCCTCACTTTGCATTGGAATTTTTCCAGTCTTTAAAAGCCCTTTCGATCACGTAACATTTGGATAATTTCGAGTAAGCGATATCTGTTCGATGAACTCGGGGTACAAGGCGAATTTAGTTAAAACGTCTCACTTTTTCCAGTTACAGTATAAACCATGCAGACGTGCAGCTTTTCTTGAACAAAAGAAAGTAGACAGAACAAGACTAACATGAATACCATTTACTTGGGCCAAAACTCTTTTCGGTGTCGTAACGCTATGCACTGGTTAGTAAACGGGGGCTTCAAAGGAATTTGCACAATCCTTTTGCTGTTATTTTGAAAGAAAATTTTATTGATATAATATTTCTTATAAAACAAGGTCGCTGCTGGATATTGATCATGATGTAGGCAATCGAAATAGTGATGATACCACGCACTCAAATTGTTATTCTTTATCAAAGTATATGCATGCGTTCTTACAATCGACTGTTGGTTATAGTAAGGCCAGAGACCCGACGGGTTGAATGCGGAAAAAAAAAAGATGCGTGCATTCGCTTAGCCCGAAACATCAAACTCGAAACATTCCGATAAGTTTGGCATCTTGACTTCAACACAACAAACGAGGAAAAATCATAACACGTCAGTCACAAAACACAGAAAATCTGGAATGCTGCAAAGCAGAAACTCTTCAAAGGAAGCAAATCGGACCGCACTTTCGAGTTTCAATGTTATCAGACTACCTGGAGAAACGTTACACAAAACGCATACAATAATCTTTCTTTCTCTCGTTCTCTAATATGAATGGTTGAAATCGCTCAATGCATTCCTGAGTTATGCTGGAACACACCTACACACTCACACACACTCACACATATATATACTAGATATATAAAAAACAAAAGCTTTTCACTGGTGTCTCAAAATCAAGACATGTTCTAATTTACTGCTGGGTCAAGTTATGCTCTTCTTATGAACAACTTCGTAAATTAAGTAGCTAGATCAACACATAACGTGTTTTTAAGAACATATCTAAACTATAACAAACAAAGGAAAGTTAGCTGGATGACATACGTATTTCCACGCTTCTTGCCTTACTAACTTATGAAGAGAAAGCTAAATAAGAAAAACGATATACAAGCTACTCGCTCCTGTTATTCACTGCACTTTATAGAAAGAAAGAAATAGCGGAGAGCGCCATTTGAATTTCAAACCGCCAACCGTATATTCAGACGGCAGATCATTACCGGTTTCTGCAACGAGAATAATCAACTTCCAAAAGCTGCCAGGCGACAAAAATATAATACCTCGAAAATATACCGTAATTTGTCCGAATATTTAGAATTCTGAGAAAACATAAAACCTGCAAATGACGAGGGGCTTCTGGATAATAATGGGTTTGGGTTCCGCCATTAATAGTTATGGTGTTCTCTATTTGCCAGAAAACCCATTAGAGTAAAACGTTGTCTATAATATGTGATAATACCTTCTTCCTTCGTGCCACTGCTATAATAGGGAAGCAGTTTGTGGTTGGCTGATTTTCATCAGGAGTGAAGGCAAGGTGACGTCGATGGTCAGTTAAAGAGCACAAGAAAGATACGGTGGTAAGAGAAAGGAAGAGAACGAGGGGGATGGAACCTTTGGCTGTGGCGTGTGAGGTCGTCTGAATGAAATGAGGGTATATAAGAGACACAATTAAGAGCGAAGGAAAACGGTACAGTACAAAATATGACACAATTTAAGGGTTCTGCTACAATAGCTTGGATTACGAGGGGAGAAGGGAATGCATGGGTAATGCATTTTTTCCTTTACTATTATTCTAATGCGTGCTCTCAAAAATGTGCTTCATCGTCCCTCCAAGAATAAATAACGTTTGAATTTTTCTCTCTATATAAACAAACGGATTTTTTTCCTTTGAAAAAATAGCTGTGGAAAAAGCGTGGCACAGAGATGACACATTATGCCAAACCATGTTTATGGACACGAACAATCAGGTAAGCAAAATCGGCAAAATGATGGAACGTCAGGCAAAGAACTGGGGAGACACTGCACACAATAATGATACGAAATTCTGAAAAATTCGCTGTTTCAGGATTAGTTCTACGAAACTGAATAATGGCTATACAAGAAGTTAAACATTCGACTAAAATCAAAAGGTTTTCCTGAAATATCAGAGCTCATACCTAAGAGGTGTGATCTGCGAAGACGGATTACCACTGGGAATGGCTGCAGAAAAATGACAGTGGCTGAATGAATAATGGCCTGGTGGTGAGCATGGACCATACAATAACAACAGAGGAAAGGTGTAAAAAAAGGTAAACTATGGGGCACTTTCTTCACTCAACAATCAATGTTGTAATAATATGGATGAAAAAAACTAATTTGTTGAGAATTATTCAGATATGAGTGATAAAAATCTGTGTAAAAATGGAGGGTCTTTATGTCTTAAGCATTTAAATGCAATCCTTTCATAAAAACCATCGCCATGTATTCATGAACTGAGAATAAAACCTGCTCTGTACAGATTTCAAGCGTACAAGGGTCATTCAAAAAGTTCAGGATTCGCCAAAACAGAAGAGTGGTAACAGACAATTTGTTGATGTCGCATAATATAACAAAGTATATAAATAAATGCAAGGAATCGATTGTTTACCTTAATTGCATTGCATCTGAAGCATTTTGAAAGCCACTATATACACGAAAAACCCCCAAAACTGACAAAAAACGTGGCTGTTCTTTGATTAAGTATCTGCAGTAGGGCATAGCCCTAAAGGACAGCCACGAAAACATGATTAACACACTAAGCATGGACAAAACAAAATATGGCATCCAATTGGGATGTCCCACAAAATCAATCATCGATGAACAAGTAGATGCCATTCATTACATGTGTTTGGATAACAGATGTCTGACTGATGACTCTCCTAATACAGCTAAGACCCTGGGGACATCCAACAGAAAACCGAGGCCCTGGGCTTTAGTGCACAATATTTTGACTTACATCTTCAGGATGAGCATGCTGTATGCAAAGTGGGACCACTTAAGTTTAAGCAATCACCGTAAAGTACTTTTAAAATTAGGACCTGGCAACTAATGAAAGAAAAAACAAATGGGCAAAGGCAGAAAGAATAAATAGACAGTAAATTGCTGAACAGACCATATTATCTTTAAGTAGTCAAATGTGCACATCTTTTGAAATTCTGAAGATCTGTGACAGTGATACTGAAATATGTCTCAGAGAAAAGAAAATTACCAATAAGAACCTCAGTTAAATCTACAATTAAAAATAAGAACAAATAAAAATTTAACTAACTTTAATGTTATAAGTATATGAAACCCAGGAAAATTAACTTCAGTTTTAAATACACCGCAAAAGAAATGATTAATAAAGATAGAAAAATTAATATCTTATCAATAAAATCTGGAAAAGTCTAGGACATTTAGAAACAAGTGAAAATATACTTATGTTCTTCACTAGTAGACACGGAATGAAACTGAATAATCTTTCAAATAAAATTTATGTGGGGTATTTAAAGACATGTTGTAAGAAAGAGCTGACACACATGAAGGCTTTTCTACGTAAGCCAATTCAGTCAAATTAAGTTTGTTTAAATGTTAAAGAAGATACCACTGACGCAAATGCATCTGCTATTACAGATAAATTATATGGTTAGCAAATTTGTCTTTGTTCTTATACAAAAATGATCATTTTGAAAATGTTCACTTATAACAAGGTTTCTGAAACAATGTTGCAACAAGTGGTCTCAAATACATATCCATGCACATTGTTTATTTTTTGTTGATTTCACGTGAATCTGAACCCTAAGGTTACTTTACCATAAGTAATCAACTTGAGAAGTACAGAACAGTCGTCGGTACAAAATTTGCAATACATCTTTTTACATCTTTGTATATTTAAAAAAAAAATTAACGTTTAGAGCAAAACAGTATTACAATGCTTCTTAGCAAAATGAAGAAATGCAACCGAAAATAAAGCAATGGTAACCCTTTCCGTCAGGATTTCGTGTCTCTCCACTAAAGAACGCAGGAGGCATTTCCGAGAATGACAAAACAAGGCTCAGAGGCGAGTGGAGTTCATGGTGCTGTCGAGGGAAGGGAAACCAAACGAATGTGGACACCTGTCTGTTTTTCTGAAAGCATTCAGTTATCATGTCCCCCATGAAAAATATTTCTCTCAGTACATGCTCACTATTGTACGTGCTTCACATTCTCCGACAAATCTTTAAACTCGAAAACAAGGCAAAACATATTCACCATCCGCATACTGATTTGGGAAGTAAATCCTACATGGAAGAAGTATCTTTGGACATTCCAAACTAATTACAGAATGGTCATAGAAATCACCTGAAAGTGAACATAGGTTTGTAGCAGCAATGGTCGTATTGGATGTAATTACTTACCTATATAATTTCGGTCCGTCACTGTTACCTAAATCTTCTATGATCGACATAGTTAATATCTAAAGAGAAAGACATAAAAAACGGAATCTCTTAAAGGTAGGTTTCTCAACATATTCGATAACTTGCAGCTCATTGAAAAGTTGGAATAAAACATACGGTATTTTTATGTTCTGACGCATTTCATCAAGAAGAATGATCTGTTCCCTTGGGTCTTTCCGGCAGCTAATAAAAAGGAGCTAATTATCAGATGGGCTATCTGAACAGTGTGATAGGGCTGTGTAATTAGGAAGTTTCAAGAATGGATGTATCTATCATCAGAAATATTAGATTCTTTTTTATTCTGAGATTATTATACTGATAAAAAGGAACATCAATTACCTAAATACTCTAAATCGCAAAACTGCTTTATTCTTACGGTTATTAATTTAAACTCTTACACCATCATGAATAACTCATTATAGCGTTTCATGTTCCGGAAGAAATTTAGCCTTGTGTGATATGTGAGAATGAAAGGATCTTAAAAGAGGGATTAGTTCTGTTGCATTTTTTAAGGCTATGGATTTTGCTTTTCAATGCGAGTAAGAACAAATTGTTAATAGTTGTCTAGGCGTGGTGGTTTTCCTCTCTCTCTTGAGTTATAGTAGCAGAAAATCTGAAACATAGAACTTCGCTGGTTAACGTGGTAGTTTTATTAGTTTCTTACTAATACAGACTATTACTGTAGAAATAAAACTAGATGGTGCCCGTGCCAGCACAAGGCTGGTTTAACCTATATCCATCCAACTAGATGGACAAGCTATATGCACATAAGTTTTAATGTTAACTTTTCATTTAATCTCCTGTTCTAGAAAAGGATACAGAACAACAAATCATCGGGTAATCTCGACGATAATACAAATAAGTCGCAAACATTAAAAATCATTTACAAAAAACTTGGAATAGGACTTGTACCATTTTTACTGGAAATCTTGTAGCTCTCGACGACAAAAAGGTGACCTGCTGACTAGTGGAAGTCTGACTTATTTCCTATGCTTTCATCTGATTTTATTTTCAGAAATGTAACGTAATTTCATCATACACTCTTAACTAACCAGCGTTACGTCCTTTTATTTTGGCGGGGGATGGGGGAGACAACAGAACAATAAAGAAGGAAATTAATGCTAAATCTCAAAACTCTCCCAATGTGAATTAACCAAAATCCCTCTAAAAAATACCTGCTACTTATTTTCCTTCGCTTTCCGTTATATAGAGCACCATAACTCTATCCTTATATTCAGATACTTGAGTAAACAAATGTATGCTCAGATATAAGCACACAATACGTTAGGCATACATGTATACAGTCAAATGAATGGCATGGTGAATTCAAAATTCAAACAATAATCAAGATTTCAATACTGGAAATTAACATCCACAAGATGCACAAATATCGAGAAGTCAAAGAGTATTATATTTTCATGAAATCTATTATGCCGTAACTACCTTAAATTACTTGCCGACAAAGAACACACTGATGTCAAAGACTTAAAGAAATGTAGGTAACAATTTACCTTTGAATAAGATCATTTCTTTTCAAACAAAATGATGTATTAACAGTGGTTAAGGAGTGAAAAACAATAGAGATTTATGACAATAAGTCTCATTAAAATAATTTTCCATGAAAATTTAACGAAAAGCCTCAGCCATTCAAACTTATTAGAAGAAACTCCATCTCCAACTAAGATATAAAGAGTACATAAAAGGGAAGGGAAACCCAGTGAAGGAAAAAGCACCTTTCTGTTATGCAAATTAGGGAAAATCATGCATAAGCAAGAGAGGCCCGAAATGTGGGTTGCAAACTTTACGAATTCCATCAAGTCGCTGACAAAATACTTTGTAAAATGTACAAGCTTACTCGGAACTCGGAACTCGGGGAGAGAGAGAGAGAGAGAGAGAGAGAGAGAGAGAGAGAGAGAGAGAGAGAGAGAGACTTTCAGGTAGTCTCTCTAAACATGAGACAGAAAGGAGAGCGTTCTTCACTTCCACCCTAAATCGAATTTCACAGTCTACACTCTCTCTCTCTCTCTCTCTCTCTCTCTCTCTCTCTCTCTCTCTCTCTCTCTCTCTCTCCCCACAAAATTGCATTTCTTAGGATAGTATGATATTATATATGGGGCAAACACCATCAAAAGCATATAATCATGAAAATTACAAAAACAAAATATTTTCCAACAGAATATTTTCCCGTCAACTGCAACCCATTCATTCGTAGCAGATACGGTGCTGAACTGCTAACCAATGTATTGCTGCCTAAACAACACTGTACCCAACTTTGCTCTATAAATCTTCGTTATATTAATGACATTTTTATGACAAGACTACAAGGACACTTTTGGACATGGAAATTTAGCATAAGGCGGTTATCAATAAGTCATCATTTGATGACTGTTTTATGTTTAAGTATCAGTTTATTAAAAGTATAAATGAATGTTTCAGTTGTCCGGTGCGCTCACAAAAGGAAACTGGGTTGACTGGATAAATTTCTTCCTAATTTCAATAAGGATAATACCATTTGCAATGTCTAAATATTATGTCAAAAATGGAAGAATTTCTACTGTCGTTAGGTCTTGATTTTTACCTACACATATCCAGTTTTTAGCACCTTGGAACTGGTTTTCTCTAGGCTTAAAAATATCCACTCCAATACTGACGTTATGAGCCTTCGTAAACAAGTACAAGTGTTATCCAGAAAGAAGTGTAATTCGTTAACAGTGCAATGGACACCATTCTTTAGAAAGAAAGATTTGAACATTCGAAAGGAACTGCAAATAACAATGATCTTCACATTCCCAGACCAGACAAAGGCAAAAGTATTGTTATCCTAAATAAAATGAATATATTGGAAAAGTGAAAAACATTTTACATGCCAAATTTAAGTTTTTTAAAACTAGAGTCATGATTTTTCGACTATCTTCAAGACTGAGGATCGCATCAACAGATTTATGAAATATTTACAAGATAGTAATGATATAAACCATGATGAGTGCCAGCCTCTATATATCTTCTATGAGCTTCCTAAATTACATAGGGGAGGTGCTCCTACCAGACCAATCTTGACCTCGCACGACACCCCAAATTACAAATTGGCTAAGTTCTTGATACCCCTACTCGTTCCTATAACATCATATAACCACAGCCTAAATAATTCCACCCGGTTTAATGAAGCAGTTTTATTCCAGGATTCCGATTTGGTTATGGTTAGCTTGGATGCGAAATCATTGTTTGCTATTGTGCCCGTGAAAGAGACCATTCAGATTATTTTAAATAAGATTCCTCTCAGTTTTTGACCATTTCAACAAATCAGATTTTAACAAACTTTGAATGGCAAATCCTATAAACAATTCAATGATATGGCAATGGGATCTCCATTCGGTCCCACATTTTTTAATATCTTCATGGGCTCCTCTGCATTCCAGATAACTGTTCCCTGACATACCACCCTCTGCAATAAACAAGGTATGTTTATGATATCCTTTTGCTTGTCAGAAGCCGGTGAGATGCAGACAGCTTTATAAAATGTTATTGGTTTATACATCACAATGTAAAATTTACCATTAAAACCAACACAATAACTAGCTACCCCTTTCAGATGTGTTAGTTTTTAGTAATACTGGTCATTTTATTATCACGATATTTAGAAGAAACACATTTACGGATCTGGGATCTAACTTTTACAGCCATTACTCTTTTAATTTTAGGTTACATTGATTATCGACCCTTTTGGATCTCTTTTCATTTAGAAATAGTACTGTAACTTGACACACGCCTGTCGTCCAATCTGTTTTTTAGGCACGTTAACAAATTTTCAAGCTAAGTTTGAAATTAGTTGTATCTAATGTTCCAAAACTGCCTCTATTGCCAGTCTTCCACAAATACATAAAAATTCTTTTTATGAAGAATTATACAAAATCATGAGTCACCATATTCCGGCTATTAATTTAAAACGAATATCGAGATGCCCTTTCATGACCTCCTGTGTAATATACGAATTTACTTGCCCCAGACGTAACTGGGGGCATAATTCTGTTGCACAAGGAGGTTGACGAAGGTGAGAATTGATTCTCATCGCGGTGTTAGTTACGGAACGGAAGTTAAACTATTAAACCCTGAATTCTCTAACATAAGAGATAGATCATGTCTATAAATGTAAACATCAAATAAAATGATTTTGCGATATTAGGTGCAACCTCAAACGACGAACTGCGGACACTTCTTGAAACATTTATTTAAAAGATTGTTCCCCAATTGAATATACAGTCCTCTACCACGCCTCTTAGAGCCGGAAATTGCACAAATGTGCATAAGCATTTATTGCATGTATCATAAATGTCAGTCTCAGAGGCATCAAGATGATTTCATCAGAGCAGCCATACTAATCGCAAATAGTTTAAAAATGTTAATTCATAACTAATACCAAAGTATTTCCAAAATAACTGCAACAGACTAGCCTTGACGTCTTCCTAGCTTAACTAATTCTACATACAATAGTAATTTCTCTCTCTCTCTCTCTGTATGTGTGTGGGAGAGAGAGAGAGAGAGAGAGAGAGAGAGAGAGAGAGAGAGAGAGAGAGAAATGAAACTAATCCTAAGATGAAAATTAAACTTAAATTACAAATGCGATAAAAAAAAGAAGTTTCCAATAACGATTACTTCGTACAATCAAACTATTACCCGGACCAATTTCAGTTCGTTGCAACTAAACGCCAACAATTTCAAGTAAACAAAACAACACATTCTGAACGAAAAGTCGTTACATCTTGAGCAACTTAGTAAATTCCCTGATACAAAGCTTGTCGCGTACAGACATACAATGATCCTTTACAGGGTTTCATTTGGTAATGTGGCTGATGTTCTCCACTTGTTCAGGAAATAAAAGCTCACTACAAAGCGGCCTAACTGATTTCCAAATGGAAAAAGCCTAAATGGTTCTCTTGAGAACAGAGCCATTGTCTATGCCGTTGTCCCATTCCCGAGAGAGGAAACAGTTGTTGGTGGATTCTGTCTTTCGGGAGGATGACAGAGTTGTTGTTCTGGTTGTTTTCTTTATTCGACAAGATGCCACTGTTGTCCCAGTTTTTCGTTTCATGATGACAGCAGGGTCGCTTTACGCTTACCCTCCCACAGGATGACAAATTGGTCGTTTTTATTTGTACAGGCATGAGTAGATTGCATTCTTTCTTTAAGTCTTATGTTTTGCACTGAAAGATTTAGTTTATCATTCTGATACTCGCTCCACAAAAGAACTGAAATTCAACTATTTATCTGCTTATACACTCTAAATCGACCATGTATATATCAACATATTTTATTTCACGGTTCATTTTATTTCACAGTTTATTTATTGTCATCAAACCTTATTTTCTAAACTAATTAACTTTGTTTCAATAAGGTACAACTGTTACCACGGGTCCTGTCTTCATATAACAGACTACTGGTCATTTCTTTTTCTCTTATAGCTCTACTTTATGTTATTCCCATAACTTACTTCTTTGGTTTTTCATTTCCTCTGGCAGCTCTTATTACCATATACAAAACACACACAAAAACATATATATAAACACAGTTAGCATTTCACGGTTGTTTTAAACGACTATCTGGGCAAAGACAAATCCTTCAGTGCAAATAGCAATCATTGAGGCATTTTTGTGTCATCTGTGATCAAGATTTTACAACAAAATTTTTCAAGCCTCAAGACTTATATAAGCACAGGAGAAGAGAAAACATTATTGGTTTCATATTCTTATTCGATATTGCCAATCCTTTCAAAATTTTCCTTTGATTACAACTGGGTTGTAAAGATCACTCCAAGTATCCTTGCGTTATCTTCATTCCTTACATGACATGAAAATTATGTATTCGATCAAAGGCGAACAAAAATGCAGTAGCATTTACTTATTAAAAGACAGCAACGCTTTGATTATACAACAATGCATTTCAGGAACTGCGAGTCATCGTTTTTCTTAAATATCTTTCAAACTGATTATTTGATCGAAATGGTACTCTTGACACAGTGTACAAGACACCTCGCCCTAATTTTAGGTATTATAGCGCATCGTCAAATAGTGCTAGTTATGGCGTTTACTTTTGACTTACAGAATGTTGCCAAGCATTGCCAACCTATGCTTTCGAACATGTTACTCCCCTCCCGTTCCTCCCTCCCTCACCCTTTCACCCCTCATCCCTCCCTCAACCCACTTCCCTGGCATTCCCGTCTCCTCCCCTCTCCCCTTTCCTGCCTATTATATAATAAATTTAGTAAATTTGAATGTAATAAATATGTTGTTTTTTGTAGAATCTGTGTTCATTTAATATTGTTATTGTATTTTCTTAAATTATATAAATGGGAGTAGGCTAAAGAGGGTATGACCGTCACCCTGTTCAGCAAGGTCTCGCTTCCCCTAAATCCCCCAAGTAGAAGGAGGAGCTTTGTCTGCTTCCTTAATGCTCAGCAGGTGAAGTGCCGTAAAGGAAAAAAAAAAATAATAGAAAATGGGCATTATTACGGGGGAAACTACTATCTCACAATATCATTGTATATATGTTTCTCTATTCATATCGCACCACAATAATTTCGTTTCTACTAATCTAACGCCAGCAATAAGGATGTAATTCTTATACCGTACTGAGTTTAGTGAATGAGTTGGGTTTCATACATCTTGAATGATATTACTTATCATTAATGTAAGTGTTACCTGTCAGCCTATTTTCAGGCATTTAACATACAGGGTTTTCGCCTCATTCATAATCAGTTAAGAAATCAATTTTCTTGTCTTTCACAGGTTTTATCTATTTTGCAGCATCGCAAACCGTCATAATTGAAGAGTTGCTCGATTTTTATTCTTTGACGGCAACAGACCCAAATGCTGGAGATATATATTTATCAATACATTTTATCACTTGCATAATCTGAATATACTTGTGGCTTATGAATTTGAATGATTTTGAATGAGGATACAAAATGAAAATGAATATGTTGTTTGATCTAAACACTTTCCCAAGTGATATTTTGTTTCATTTATAGACTTTAATTATAACTATATTTTTATTAGCGCAACACACATATGGCTGTGCTATATAGCTATACTCAATTATTGATGAATTCTCAAGTCTACCTTAGTTCACAAGTACATCTTAAAGAAAACGGAGATGTTTACTTTATTATTACCCCGTGACAATCAGGTAACCAAAATTAAATCACACTATTTAACCGACAACCCAATGTGCAATTAACACTACTATTTACAGTGGTAAATGAAACTATCTCTCTCTCTCTCTCTCTCTCTCTCTCTCTCTCTCTCTCTCTCTCTCTCTCTCTCTCTAGCGTGTATTAAGTATTACCATAGGCTGAAAAGAGATGAAAACAATTGAGAATGTCACAGGAACTTTATTCGCAGCCTTCGTCAAGGAACGAATCATCGTTATCACTGTTGATGTTGATAATTACGGGATCTACAGGTTTGTGGATATTATCTCTTTGAGATTTATCCATAATCTATTGTTAGCTTTCTCCATTTTTTTATATGGTTTGGAGTCGTATTGTAAATGCATTTCTGCAACGACGCGGACAAAGTAACATGGCGGCCAAGACAGCGATGAAAAATCCGTCTTCATCTATTAGCATTACGGTATAACCTGACACGCCAAGGATACTACAAACAGAATACATTGGGAAAAAAATAACCATTATTATGATCATTATGTCAAATTTCCCTTTACATTAAATCTACAATTATCTGCTGGTATTAAAAAATATCATGGAAAACGGTATTTTATTCCATATTGTAAATTACACAGAGGTATTGTGGGGGTTGAGAAAAGCAGCGATTAAGAGTGAGAGAAAGGGAGGGAGTGAGGGAGGGAGAGCGAAGGGATGGGGATAGCAGGCGTTCCAATCTGTAAATGACTCCTGCTGACTCATACGACTTTGCCTTTAAAAGTCAAGAGTAAACTCCTCAACTAACACCATTTGACAATGAACTATATTACCAAAACTTAAGGGTAGGTGTCTTGTACATTGTGTCTAAGTACCATTTTGATCAAATAATTAGTTTGAAAGATATTTGAGAAAAACGATGATTCGCTGTCCCTGAAATGCATAGTAGGTGTTATTTTCAGAAGCCTGCGAAGTACACTAATATAACGTTCGAAAAGTCTACAAAAATCATTGACGAGGACACAGAGCTGTCATTACCAAATGACCGTAAATTTCGAAAAAGAGCACATCAGTTACATTTCGGATTTAATATTCATCCTTTTTATAGACACTAACGTTACACACAAATTAAGTAACCTGATAAAGCCCTTGTTATAACTTGCCTTTTCGCGTCACCCAACTTGGTAGGGTGAAATTTTCTAGTGTGAGAACATTGTTCTTTGGGTATGTAGTACGTTGCACCCAGCATGAATACATAAACTACAGAAAGAAAAACTTCACCTGAATTTCATTCAAGATTATGAGGAACAGACGGTTAATACTGATCGTTGTCAGAAATCAATTAAAATAAACATACGAGAGTTCTTGGATATACAAAAACTAATTCATTTATGAATTCACACTTACCGAATACGGATAAGCATATAATAGAGATGAATGGTTCTATCAACGAGAAAACATTATATAGGATGCACTGAATTTCAAGGTCCGACTGTGAATTCAAGATGGTAAGAATTATTCCATCTAGTGGCTTTAATCAAACTTGTAAAAAAAGTCGCTCGGAATTTTTGCGGTCAATTCTAATTGTGGGCATATTAAAAACAGTAGGATATTAATTAGTCATTAAATTGTTTACATTACAGCACTCGCGTGACCCTACAGGCTCCTGGATCGGAAAATAAATAGGAGTGGCATATAAGTGCGACGTTACAGACCGCGTCCGTTCTCCGAATCATCCAATTATTCTGCCAGTGAGTGCTATTATTCCACCCACGCGATGCTTTTTCTCACAGTTTGGTTCACTAGAAAATAATGCAATGGGTTTACCTCCTTAAATGCCATGAAAATGATCATCAATCACTAAGGAAAATGCAAAGCACCTAACAACAACAACAACAACAGCAACAACAACAACAACAACAATAATAATCTTTACAGAAAAAAGTAAAACAAATATTACGAAAAACAATTAGTGTACCTGACCTTTTTTTCCAGTTTAGACAAAATCCATGCTAGTTTTCTATATACAATTAATTTGTGGTTTCTCTATTTAATACCAATGGATTCTGCATTAACATATATAAATAACGAAAGGTGTTCAGCTATGGTTTGTTGCATTTAAAAAAGGCAATATTTATAATTGTTACAGCAACAAATTATATTACTGAGCTGGCTTCTTGATATTGATGAGGCCAAGAAAACTGAGAAATACATCAGCTTTTACTTAAATACACAGCCTACATTCATTTTATTACCGACTTTAGAATTCCAGAGATACCATTTGTTGCTACTGACAAAATAATCTTTATTGCCCTAGCAAGATTATTCTGACTTCCATTAATAATTAATTAAGGGCACAACTGGTTTACTTGGACAAATTTTTGTCCACACTCCTATTTATGATGCCAGATAACACTAAATCACTCAAATTAATACTTAACATAAAATTCTAGTATCTAATTCATTGTTCTCCGCTTCGTATATGTAGCCTTCTGACTCAGTCATCAACCCTGGAAACACCACTGCCCTATAATACTAAATAGTTTACATATGTACAAGCTGAACATTGGCACAATCTTCAGGCTCTCGGCTGAATACAAGTAGTCTTCTGAGTTCCGTCCCGATTCTAAAAACGGTATGTTGCAGTGATACTCCTAAAGTAGCAAAGGCTTCTTAAGTGCTTGTTTGAAAGCCTTAAATAGTTGCTTAGCAGCTCCGTTTCTAAGATAAGCTATGAAAATAAACTGAATGAAACATTGCGTTATCCATTGCTAAGGTGCAAGTTAATGGCACCTTGCTCAACATAATCTATTTTCGCTTCTTCCTAATAACGAATCTTTCGGATGAATTCACTCGTGCGAATCGATCAAAACTATTGAATCACATCCCACAAAGATTATGACACGCTCTAGGTGTGTCTGCTTCTGGGGGAGGGAGAGGTAAATGATTGCAATATCTTCGTTGTTTGCTACAGCATACAGGCAAGTGACCATCAGATATTAGAGCATCAATTAACATCTACGCATTCTGGAAATTCAGAACCTGTCACGCAGAGTTCAAACACAATTAAACATGTCATTCCAAACTAAATAACACTCCCTGGAGTCTCGTTCGATTTCAAAACTGAGAAAAACAGTACGTCATCACCGTTCAGGTAAAGAATTAAATACATTTCATCCCACAACCATCACTTTCGAGCAAAGAAGAAAAATTGTGAGATGTAAAACTCAAAAGTAGGCATGAAAGGCAGAAGCAGCGAGGGTAAAGTAAAGTAGTTAAAGTGGTAGTCTTACGAAACGACGCTCTCTAAACACTCGAGCAACTTTCAAAGCGGCCTCAGAGAAATATAGAGAAAGACCGATTCTTTTAGCGAGGCGGGGGAAAACGTTCAAAAAAATGAAAGATTAAAACAGCTTAACCGTGCAGGTCCGACTCAAGAAAAGTAACTGGTACAACTGATCGCGGAACACACACACATAAATATATATATGATATGTGTATATTTATGCATGTGTTATATATATATACACACACACCCACACACACACACACTACACACACATTATATATATATATATATATATATATATATATATATATATATATATATATATGAATATATATATATATATATATATATATATATATATATATATATCACACACACACACAAATGCTTTGCATGTATGAGTACTACGATGTCTGATATAAACTATCATTTCGTAAAAATTTACCTATACTAAACAATCACTGCTGTGTTGTATGCATTCATACACCAAAGTTTCTCCATTTTGAGAGCATCAATATTTCAAGCCTTTCTATGCTATAATGGCATCACCTATAATTTTACATAATTTTCTTCCAGGAATGAATTGGTAATGGCTTACAGGTGCAAAATGAAACTGCTATTTTTGTATTCAGAACCAACAGTTATGAAGTGGCACCTAAACTTGTGTTATTACTCTCATACTCAAGGTTGAGGTGGATGGACGCATGGTATTTAAGGCCAACGGTTTTGGTGATTCATATATTGTACAACGACAGACCTAAAGATCATTTACGATTATTTGTATCATTTTTGTTTCCTAATCAATAGTCGCGTTTCTGTAAAATATACTACTTACTTTTATATCTTGCAAATGAGAAATGAACTCGACTGTTGACAGGAGATGATTACATACCTGAAAAAGAAAGAAAATCAGTGATTATATAAATATCGAAAATTTTATCCATTCTGTGCCTTAAGTATATATTTCTCCTAACCAATCACTGCTAAATAATACAATTTCAAGCAAGTATACGAGACTATAAGAGAAATATATTATGAATGGAGGTGAACCACGAGATTCCATTCTTCAGCTATCAGGACCGATTATAAATCACTTTTATTATGATGGAGAAAATCACGTGAAGCATACTACAATAATATTCAATTAACATAAAGTTGATAATATTATTCGGTGCTGCTAAACTATAAAAATATCTATGATATCAAAGTGGGAAATAATGTTAATAGCCCGAGAGAAGTAATCGGAATGATAGGTTTCATATGGTTTCAGTCACTTCTTTTGGAGGTATATTACCAAGGTAAGAAAGAAGCATCTAATTAGTAATGAAATACAAGTTTCGGTATCTGAAAGCAGGGAAATAAAGGCTTTATTAATGATTCCTCGGGTATTCATATGTCTTACTGATTTTAAAACAGGTTGAAGGACAATGAATCCTCACGAGGGGCAACTACACACGCACTTTATACACACACACACCCACCCACCCACACACACACACACACACACACACACACACACACACACACACATATATATACATATTATTTTATATATATATATATATATATATATATATATATATATATATATATATATATGAATATGAACAGTACCCTAAAGAAGAAAGTACCATACTTTGTACCTGACTGCATGCATTAACATCTGCCATAGTCATAATGGGACTTTGTATCTTACACTATAGTATTAATCTGTCTCCAAACATAATTCTAGATGTATACCATATTAGAATGATCCACCAGTCGTAACACGCATATACACTGAACATATGCGAAAGAAGAAAATTAATAAAGAAACGATTTCTGGGCATAGGGCAGACTTCGTAGCAGTCTATGCAAGCTGGATTCAGAAGACGAAATAAACTAGGAATTAGCTGCACTTATTATCCAACGGGGTACTTAATTAAATTACTTGTTATATCACAAAGTGAATGCTGAGCTCAAAGTAATTAAAAAACAAGCAATAAAAGAAACGTAAAAACGCAGATAATATATATTCGTTAGCAGTACCCTGGGCCCAGTTGCATGGTTTGACAACAGGACCCATAGGCCAAAGACATGAAAAGTTCTTTCTGCTTTAGGTCTCGCTGGGAAGCATGCGGATGATCTAAAGTTCGGTTACACTTTTCACTTTTTGTTCTACATCGGCGTGTGCGTTCAAAAACATCACGCTTATTAGCATAATTTCCTACACCATTACAAAATTACAGAGCTTATACTAATCCATTCTTGGTTTATTTTCGAGTTCCAGGCTTTCAACTTTTGTAAAGCAACTGAAAGTAAATGCTCATTTCTTCTAAATTATCTTCTTTTGATTTTAATTCACAAATAACAACACACACTGCTGTGATCAGACAGAATTATGCACACAGGAATCAGAGACATCTTCATAACAAAACATAATTCCATTACAGGAATGAGCAAATTTGAGTCTTGGGAGTTTGTGGATGAGTTAAGACACTGAATGCCAGAATATGTCACGGTACTATTGTATGGCCCGTGATCATCGCTACAGGGTGGACAGGAGGCTAGCAATAAAATGTTTAAAAGATAAGGGCGACACCTTTCTGAGCCATACCCTTGGACACTGTTGCCGTAAAGTTGCATAACTCTTGAAAGAAACCTTCTAAATTTTTGCCTTTCTTGCAAGGGCAAAACCAACTTGTATTGTTATGCTCATCCAGGTTTATGGGCATTTTCCAAATAAGAAGGGCTAGCACATCAAATACTTCTGTAGAGAGGTCGCTAGCCCCATAGAATTTCCTGTTGATCATCTTTTCAATTACTGTTGCTTATGACACCCAGTAATTTAGCTTTCGAGAACAAACACAAATGTATGCGGCTGAGAACACACTTCTTAAATACAAAAACATTCCTAAAGAAATAGTTTAACTGAAGGAAGGTTGTGCTTTACAAACAGGCGATTAATAAAATCTCTATCGAGAAACTGTCAATTCAGAAAACGCTTTTCCAAAAACGTTACGGTATCTTACACTTAAGATGTTTTAATAAGGCTGTAAACAACAACCAAGTCCATGACCAAGTTCCATAAAATGTTTTGCAAAAAACAGATCCTGAAATTATGCTTCGGTCATCGGTTAAAGAAACATTAAAGAAACCCTGTTTAACTGCGCCATAAAGAAGTTGCACTCGTAGCTCTTTGCATAACCTCGTACTGAAACACTTATATCAAATATACCGAGCAACTGAAAATCACAAGGAAGAATACAAAACACTTTGGAGCCAGAAACATTAATTTTTATCTATATTCCACGAAAAGAGAAAACACGTTGTAGGAGACAAAAGAAAAGAGCTACTTTTATTTCTTATTTCTATAGGTATTATAAAAAAAAATACTACTTTTATGCAACATGTAAAGTACCAGTTTGTTTTTCATTTCTATTTTCGGAAAAATAATTCGATTAAGTAGGAGAAAAGTAACTAGGTATCAATTGAAGCTGACAGTCCATGGATGTTGAGTTCACGAAATTTCCTAGTGACAGGGCAGCATTAAGCCATGAAAAATAGATTATGTTTTTTATTAAGGTACCAGCACGATACGTCAGCTCTGAGGAAATGGAGGAGGAAGTATGCCGGCGTCTTGCTTTTTAGAGGTGCCTCCAAAACAGCGGAAACTTAGAAGACAGCGGAAAAGTCACAGGGCGCGCCAAGTTACAAGACAGGACCAAGTTACAAGCTCTAAAGCCAACGCTCCCGCTCCACGACATACCTTTATGGCCAGTCATAAATTTCAGGTGGGAAGCTAACTGCGCGGGGACAAGTTATATGAAACAAATTTCTTGTCTCCTCTGCTTTCCAGAAGCTGAAAAGTGAGGGACGAAATTCAAAATATGAAATATGACGAAACCATCCTTACTAAAATAACTTTTTTTAAAATTAAAAGATTCACTGTAATCGTTCGTGAAATTTAATACTTCAGCAATCTGTCATCGATAACTAGTTGTGACATAAATTAGTCACAAGATCTACCTCTACTAGATCCATAATATGCATATATATATATATATATATATATATATATATATATATATATATATCTAACTGATATATATAAAATATATCTTTTTTAACTTTGACCAAGATATATGAAATTATAATTCCTAATTCAGTTTAGCTCGTCGTCTCCGTTTAACGTTGAATAAGCCCACCATATTTAAGTTTGGAGCAGTAATAAATTACTACGTCAGGACCCTACCTCCTAATTATCACCTACCTCCTTCTAGGATATTGACGAATACAGCAATACGGAATAGATACAGTAATACGAGATGAGGAAAAGGCGTATGGTCAAGTGTTTGCTATGAAATGGCTTTGTGAGAAGTTTACAAGTTAAGGGAGACAATTGTACGAAGCCCACATGAACCTGGAAAAGGGATAATACAATTGATACAGAGGATGTACAATGTAGATAATTGGTTCTAGTGACAAATATGTTTGTATGAGTGTTTTTAGAATGAGCAGTTGTTTGGTATAAATTAGGATATCCAGAATATCATTATATTTGGATCGATGCCATGCGGAAAAAACACACTAGACGTATGAATTAAATGTTGGAGATAGCGGACAGAAAATACAGAAGATACGTGTTTGAAAATATATGAATAGGAGAGTACTGAAATGTGAGCAGGAGTATAAAATTAAGAAGATCATGAGAAACGTAAAGACTGAACGTTGAAGGATCATCAAAATGCTACCAAAACTAAGCTTTCCATCTTCATCCATCTTGTATGCACTGTCATGTTTCAAGCGTAACAAGGCCCTTCCTTTTCTACATATATCCAACAGTTTCAATGTCGTCCTCTCCTCTTCCCGCCTAACACCACATTAAAAAAAGTTTGATCCATTCTTCGACTTATGCTAACCCATTTACCACTGCAACATATTTCAAATTTCTAGCGCTACCTGTACTATTAAACAGTTCATCTCATCAGTTTCAACTTTGTATCTTTCCTCTGAATTAAAGTTCTACAATTAACTTCCATAAGAAATGCGTGACAGGAACAGGAACCATTCTCCAAACTACTAACATCCGCTTTCATACTGAAAGTACACTTTTTCTCTGTAAGTTATGGGCCAAATATGATTCAACTGGACAGTTCAGCCTTCAAGGGAGTCTTAATGGTTACCTAAACACTGGCAGGCAACAGCGCCGTCAAAAACACCTTAACACAAACTCAACAACTTGTTTTCTGTTACAGATAATCAAACAAATATTGCAAAAAAATTACTGAAAACATTTCTAATATATATTTTTTTCAAAATACTTTTTCTTAGTCCTTGTACATCAAATAAAGTTTTATCCTTTTACTTTCACATGTTTTAACAAAGCTTTTTTTTCATAACAAACACCTTTCATCCTGTCTAAGCCTACACAGTTGCTCTCAAATGAATCATTCCGCCATTTGTCATAATTTATCAATCAAAATTCGAACACAGTGGCCAAAAACCGCATTTCGAAGGGCGTGGACTTAGTGGCTGAACTCTTTGGAGCTAATCTATTTCGGGGAGAAGAAAACTGAGGCAAGATTCAAACAACTTTAGAATCTTGTTTTTTAATAATTACTTTTTGACCATACTACCATTTACATTGGAGTTTAGAGTCGACTTTAATTAGTGTAACCCTAATGATAATGATGAGTTAATTGCTGAAAAATTTGTCGGCAATGGATGAAAGGAAAAAAAATCCTAATAATTTGCATAATTATTCTTTACAATTTGAGGAATGAAAGGAAGATAAGTGCTATCTTAAAATGCTACTTGTTCATCAGAATTCAACACGAAAAACTGCCTAAAAATCACGCACACAAATATGTATATGTATATGTATATGGTGTTATGTTACATATTATATATAGATATATCATATATATATATATATAGATTATACATACTATATATTAATTAAATATATATGTATATATTATATATCGCATATATATTATAAATATACAATTATCTGTAAATACTTTGACGTGGTGGCGGGCATGAATACTGTCGAGTTGAATTAAT